>NC_090449.1:806185557-806488587 GCF_031143425.1 Pleurodeles waltl | reverse complement strand
CTTCCCAGTAGTGGATGCCTACTAGCTTGGTTGGAGGATCTTCAAATCAGAACCCTGCGCAACATGGGACCTACTCTGCAATGTCAGGCCTGGCCTAGGGGCACCCACAATGAACACCCCCCCACCTGGATACCACCCCACAAGGTGTACTGTGTAATGAATGACACTGTAATCACGCCCTTGTTGCTGCTGTGATGCCCCCAAGCACCCATCTAGCTCCGGATAGGCCACCGCCAGTATGCGGGCCATCAGAGTGGTCAGGGTTCGACGGGCATCCCTTCCTTGTTGGGAGGCCATCCGCAGCAGGGCCTCCGCCATCTTCTGTGCCCAGGGTCTCAGGTCCTCCCACCATTTCCAACAGTGGGTGCTCTGCCTGCCATAGATCCCCAGGGTCCGCACATCCTTGGCAATGGCATGCCACATACCCTTCTTTTGATGGGCACTGACCTGCAAGGAAATACACACAGGGAAAGGTATTAGTCCGACCGTCCTGCCTGTTACACTTATGGCCCACCATGTTCCTTACCATCCCCATTAGCACAGACATGGGTCAGCATACATGCTGCATGCGGCCCATGACCCATCCACTAACCCCCCCACGAGGCCTTCACACACAGCACTCCATGCGTTCATGGCCCATGCATCGTACTCACGGTGTACTCACCGGTTGGTCTGGAGGTCCATACAGCATTCGATACTGGGATAGGACCCCATCCACCAGTATCTCCAACTCTGCTGAGGATGAAGGCAGGGGCTCTTTCCCCAGTCGCACGAGCCATGGTCGGTTCTGGACACAGGTCACAGCAGCACATGCAGTGTAGGTCCTCTCCTGGTAGTAAGTGAGTGAATAGAGAGAAAATGGCGGTCACGTCCTTGGCGGTGCGTACCGTCACTGCGGGCGTACATCACCATTGTTCACTGTACCCCATAGGGCCCAATGACAACCAATGAGGAGTTGCACAACAGTTCTCGACCGTCTCCCGCAACGGCGCACGTCAGCGGAATTACCTCACTTCCACCTGTACCTCCATACTGGACAGGCAAATGCCATTTCAAGGGGGGTGCAGCCCATGGATCCTAACTGCATCACATTACACAAATTCACATTTTGGACCTATCACACCTAGATAATGTAACAACCACAATATGCATAGAACTGTAGTGGTTGCAATGTACAGATAATGACCAGACGGTCACTCTTTTGGCACATAGATTGCAACTGCTGCAGATGAAGAGGAGATGGAGAAATCCCCCCATTTACAGACCCCTGGTGGACTTGGCAACAATGGAGGATAGGCACATTATCCTCACCTATAGACTTGACAGGGCCACAATCACGGAGCTGTGTGCCCAATTGGAGCCTGACCTAATATCTGCCATCTGCTATCTATGTCCCATTTCCTGGCAACTGGTTCTTTCCAACTGACAGTGGGCTTGGCAGCAGGAATGTTGCAGCCAATGTTCTCAGTAGTGCTGACCAGAGTGTTGGCTGCCCTGATTAAACACATGTGCAGCTACATCGTTTTCCCCCAGGTGGAGGATTTGGCCACAGTGAAAGCTGACTTCTATGCAATGGGACGTATCCCCAACATCATTGGGGCAAATGATGGAACACTAATTGCATTTGTTCCCCCCTGGCAGAATGAACAGGTCTTCAGAAATCGAAAGAGTTTTCACTGCATGAATGTCCAGATGGTGGTTCCTGGCAGACCAGTACATCTCCTGCATCAATGCTAAGTATCCTGGCTCTGTGCATGATGCCTTTATCTTAAAGAATAACAGCATCCCAAATGTGATGGCCCAACTCTAGAGGCACATGGTGTGGCTAATAGGTGAGCTCTGTTTCCCACCCAGTGGATGTTGGTATATGGGTATTTTGTGGGCCCTAAGGGTAAGTGTGTGGCTAACAGTTGCCCCTCAATATTTGCAGGTGACTGTGGTTACCCCAACCTCTCATGGCTACTGACCCCTGTGAGGAATCCCAGGACAAAGGCAGAGGAACGTTACAATGAGGCACATGGGCGAACAAGAAGGATAATAGAAAGGACATTCGCCCCCCTGAAGGCCAGGTTTTATTGCCTCCATCTAACTGGTGGATTCCTGTGCTACTCACCCAAGAAGGTCTGCCAGATCATCGTGGTATGCTGTATGTTTCACGCCTTGTGCCGCCATGTGCCTTTTCTGCAGGAGGAGGAGAATGGAGATGGCCATGTGGCAGCAGTGGACCCTGTGGACAGTGGAGATGAGGAGGCAGAGGATGAGGATGAGGACAACAGAAGTGCATTCGTTCCTCAATACTTTAAATGACCTACAGGTAAGACAGTGTTATTTCACATTTCATTTACAGTTTGATGTGTGACATTGTCACTGGCAGGTTGGGAATTCCTACTTCTATGCCTACTCACTGTACCCTTTGGCATCTCTGTTTGCAGGTGTTGGTGCTCCACTATTGCTCCTGGTGTGTTCAGTGCAGCCAACTACATGTCTTTCCTAAGTAAACATTACTGTACAGTTAAATTGCAATGTTTGAACCAATGTTAAACAAATACATTTTTAAATCATTTGACATACACCATACTTGTATTTTTTCTAAGTGGGTTTATTGCAGTGCTCTGAAGAAGAGGGGGTAGTGCAATGGGCTGGGTTGATGATGGAGGAAAGTCCAGGGTAGAGTCCAGTCTATTTGTATCACAGGTGCAGTGTCCAAGGGGGGCATTGGAAGGGGAGCAATGGCAGTTTAAGGTAGACAGGGTGACAGAGTGGAAAACAAAGGTGACAATCACAAGAGTCTTATTTCCTGGAGGGGTCTTGGCAATAGTCTCTGGCTTCTGGCTGGATCACAGGGAACGTTTGCGGGGTGGTTCACCTTCTGCACGGGGAGAGGTGCTGGTGGCCTGTTGATCCTGTGGTGAGGCCTCCTGTCCACTAGTGGCAGCGGAGGTGGAGGGCTGTTCATTAGTGAGGCTAGTGTAAGGGGCCCAGTGGTGTGCCACTGCCTCCCTCTTATTGTTGTCCATGTCTACCAGCAACCCTGCAATAGAGACCAGGATGGTGTTAATAGACTTCAAGTCCTCCCTGATCCCCAGGTACTGTCCCTCCTGCAGCCGCATGTTCTACTGCATCTTGTCCAGAATCTGGCCCAGCGTATCTTGGGAATGTTGGTATGCTCCCAGGATCACAGTGAGTGCCTCTTGGAAGGTTGGTTCCCTAGCCCTGTCCTCCCCCTGTTGCACAGCAGTCCTCCCAGCTTCCCTGTTGTCCTGTGCCTCTGTCCCCTGAACCATGTGCCCACTGTGACTGACCCCAGGTCCCTGATTGCCCTGGGTTTGTGGGGTGCCTTGGGATCCCTGTAGTGGTGGACACACTGCTGATTGACGTGTCCTGGGGACAGAGGTATGGGCGGGTGCTATGGTGGTGTTTACTGAGGGGGAGGCTCTGTGGTGGTGTGAGACTGTGGCTGGGTAATCGACTGTCCGGAGGTCCCTGATGGGCCAGGCTGGTCATCCAGATCCAGGCAAGTAGAGCTGATGTCATCACTGTGGGCCTCTTCTGTGAAGGGACTGGGTGTTGCTGGCACCTCCTCTCTGGTGACATTGGCTGGGATACCTGTGGAGATATAAATGCAGTGTTGTTGTTTCTGTGTGTGACATCTTGTGCATGGGTGAGTTTCCCTCTATGGTTGTTATTGCCCTGGCAGCTTTGCCTTGTGTGAGTTGTTATTTTGTTGGCTAGCTGATTCTCTCTAGTGTGCATGCTTTTGTGAGAGGTGTCCATGCAGGGTTGTGTGTGATGTCCATACATTGGTATTGCATGCATGGCTTGGCATTGGGATGAGTGAGATGTGATGGTGGGGTGTGTGGGAAGTGGTGGAGTGATGGGAGTGATGGTGAGGGTGGGGTTATGTGATGGCATGCAGGTAGGGGGGTAGTAGTAGTATAGAGTTGACTTACCAGAGTCCAGTCCTCCTGCTACTCCTGCTAGGCTCTCAGGATGAATGATTACCAAGACTTGCTCCGTCCATGTTGTTAGTTGTGGAGGAGGAGGTGGGGGTCCACCGCCAGTACTCTGTCTGTACAGCGAGTTGGTGTCTTGCTGCAATGGAACGTACCTTCCCGCGTAGGTAGATCCACCTCTTCCTGATATCATCCCTTGTTCTGGGGTGCTGTCCCACGGCGTTGACCTTGTCCACGATTCTCCGCCATTGCTCTAATTTCCTAGCAATGGATATCTGCTGCACCTGTGATCCAAATAGCTGTGGCTCTACCCAGATGATTTCCTCCACCACGACCCTTAGCTTCTCCTCAGAGAATCTGGGGTGTCATTGTGGTGCCATGAGTGTAGTGTGAGTGGTGTGTGTGAGGGTGTGTAGGGTGATGTGCTGGGGTGTGTGTTGTGAGGTGCGTGGGTGGTGTATAGGTGATGGTGGTGTGTGGGTCTGGTCTTGTCAGTAGTCGTGATGTCAGTCTGTTGGCAATGGTTTGTAGTCGTAAAGGGTTGTGGGTAATGTGGGTGTATGTTTGATAGTGGTGTGGGTGTGGGGTGGCGTGGTGTGTGTATGGGTGTCAGGTGTGTGTTGTTTGAATTGTCCAATGTGTTTTGTTTGTGTGTGTGTATTGTGAGGGTGCCGGTATGTACCGCCAATGGTTCACCACCATTGAATGTCTGCCATGGTGTTCGTGGATCATAATGTGATGGGCGTTGTTCTGTTGGCGTAACGGTGTGGGTTTTGCTACTGCCATTTTTTTTTGTGTGTGTCTGAATAGTGACGGATTGGTGTGTGTGTGTCATAATATGGTTAGCGGATATCCGCCACTGCAGCGGTATGTTGGCGGCAGTCGGCATGGCAGTAAGTGGAATTTACCGCCAATGTCATAATGAGGGCCATATTTCCTCATAGGCATTTAAACCAAATGGTTTATTTGTGTCTAATTCTAAAATATATCTGGACTCCAACTGATGTAAGTCTTTTTCCCTATCGCCTCCTCTCATTCATTCCACACTGACAATTTGCCTATAGACTAACTGGGTATGATTGCATGCATGAACTTTGTGATGATGTCGGGCAACAGGGTACGCAACATTGTTCTTTATTGCTCGTGAATGTTGTAAAATTATTTTGTGGACTGGAAGAATTGTACTTCCCCCATACATTTTAGAGCAAGGACAGAGCAATATATATACCACAAACATGGTCTTGCAGTTCAGAATTTTCCTTATTTTTATTGTCTTGTCAAAAGGGGTCTCCAACTCAGTAATATTTTAGCAATTTTCACATGCTTTGCATTTAGTACATTTGCAAAACCCTGGCACAGGGACCAACAACGTAATTATTGTATTCATTACCTCTTCTTCAAATAGAGATTGAGTACAAATTTGTTTTGCCTGAAACAACTCCCTATAAGGGATACTACGTTTCAGGCCAGGTGGATGGAAACTCTGTGCATATAACATACTGTTGACCGATTTAGGTTTTCTAAACACTGTTGGTTCTAATTTGGAGTCACAGACTTGGACCTGTACATACTAATATTCTATCTGGATTTCACTCACATTACAAAAAAAGAGCAAGTTTAATTTGTTCTTATTTATTACCTCCACAGAGGCTCTCACTGTATTCACATATCCCTTCCATAATATAACCAAATCATTCATAAATCTTACCCAAAGTCGGATTCTGTCAGTCCATTTTTCCATTTCAATGCTATGGAGAACCTGCACCCTCCCACCAACCCGTATGCACATTTGCATAGCAGGGGGTGAAGCAAGTTCCCATAGCAGTCCCTCTCTGTTGTTAAAATAGTTCGCCAATGAACATGAATATATTACTGGTCAAGCACCACTCGAGCATTCTAAGTAATATGTCATTATGAGTATAATATTTCAAAGGCCTCATTCTCAATAGGTGTTGCACCATTTTCATACCATCTTGATGACATATACAGGTATAGAGCGAAGAGAAATGTAACTTCATCATTAGCATTCCATTCTCCCACAGGACATCAAATATCCTTTTGAGAAATTCTGAAGTGTCCTTTATATATGAAGTAAGGGTTCTGAATAGGGGTTGTAAAAACTGATCTTAATAGGTACAAACATTTTTAAATAAACTTCCAATAGCAGAAAAAATTGGTCTACCGGGAGCATTAGTGGCATCTTTATATACTTTCAGGATCAGATAGAAAATTGGTATAACAGGTTCATCAACTTTCAAAAACCTATATTCATTTTCATTCAGTAATTCTACATCTCTCCATTCCTTTTAATCCTCAAAAAAACTCATATTTCACTTTCTCATACATTTCTTTACTGATTTTCATGTACCATCATTAAATTGGCTATAAGCCTCGCTCATATATGCTGCCTTACTCCAAATTATCACACAACATTATCCAATAAAGTCTGTATTACTCCCTTCATTCAGATCCACCATAGATAGAATCTGTTCCTTATCAGCACATAAATCTATCTGATCTCCTCCCCCACCACAGTATCATCAAATCCTTCCGAGTCACGCACTTGTAACATGTCCAAGGGGTATCTGACATGCTTTTCATTAATGGTCTGATTCAATTTCATTGCAAAGTATTTTCTTATTCGTAATTTGTGAACAAATGTGTATAGATCTATCCGGGACTGTGCGTAATTTAAACCTGCTCGGGAACAAAATGATAGACCCAATGCCAGAACCGTTTCATCTTCAGGGGATAAGGGAATATCTGTTAAATGCATTACCATATTGTCCGGTGTTAACATTTCAGTTTGTAGCAAGTAGTCCGTCCCCTCTATTTGTTGCCTCTTCCTTTTCCCAAACCCCCCCTCTCCTTTGTCTCCCCCTCCTGGTGTTTTTTATGACCCCTTTGGTCTGTGATTGGTTTTTCTGTTGAGCCTTAAAAAACAAAACTCATCTGCAATAAATGTACGCGACCCCCCTTCCTTTCTGCTTTCATCCTCTATTTCTGAGCCAAAGTTAGAGCTCACATCACTATATGAGGCCTCTTGTCTTAATTGATTCATATCACCCATCCGCTGCCTACGCATTGCCTCATATCTGTGTGCAAATGTATAAATTTGACCCTGTGCATAATCAACTCTGCCTCGATTAAATGTATGGTCTTACGTTGCTTCACAATCTCCTCATTTTTCTGTAGACGTATCTTCATCTCTTGCTTGAATTTCATTATGTTCTTTTACTCTCGTTCCTTACTTAAATGCGCATTTATTTCTTTAATCTGCTTTAAAGCGTTATGTCTTTAAATATCTGCATATTTCACCAGAATCTTAATCATTTTCATAGAAGTATTCATATCGGCTTCTACCCACTCCTTGATTAAATCACGATGCAGGGACTCATAAACTAACATTATGCTTAACCCACGTGGAATCCTACCTTCTTCAATACAGTTACGCAATGAAGCTGCCTCCCACCACTTTGAATTTTCCAATCAGGATAATCGGCACAATTTCCTCAATGTGCTATGCAAGTGAACACATACAGACATCTCTGCGCCTTTCTTTACAGTACTTGTAGCGCCTGTTGAAATAGTTCATTTGCCACCTCCTGCCAGCTCGCCTTCCGACATAATTTTGATGTTGCTTGCTAACTAACATGCAGCTCCTCTATATGTATTTATAAATGGTGGGGGATGTAGGTAATCAATGTGATGACAAAGGCACTTGAAGTGACGAAATGCGTTGACAGAATGTTTGCCGAGTAAATGCTGCAACGATACATGTGGAGTGCTGTGGCTTCGTTTGTGATAAAGAGGAGTCCTCTTACATAAATATATATATATATATATATATATATATATATATATATATGTATATATATATATATATATACAGCATCTCACAAGAGTCTCCTTCATGTCTATAATACAGAAGAGGAATACTTACTGCGGCTTGATTGCACAGAGATCTTCGTTATTTCATTGTGCAGGCAACAACAAATTAAGGGCCCACCGTTTGTCAGAGCCCTCGCTCCTTGGTTATGGGTCACGTTCTGTTGTTTCTGTTCGCATTACATAGCACCACGTAATCTAATCACCTATTTCATTAAAAGTGCAAAGGAACTAACAAAAACCTACAAATGTTTAAACCATTCCTCAGGAAAAGCATCTGCCATTATTGAACATTATCATTCTCGAACCCCATCCAAACAAAATAGGGCAAATGCCCTATTTCACCATAAAAAGGGGTATGGTATTGACATAATTCATTATATAAACTGTTTCTTTACCTTGTCCTTATACATTTTCACCATAGTTCCCCCTAGTGGGCAAATTAAACTGATTGGACATAATACTTCTTAATGTGCTGACATCATTTGTGTTGTTCCCTCGGCAGACTATTCATCACGTGTGCCCCTCCAGGCAAATTGAAGCCATGCAGCATTATTATTTACTGAAGTTCTAATAAACATTACACATAACCTAAAACAGCCCTAGTGGGCAAAATCACTGTACATCAGTGTTTATAATTATTCTACACTGCCCAAGTGGGTAAAATGTACAGCTATCTCATACTCTGAAGGAAAACAAATTGCACCATACCCTCATATTTGATATGTTACTTTAACAAGGCCTAGGTCCAAATCAAACAAGAAAGAAATGGCTCTTTTACTTTCCTTCTCTTTTCACGATTGATGGCTCAAATCATCCCTGTAAAAATAAAATATAAAAAAATGTTATCACCAATCACATTTTTTTTTTTTTTTTTTAAAAGACACTAACAACGCAACCTGTACATGTAAAAACAGCTTTGACGAAAGGGGCAAATATACATAAAAACAATAAATCAGTACTGTTCTTAAAATATACTCTAAATCTAAACCTATATCTTTACACCTCCTCTCATCCCAGATGAACGGCTAACTCTTTGTCCATATTTAAACCATGTGGGTGTAGGGGTTTATACTTTCTGATGATTTTGGACTCATGAACAGTGGTTGACCACAGTGGTCGACATAGACGAGAAACTAAACTTACCACGGTCTTGGTCAGCAGGGTTTACCCTGTTCATTTTACCATTGAATGACCTTATTTACTTCCCTACTTACAGTGTTGTCTCATAGCCTTGAAAAAGTCACCTGTTGTGACGAAACACGTGTTGGAAGTGTATGTACAACTATGCTCATCTGACCACTTGGCTGTATTTATGGATCAATGCTCAACTGATCTCCTTTGATGCCCTTGGCTACTAATTAAAGGGATCCACTACAACCAACTCAACTGGAGGACATCTTTATTATGAACATTGTTTTGAGTACTGCGGTTTCTGTGCTAAATTTCATGTTTAGTGTTTCTTTGCAGCACTACCGTATGCTCTTGGGTAGTGGTGCATCTTACCGCATAGCACCATAACCCACCACATGTTTGCACGAATTTCGACATGAACTACTATTGACTATACTTGCTCAACGTGTGGGAAGTGCATCCCTTTTTACCACCACTACTCACCCCCTTTCTTGTCTCAGATCCAAAGGTGACCGCTGGACAGTGGTCAGCTGGTCAGTTTTTTCAGGCTTTGATGCAGGAGACTCTAGTCAGCTATTTTCTACCTGGATGAAACAGGGAATCCCTTCTTGAAGTGATTGAAGACAGATAAAGTCCTTTTTGTTGTGAAGGCTAAGTATGCAGCTGGTGTAGTCCATCAGAGTGCAGAGTCCAAGTGCAGTTCAGGTGTCCAGCAGAGCAGTCCCTCTTCTTCTTGTCTTGTTCCTTGTAGAGATCTGAAGTGTGGGTGCAGCTCTGCCATATTTATCCTTGCTTCAGGGGTGGAAAGCAGAGGGAGCCATCTGTCCAATCACAGGTAGACCACCACCCTCTTAGTTGACCATTTCCTGGGAAGTGTGGCAAAAATCAATCCCAGGGAGCACCATTCTTCAAAAATCCAAAATGGCAGAAATTCAATCTCAAATGTTAGATCTGGCTGAGCCCACCCACTGGGGTGGCTACAATTACTTAGCACACCCTTTTCCTGCCCTCCCCTAATCTAATCAAGGGGACACCTGGTTGTCTGGGTTTGCAGGAAATGGGGAAGGTTCAGAGGTGCCCCCAATGTCCTTCCCTCATTTGAAGTCCAGTTTGCTGTTGTCCCCCATCCTGTTTCACCATCTGCTGAGGCAGATCTCCTCCCCCGGGCACTTCTTTTGTACTCAGCCCAGGCCACTTCAATCCTCATCAAGGCAGCCTGGCCAGGCTGCCAGAGGCTGACCAATCAGAGAAGGGCTCTACAGGGCTAAAGTTGGTAACTTAGTTATACTAAATTCAATATTGGCAAGTTGTTGGATTTACTTAAAAAATCAGTTTGATATCAAACTTGAAATATTTAGTTCCTTTTGAGACTTTATAAATTAAATAAAGTCTCCCTATGTATGCCTATAGAGTCCATTCACTACAGTGAGGAAAAACAAATGGGGCTATTTTTCCAGCACTAGGGCTTATAAAGCATATTCTAAAAAGTCCCTGCTTATAGTTACATAGCACCCAGCCCGAAGGGCACACAGGGCAAACCTTAACGATGACTTATATGTAAATATAAGGTAGTTTAAGACTTTGGAAGTACTTTGAATTCCAAAGTCAAATTTTGGGTTACCTTTAATTTAAAATCATCCAGCAAGGCGGGCCTGTGTTTAAAATGACACTGGGGATGACAGCAGTACACTGAGGGTGGTACTATCTATGCTGGGGTCCCTAAACCCACATGCCCTACCATATACTAGGGACTTATAGGTAGGTTGGCATGGCTAATTCTAATTAGTCTAGTCAATCAATCAGTGTATTTGTAGAGCGCACTACCACCCGTGAGGGTCTCAAGGCACTGAGGGGGGGTGCTGCTACTACTCAAATAGCCAGGTTTTGAGCCGCTTCCTGAAAGTTAACAGGTTTTTGGTCTGTCGTAGGGGCAAGGGAAGGGTGTTCCAGGTCTTGGTGGTGAGGAGGGAGAAGGATCTGCCTCCGTTAGTCGTTCTTTGGATGCGGGGGACGGTGGCAAGGGCGAGGTCAGCTGAGCAGAGTTGGCGGGACGGGGTGTAGAAGGTGAGTCGTCTGTTGAGGTAGGCTGGACCGGTGTTGTGGAGCGCCTTGTGTGCGTGGGTGAGGAGCTTGAAGGTTATCCTTTAGTTGACAGGGAGCCATTGTGGGTCTCTCAGAAGGGGAGTGATGTGGCTGTGGTGGTGGGCATCGTGGATCAGGCGTGCAGAGGCGTTTTGTATGCATTGCAGTTGTTTGAGGAGTTTGGCCGGGGCTCCTGCATAGAGGGTGTTTCCGTAGTCAAGTTTGTTGCTGACAAGGGCTTGGGTGAATGTTCTTCTTATATCTGTTGGGATCCATCTGTGGATCTTGCGCAGCATTCAGAGGGTGTTGAAGCAGGATGAGGATACGGCGCTGACTGGTCATGGAGAGTTTTGAGTCGAGGATGATTCCCAGGTTGCGTGGATGGTTGGTGGGTGTTGGGGCTGCTCCCAGAGCGGTCGGCCACCATGAGTCATCCCAGGCTGAGGGGTTGGCACCCCTCCATCATGAGGACCTCCATCTTGTCTGAGTTCAACTTCAGTTTGCTGTTCCTCATCCATTCAGTGACGGCCTTCATACCTTCATGGAGGTTGGATTTGGCGGTGAGGGGGTCCTTGGTGAGGGAGAGGATAAATAGGTGTCATCGGCATAAGAGATGATGTTGAGGTTGTGTAGCCGGGTGACGTGGGTGAGCGGGGCCATGTAGACGTTGAAAACTGTAGGACTAAGGGACGAACCTTGGGGAACGCTGCAAATGATCTTGGAGGCTT
This sequence comes from Pleurodeles waltl, assembly GCF_031143425.1. Lineage (NCBI taxonomy): Eukaryota > Metazoa > Chordata > Amphibia > Caudata > Salamandridae > Pleurodeles > Pleurodeles waltl. Next base: position 806,476,802 of record NC_090449.1, on the reverse strand, counting down.
CGGAGTGGAAAGGGGGAGGCGGATGCTCTGGGTTCTGCCGGAGAGGAAGGAGGTGGTCCATTCCAGAGCTTTGTCCTGGATCCCTGCATTGTGGAGTTGTGTGCGTAGGATGCGGTGGCAGACTGTGTCGAAGGCGGCCGAGAGGTCCAGGAGGATGAGGGCCGCGGTTTCACCGTTGTCAAGCAGGGCCATGATGTCGTCAGTGGCGGTGATAAGGGCGGTTTCGGTACTGTGGTTGCTGTGGAACCCTTACTGGGATGGGTCCAGGATGTTGTTTTCTTCAAGGTAGTGGGTCAGTTGTCTGTTGACGATCTTCTTGATGACCTTGGCCGGGAATGGGAGCAAGGAGATTGGACGGAAGTTCTTGAGGTCTCTTCGGTCTGCCATGGGGTTTCTTGAGTAGGGGTTTGATCTCAGCATGCTTCCAGCTCTCGGGGTAGGTCGCGGTCTCGAAGGAGATGTTGATGACTTGCGGAGGTGGGGTGTGATGGTGGCACTTGCTTTGTTAAAGATGTGTTGCAGGTATGGGTCTGACGGAGATCCAGAGTGGATGATGCCCAATGTTTTGATTGTGTTGTCTTCGTTCATGTTGGCCCAGACGAGCAGGGGGTCGTAGTTGAAGGTGGGTGGAGAGTCTGAGGAGTCAGTGATTGGTGGGGTGGTCTGTCTTTTGAAGCTGTCATGGATGTCTGTGATCTTGTGGTGGAAGAAGGTGGCGAGGGAGTTGCACAGGTCTTGTGAAGGTGGGATGACGTTTGTGCTGGAGCTGGGGTTGGAGAGTTCATTCATGATGTTGAAGAGATTCTTGCTGTTGTGTGCATTATTGTCCAGGCAGTCTTTGAAGGAGGGTTTCTTGGCAGATCTGAGGAGGTGGTGGTGAATGCGGATGGCGTTCTTGAAGGCGGCCTGGTTGTCCGGTGTCTGTTCGAGGAGCCACTTTCTCTCCAGTTTCCAGCAGGTTTGCTTGGAGGCTCAAGGGTCTGAGGTGTACCAGCTGGCTCTCTTGTTGGCACCTCTGTTGGAAGGTTTATTGAGCGAGGCAAGAGTGTTGGCGCAGTCGTTGATCCAGCGCCAGAGGTTGCAGGCTGTGAGGTCGGGATTGGTGGGTTTGGTGGGAGGGTATCGGTCGAGGCTGGTGTTCAGCTGGTCTTGGCTGATTTTGCTCCAGTTGCGGTGGGGGATCTGTTGGGTGCGGTGGTGCGTAGTGGGTTTCTGGAAGGTGAAGTGGATGCAGCGGTGGTCGGTCCATGGGAGTTCAGTGGTGTGGCTGAAGGTGACGTGGGGGCTAGCAGAGAAGACGGGGTCCAGCGTGTGGCCAGCAGAGTGTGTTGGGGTAGTGACGAGTTGTCTGAGTCCGAGGGTGGTGAGTTTGTCGATTAGGGTGGTGGAGTTGGGGTCGTTGTTATTCTCTAGGTGAAAGTTCAGGTCGCCGAGGAGGACGTAGTCGGCAGTGGTTAGGGCTTGCCTGCTGAAGAGGTTGGCAATGGAGTTGCAGAACTGAGGCCATGGTCTGGGGGGTCTGTAGATGAGGGTTCCTCTATAGGTGGTGTTGGGGTTGGTGTGCATCTGGAAGTGCAGGTGTTCGGCGGTGCTGAGGGTGTCGTTGGTACAGGTTGTGACCCTGATGGTGTTCTTGTGGACGATGGCGATTCTGCCTCCTGCGGGTGATCTTGTACCCATCCGGAGTGGCTATGTCGATGTCTGGGGCTGAGGAGGCGTTTATCCAGGTCTCCGTCAGGAAGGCAACGTCCGGGGTGGAGGTGTCGAGCAGGTCCCAGAGTTCGAAGGCGTGTTTGCGTGAGGAGTGGGTGTTAAGTAGGATGCATCGGAGGTAGTTGCGGTCCGGCTCGGCAGGAGGTTTGGCAATTTGGAGACTGGTGAGGCTACAGTTCCGGCAGGTGAAGGGTCCCTGGGTGTGCTTAGGGGAGGCCAGGAAGCAGTCGTGTGCTCATCCGGTGTTGATTGCGCGGAGGGTGCTGGCAGTGTAATGGCATTGCTGGCTGCGGTGGTCTTGGGGACCAGGGGTCCTGGCGCTGGGTGCAGTCTGGACGCACAGCAGCTGTAATATAAGGGAGGTGGAAGGGAGGGGCAGCGGGGAGGGAGCAGCGAATGGGCAAGCGGGGCAGGGCTGCAGGGATGCAGTGGTGGGGAAAAAAGGAATTTGAAGTGGAGGGAGGGGCGGGCCGCAGGAACGCAGCAGCGGGGAAAAAAGGAATTTGAAGTGGAGGGAGGGGGCAGGGACGCAGTGGCGGGGAAAAAAATAATTTGAAGTGAAGGGAGGGGGGCCGGGCCGCAGGGACGCAGCGGCAGGGAAAAAAGGAATTTGAAGTGGAGGGAGGGGGCGGGGCCGCAGGGACGCAGCAGCGGGAAAGAGGAATTTGAAGTGGAGGGAGAGGGGTGGGGCAGCAGGGATGCAGTGGCGGGGAGAGCAGGGCAGAGAAGATAGGGAGCCTGGAGCAGCAGCAACACTGGCACGCGGTACAGGGGAGCGACCTGTCTGAAGCCTAATTTGCATATCCACTTTACACAGAGCACTGGCCCTGTCACTGGTTAGCAGGACCTAGGGTCAGTAACCACCAGTATCTGTCCAAAAAATGTGGGGGTGACTAGGCAAAAAGTAAGACTTTCCTACACTCTCATATGGTCAATTACTAATTTCTTGGCTTTATGGATCTTACTCCCAATGTAATTTTTCTGACCCCCTGGGCAGACCCATAGTTTCCATTAATGGGAGCTTGTTGGAGAACACCTTCAAGTATACTGACTTCTTCTTTTTGTAAATGCCCTACCCTCACACATTGCTGACACAAAGGGTTTTCTCAGAATAGATGTCCTTCACTGGGAGCCAGACTTTCTTCTGATAACCCTGGATGTCAAATCGCTGTATACCAGCATAAGTCACCAGGAAGGCATAACTGCTGGTGAATTGTCTCTTAGGGCTAGACCACTTAAATCCCTCCAACACAAACAAATGTTGATCGAAATGTTAACTATTTATCAATAGATGGCGCTCTAAGGGCTCATTTCTGTGACCATGTTATATTGCTGGGAGCTTTCTTTTTGTTTTTTCCTGTATCCAAAAAAGTAAAAGAAAGCTTCCAGCAATATCACATGATCACAGAAATAAGCCCTTAGTGCGCTATCTAATGATACCAACATTGCAATCAGGCCCGCAGATAAGGAGGCAGTGTAGCTATTATGCCTACAAAAATGTAGAACTGTGAGACCCCGAGGCAACTTAGTGACAAGAAGTGTTACGCTGTCATAAACATGAATGAATACAGGGTGATTATGCAACTATATTGGGAGAAAGTATGTGGATGGAGGGATAGGGGTTTACTGGTAACAGAGGAATAGCAATACCTCAGGAATTGTCATCCCAAGATAACCATCCTTTATTTTTTGCCTAAGGTTCATAATTCCATGACTAACCCCCTAGGGCAGACCCATAGTTTCCTCTACTGGGAGCTTGTTGGAGAACACCTCCGAGTATATTGGCTTCTTCCTCCTTCCTTTTGTAAGTGCCCTACCCTCACACATTGCTAATTAAGGATTTTCTCAGGAGAAAAGATGGCATTCACCCTAGTTGTCAAATCGCTGTATACCAGCATAAGTCAACAGGATGGTATAGCTGCCTGTCAATTTTTTCTTAGAGCTAGACCACTTAAATTCCTGCAACACACATGAATGTTGATAAGAATGTTAACTATTTCCTCGACTCATAACATATTTTCTTTCAAAGGCATGCTGTATAAACAGATGCTGGGAGGGGCAATGGGTACCTGCTTCACCCCTAGCTATGCAAATCTTCCCATGGGGACAGGGTGATGGTCTGGCTTCAATTATTTGACGATCTGTTTTTAATATGAATTTAGAATTTAATACACACTGCAGCAGAGAATACATTATCTTTTTAGCTGTGGAAATATCAGTTGTTGACCACCAGATAACATCTAGACTGTATCACAAACCCACAGCTAGTAACAGCATATTACACCCATCAAGCAGTCACCCAGATCACCATAAAATGGAGTATCCCATATGGTGAGATGATACGGGTCAAAAGAAATTGTAGTGATGAAGGACGTTTCAGGCAGAGAAAAGTGCCATGATAGAACGCTTTTCTCAAAGAGGCTATAGTAAATGGGGATTGGAAAAGGCCAGCCAGCGTATTGATACCCAGAATAGCAATGAGATCCTGTTTGGTATGGACATCGGTAAACAGATAGACACTGACACCAATGATCATGACATCAGAATAATCGCTACATACAATGATAAATGCAGGGAGTTTGGCCGTATTTTGAAGAAAAACTGAGACCTCTTTGCTGTAATCCTGTGACCATTGGAACCAGGCCCAAAATTGCATGCTGCAAAATATGAATCTTTGAGGGATATGTTAGTGAAAACTGGAACATAGACAGGGACTGAGAAGAGGGGTACACGGGGAATGACCCTACCAGACTTCCACGTTTGTGGTAAATGTAAGTTCCCTAAGGACAGACAACAACCAGCCTATCACAGATTTCAGAACATGTAGTACTCCCTTGGTGGTATTCATTTGGAAATGCCCATGCGGACTTTGGTCCGTTGGCAGCACTGGTGCGTAAAAGAATTCTGGAACATGCAGGGCCATCACCAACCAGGATGGACATTATCCTGTAGTCAGACACTTTAAGGCATTTCATCATAGTGACCATATACTCCTGAGGTATATGGGGTTTGAACACATTGTGGGGAATCCAAAGGGGGGGGGGGCAAGTGTCTAAATTGAGGAGACAGGAATCCAAAGGAATATTATTATTTAAACACGAAGGTCTCATACAGCTTGAATTCCAATAAAGAACTGCATGTTCATCTGGAATAGGGACTGACACCTTATATCCTGGGCCTGTTATAGATGGACCCTATTTTAGGTTGTTGCCTGCTGCTTAATGCATCCTCTCTGAATGTATTTAACCCATTTTATGTTCTTGTACCTGTACATGGAAGAGAGAAAGGACTCTCGCCTAGTGTGCTGGGTTAGAGAGGAGGCCATGGCTGGGTCACCCTACCCTTTTCTTCTAGCAGCACCTGGAACTTTAGGGTGATATTCACTTTTTTAACTTTTTCCTGAACTAATAGAAGGACTGAGTGGACGATGTTCACTTTGATATATAATGTAGCCCAAATTGGATCTATTCAAAAATTGTAAAGCTTTGCTGTACTCCTATTAGTTAAGTACTATACACTGTTTTTCAACATAAACAGGATATATGTTGTTAATTGTTAATTGTGAATGTTAAATGGATTACTTAAAGGTAGGTTATGAATCTACATTTGGTAATTCCTGGAGTCAACATTACCCTACTGGGTTGTATAGGTAATTACTTCGGATTTGTGTTAACAACATGGTGTTTTCAGCAGGCTCTATTATTAATCATAAATAACACCAGCTGCATTAGGGTTACATCATATCTTTTCACTACTTCAGATATAATTGTCAGCTTCTGTGTATACCTTAGCAGTAAGCAGAGAGCATTAGTGCTGGGATAATACTGGATTTGCAGTCAGTTTCACTTTGTATGAGATTGTGCTGTCTTTCTACTAAATTGTGCTCTCACAACACTCCAAGATGGCGATTGTTCTAATGCATGAAAATGAATGCTACGTTTGTCCCTTTTCAATGTTTACTTTTGGTCATATAGTTGTAATTAGGGTAATGTAAACAAGGCTTAGTGCCAAATGTCATTGCAGGGGCTGGATCTTTTATCAATAAGTTAATTGAGGGCTTTCACTCTGAGAACATGTGTTTTCATCCATTTTGGAAGAAACAGTTGTTTCAGTTATAGGGAGCCACACCTGGTGGTTTGCGCCACTTTCGTAAGGGAAGCTGGGTGTCAGCTGTATTTGTGCTGTTGCTTTGATACAACAAAATTTTATTGGTAAAGGCATGTGTGGGTCCTTCATATAACCTATAATTCTTAGGGCCTGGATGTAATAATAATACAATGTTTTACTCGTGTAGCCTGTTCACAGTGGATTTTACCTCTTTATGTACAGTGTCTTTATGATGTCTGTAGAGTTACTGAAGTAACATGGGCCTAGCTGAGGGGCAAAAGAGTACTGCACAAACTCAGTAATAATAGGTATTGGTGATATCCTCCCTGTTCTGTAAAACTTGAGCATAGGTCATGTGTTCTTTAAAATAAAGTAAACTAATTCCTCATTTTCTGGTAAGTAGAAATGAGTGCATTTCTACCTGTGTTTCTACTACATTTGCTTCAGCCCACATTTCCAGTTCTCTAATTGCTATGTTTTGGACGAAAGAGATCAATGATGTTCAATGACAAACATCATTGTAATACAAGTAGTATTCAAATAACAAAGGTCTCATCCCCGCCAATGGAATATCTAATCAATAACACATAGATTAGACAGATTTCAAGTTTGTATTTCAACCATCTAGCAACTGAAACCTCTCACTCTGCATCTGGCACCCCTACCATAGAAATAATAGCAAAAAATGTAAACAAACAATTTCCATTAACCCCTTAGCTGCTGGGCCTTTCCCCCCCCCCCCAGTGCTGAGCCCTTTTTTGGCTATTTGGGGTAGTTTGCGCTTAGGGCTTCATAACTTTTTGTCCACATAAGCTAACCACGCCAAATTTGCGTCCTTTTTTCCAACATCCTAGGGATTCTAATGGTACCCAGGGTTTGTGGTTTCCCCTGGAGGAGACCAAGAAAATAGCCAAAATACAGTGAAAATTTAGTTTTTTCCAAAAAAATGGGAAAAAAGGGCTGCCGAAGAAGGCTTGTGGTTTTTTCCCTGAAAATGCCATCAACAAAGGGTTTCTGGTGCTGAAATCACTATCTTCCCACCTTTCAGGAATGGGCAGACTTGAATCAGAAAACCACATTTTCCAACACAAATTTGGCATTTTACTGGGACATACCCCATTTTTACTATTTTTGGTGCTTTCAACCTCCTTCCAGTTAGAGACAGGAATAGGTGTGAATAAAATGCTGGATCCCGGAAAGCTAAACGTTTCTGAAAACTAGACCAAATTCTGAATTCAGCAAGGGGTCATTTGTGTAGATCCTACAAGGTTTTCCTACAGAAAATAACAGCTGAATTAAAAAAATATTGAAATTGAGCTGAAAACAACAGTCATTTTTCTTTATGTTTTACTCTGTAACTTTTTCCTGCGATGTCAGATTTCTGAAAGCAATATACCGTTTTGTCTGCTGGACTCTTCTGGTTGCAGGAATATAAAGGGCTTGTAGGTTCATCAAGAACCCTAGGTACCCAGAGACAATAAATGAGCTGCACCCTGCAGTTGGTTTTCATTCTATACTGGGTATACAGCAATTCATTTGCTGAAATATGAAGAGTGAAAAAGAGGTATCAAGAAAACCTTTGCATTTCCAAAATGGGATCAAGATAAGGTTTTGAGGAGCAGTGGTTATTTGCACATCTCTGAATTCCGAGGTGCCCATGCTAGCATGTGAATTGCAGGGCATTTCTCAAATAGACGTCTTTTTTACACACTCTCTTATATTTGGAAGGAAAAAATGTAGAGAAAGATAAGGGGCAATAACACTTGTTTTGCTATTCTATGTTCCCCCAAGTCTCCCGATAAAAATGATACCTCACTTGTGTGGGTAGAACTAGCGCCCGCAACAGGAAATGCCCCAAAACACAACGTGGACACATCCCATTTTTTGACAAAATACAGAGCTGTTTTTTGCAAAGTGCCTACCTGTAGATTTTGGCCTCTAGCTCAGCCGGCACATAGGGAAACCTACCAAACCTGTGCATTTTTGAAAACTAGACACCTAGGGGAACACAAGATGGGGTGACTCGTGGGGCTCTGACCAGGTTCTGTTACCCAGAATCCTTTGCAAACCTCAAAAAGTGGCTAAAAAAACAAGTTTTCCTCACATTTCGGTGACAGAAAGTTCTGGAATCTGAGAGGAGCCACAAATTTCCTTCCACCCAGCGTTCCCCCAAGTCTCCCGATAAAAATGATACCTCACTTGTGTGGGTAGGCCTAGCCCCCGCAACAGGAAATGCCCCAAAACACAACGTGGACACATCCCATTTTTTGACAAAATACAGAGCTGTTTTTTGCAAAGTGCCTACCTGTAGATTTTGGCCTCTAGCTCAGCCGGCACATAGGGAAACCTACTAAACCTGTGCATTTTTGAAAACTAGAGACCTAGGGGAATCCGAGATGGGGTGACTCGTGGGGCTCTGAACAGGTTCTGTTACCCAGAATCCTTTGCAAACCTCAAAAAGTGGCTTAAAAGCAAGTTTTCCTCACATTTCGGTGACAGAAAGTTCTGGAATCTGAAAGGAGCCACAAATTTCCTTCCACCCAGCGTTCCCCCAAGTCTCCCGATAAAAATGATGCCTCACTTGTGTGGGTAGGCCTAGCGCCCGCGACAGGAAATGCCCCAAAACACAACATGGACACATCCCATTTTTTGACAAAATACAGAGCTGTTTTTTGCAAAGTGCCTACCTGTAGATTTTGGCCTCTAGCTCAGCCGGCACATAGGGAAACCTACCAAACCTGTGCATTTTTGAAAACTAGAGACCTAGGGGAATCCAAGATGGGGTGACTCGTGGAGCTCTGACCAGGTTCTGTTACCCAGAATCCTTTGCAAACCTCAAAAAGTGGCTAAAAAACAAGTTTTCCTCACATTTCGGTGACAGAAAGTTCTGGAATCTGAGAGGAGCCACAAATTTCCTTCCACCCAGCGTTCCCCCAAGTCTCCCGATAAAAATGATACCTCACTTGTGTGGGTAGGCCTGGCGCCCGCGACAGGAAATGCCCCAAAACACAACGTGGACACATCACATTTTTTCATGGAAAACAGTGCCTAACTGTGGATTTTGGCCTCTAGCTCAGCCGGCACCTGGGGAAACCCAGCAAACCAGCACATTTTTGAAAACTAGAAACCCAGGGGAATCCAAGATGAGGTTACTTGTGGGGCTCTGACCAGATTCTGTTACCCAGAATCCTTTGCAAACCTCAAAAAGTGGCTAAAAAAACAAGATTTCCTCACATTTCGGTGACAGAAAGTTCTGGAATCTGAGAGGAGCCACAAATTTCCTTCCACCCAGCGTTCCCCCAAGTCTCCCGATAAATATGATACCTCACTTGTGTGGTTAGGCCTGGTGCCCGCGACAGGAATAGATCACACAACGGTCAATGTTGGTCCTTACGTGAGGCAGCTGTTGACCCTGGGGTGATCCATTCCTGACACAGGCACTAGGTGTAGGCACTCAAGTGGGGTAGTGTTTTTATCAGGACAGGTGAGGAGTCACTGAGTGGTAGGAATGTTGTGGATCCCAGCATATTCCTGTAGTTTGTGTAACAGAAATGCAAGAAAAATTTAGTTTTTTTTCCCAACATTTCAGCTTTGCAGGGTATTCTGGGTAAGAAAACTTTGGGGAATCCACACAAGTCACACCTCTGTGGACTCCCCCGAATGTCTAGTTTCCAGAAATGTTTGGGTTTAGTGTGTTTCTCTATATGGCCGCTGAATCCAGGACCAAAAACACAGGTGCCTGCCTTACAAAACCAGTTTGTTTTGCCATAGATAATTTTGATGTCTCCACAATATGATTTGGGTGGTGGAATTTGGGGCTGAACTAAATTGGGGAGCTCCCAAGAGAGCACTCTCTCTCTCTCTCTCTCTGCTTGCCGCCGCATTCACCTGCTCTCTGGGTTGGCCAAACCCACTATTACCCAGTTGCACGAACAGCTTGCGAAGGGACAGCAGGACTGTCCTCATCACCTCCCTCATAATGTACTGGAAGAGGAGTTATCGAATGGGACTCCTCTGACTGAAAAATCACTCCCAGAGTCTGCGCCATTGTCCTATCCCTCAGATGCTGTCTCAGTATCTGATGTCTCAGTCTCTGATCTTTTGTCAGAGCGGTCCTCTATAACCCGAGTGCAGGCAGCAGTCATCCATCAAGATGCCATCTCTGCTATTGGCTAAACTGTTGCTCTAAAACACTAGCCTACGTAGACAGTCACAAAATCGATGGTGTGTGTGAGATACGTGCAACAGTAGAGGCCACCTTACCTGCGCTTCTTCCCTCAATCAGCACGTACTTTCAAGACACTCAAAAAACACCTTGTCACATACCATTCGTCACAGTCTTTAGCACCTCCTGCGCCCAGTCCAACAATCATTATTGGTGCTCCCACTCCCTCCTCCTCGGATTCCCTCATTACCACCCAGCAAAAGTGCCCTTCATCTCTCCATAGCCGCCCTCCACCCCGCAGATACATTTCATTGGTATTATAGCGCAGGTAATGGCTGACTTTACTAACGTACTCAGCTATTTACATAAAATACAGATTTGCTCTTTGCAGTAGGCATATAAACCTTCTGCACTTCTTTATGGCACTAAAACTGCCACTAGACAAGTCGGACCCTCTTCCCCCCAGGGAAACCACACACATATTGACAAAAGTGATATATATATGACAGCCAACCACCTGAAACTCAACTCAAGCAAAACCAAAATAATCCTCTTTGGCCCACACAAAAACACCTGGGACCCCTCATGGTGGCCCACCACGCTAGGCCCTGCACCCACCCCCGCCAACCACGCACGCAACCTCAGCATCATCCTAGACTCCTCCCTCTCGATGACCCAACAAATCAACGCTCTCAACTCCTCATGCTTCAACACACTCCGTATACTGAAAAACATTCAAATGGATCCCCACAGAGACCAGAAAAACTGTCACTCACGCACTCATCAGCAGCAGGCTTGATTACGGAAACGCCCTCTACGCCGGCACCCCTCTAAAACTCAAGCGCAAACTATGCGCATCCAGAACTCAGCAGCACGACTCATCCTCGACCTCCCCCGACACAAACACATCTCTCCACACCTCAAATCCCTCCACTGGCTCCCCACTGACAAAAGGATCACCTTCAAGATCCTCATCCTCGCACACAAATCACTCCACAACACAGGCCCTGCCTACCTCAACGAGAGTCACCTTCCACACCCCCACACGAAACGTCCGCTCAGCTGACCTCTCTCTCGCCTCTGTCCCCCGCATCAAACACACCACCACCGGGGGCAGATCCTTCTCCTAACTTGCACCCAAAACCTGGAACGCCCTCACAACCCACCTTCACAAGACCCAAAACCTACTTCTTTTCAGGAAGGGCCTCAAAACCTGGCTTTTCGAACAGTGAACCTCCCAGCCCCTTTCCCTCCCCCCGCTCCCCCCTCCAGTGCCTTGAGACCCTCACGAGTGAGTAGCGCGCTTTATAAATCTTTGATTGATATATATAGATCTACCTCTATATATATATATATATATATATATCTACATAGATATATCTATAGATATATATCAATGTACATAGATATATCTATCTACATAGATATATATATATAGATCTATATATACATCTATTTTTTTTAGTTGTTGTATGGTTTCCTTGGGGGCCAAAATGGCCCCCAGGGAAACCCTACAACATCTAAAAAAAAAATATTGCCCCCACAGGGGTCACCCTGCCCACGGCCGACCCCCTGTCATTTTATTTTTATTTTATTTTTTTATTTATTTTTTTTGATAAAAAATATGCCTGGGGGGGGCGGCCCGTTTTCCGAGGGGGCCGCCCCCCCAAAGTGAAATCCCTGGCGTCTAGTGGTGTTTCCTGGCCCCCGATCGCAGCTGTCCTGCGATCGGGGGCCAGGAAACAGTTTCAGAAGGCCTCGTAAGAAAGGGGAGACTCTCCCCTCCCCTTTCTTACGAGGCCTTCCCGAACGTGGGAAAGGCCGTTTTCCCCATCAAAGCAGGAAGCGGCCGCAAGGCTGCTTCCTGCTTTGATGGGGAAAACACCTTTGAAACGTCAGCGCGCCACGCGGCGCGCTGACGTCACAAAGGGGCGGGTGGGGGGTGGGGGGGAGACACGGAAGCTTCCGTGTCTCCCGGGGGAAGGTCAACAAATATTAATACCCTTCCTGGTGTCAGCCAGTGGTCGTGACCCGCACCAGGGAGGGTGTGTGGGCGTCTGCCAGTGGCCGACGCCCGCATCAAAAAGGTTAAGCAAAATCAACAGCTCCCTTTTATTTTCTACCTTGCCCTTAAAACCTTTACACCGGGTGGGATAAGTGGGAAATAGATTTCCTATCCTCTCCGCTGGCTGCCAGTGATCTATTATTGTTCAAATGTGTAAATAAATCCTCCAAGTCTTCAGTTTCCAAACAGTGAATACTTTTCTGAACCTACTTGTGTACAAATAGTCCAGTTCAGAAAATCAGATCCAGAGTGGGCACAATGAGATCTACCACTTTCAAAATTTTCAGGTAGGTCACAAATTGTCTCACTCCAATTGGAGGCCTTCACGGGTACGGTGGCCTGCTGGCACCAGCAGACTACCACATCTGTAATCGTCTTTTTAAAAAATTAAACTTTTGTTTTACACTGCAGCCCAATTTCCTGCCTCTATCCCTCATGAATCCATCCCTTTCCCTCTGCCATACATTGCCCCTAATTTATGGAATCATTTGATATTTTCTTTTCTGGTTCAGTGTCATAAAAAGGCAGTCAGAGCTGCTGGATCAAAAGAGATCAGTTGTAGGGTGAACAGGCCAACAGTATTAGAGTAGTTTGAATATCAAGTAAAGAACTGATCTTTGGGCAGTGTCCACATCTCTCTGTCCTTCATGATAACAGTTAACCCCACTCCTCCTTTTGCCCTCCAACAGTAGGCATCCTTCCATTCCTCTAGGTTCTGGGTTTCATTCATGTGGCATCGTATCTTAGCACAGGTACCTTAGTCTTAGCCTTGTTATCACCTAATTCAAGCTGGAGGAGCAGGCAGACTTGATCCCTTCTATCTTTGCTAAACTTTGAGCACAGGAATTGGGGCTTCAGCCGCAGTGTTCTAGCTCTTCAAACAGGGCTGTCATTGCAAGCGCTTTCTCATGCTCTAATATATTGACAGTCCTGCAGATAAGCACCACTATGGCGTGCTGTCAATCATGGCACATTAGTTAGTATAAGGTGCGTTTCACTGTGCCCTTATGTAACTACTTTATTGTGTGTGAGCCTGTTGCCTTATAGGTGAGGGTGTTTAGGCGGTCAGATAGAAAGAGAAAGCAACCAGCTGAGGACAAAAGCAACCCATGTGTGTGCCTTGGGTGGGACCAGAGGCATTACAGGGGGCACTGCCTCCCCTTAAAAAATACAAATGCAGGGCCGAGCCCAGCCCAAAAAATAAATCACCGGCCACTTGAGTTTTTTCCTAAACAGATTGGAAAAATCTCACTCATTTGTGCAAGAAGAAGTCCAATCTTGCAACACTGGTTCTACGGCAGCCTCCTTGAGTGGACTAAAGAACAACCAGAGTGCTAAAAGTCTTAGTTATGACAAAAGTGTGACACACCAGACGCCATCCTGATTAAATCAAACTGGTAAAATATAAAACATTTCATTTAGAAAGTAACACGAGAAGGGGGTTTATTATGTCTTAGAAATTATGGTTAGTGCTGTAGAAAGCAAAATTAGGACACATTTTAAATGAGTTCTTAAATATCGTCCTCTTCTAATTACTTAAAACATTCAGACATGCAAATTAAAACATGCACTTTCAACACCAGTAGCAGGCTGCCTGGTAACTCTCTGACTATCAGCAGCTTTACCACATCTGTATGCCATCTTGATGGAATTGAACTGAGAGCATTTTCTACTGAGGATACTGCAGTAAATGAGGCAATTAGAGAACTTCATTATAAAGTCTCCCAAGATGGCCACCAGTAAAAGAAGAGCCCAAATGTAGCACAAACATCACCCAAATATAGCCTAAGTATAGCCCAATGGCAGATGCGTGTAAAATGCTTAATTTTCTTTTTGCAGTTTTATATAGCCTGGACTAGACCAGAAGATGTTCTTTACATAAGCATCAGTTATATTATGCAAGGACAAATTCATTTTGTTTTTAGGCATGGGAGAATTAAGTGATTTGTCCAGAATCACAAGCTGTTAAGCTTATGCCAAAACTAAAATCTGGCTCCCCAGCTAGAAAGTTTGCAGCTTTGGCCATAACACCACATCCTCTCCATCAGGGCAAAGAATAATCAAGTGATCAACTGGATAAAAAACCATAAACAGAGCAAATAATTGAAAAGAGCTTTGTCCCTATTTGAGAACTCAGAAAAATGTGTTGGATGAGGATGGTGCAGTCCTGTTTCAACTACCACGTTTTGATTCACTAATAAAAATGCTTTATCTTGCTTTTTAAATTTGAGTGATTAGTAGCAGTTGCCACTGAATCGAGCATTGAGAAAGGCATTGTTGTTGAACTGCATCTGCTCAGGAGAATGATACAGATTCGGACACCCCATGAGTGCCCCATGTGTGTTTGTCGAGTTATACGTGAGCCCACCCTCACGCTAAAGTAGGCACCTGTCTTAAGGAGTTTGGCATAACTGGTGGAATGTTTTGCAACAAGGTGTTGTTGAAGCATATATGCTAATTAGCAAATAATGATTTTTATGTATTTTGAATAATGAAAAGTTTATAGAGAAATTAATTGTAGAGAGAATAATGTGCACGTTTGAAAATGTGCCCTCGGGGAATGTCAGCCATTTATACGAGAATGACACTGTGTGAAATAATGAAAACATTTATCAGAATAATGTAGTAATATGTCATATTGAAATGTCTGACCTATGTTTTACATAAACTTGTGGTGCTAACTTAGCTGGAATTATGGCCTGGTCTTCCTAGGCCTCGCACACAGAGAGCTGAAATATTAAATGTGTTGCAAGAAGCTGGATGTATGACCCATCCTTGATCCACCTGATGTTAAAGTAGCTTAGCTAAATGTACTTTCCCAGGACTTGAACAATGCAGGCACTGACTGAAGAGGAACATGCAACAATTTTGATACCTGAAGAGCCGGATGATGAGGACGTCCTATAGCGGACCAATCCGCATATTGTGAAAGGACTAATATTAAAATTCATAGATTTGGCAAAAAAATACTATATTCTTCACGATCTGGGTCTCCGAGCTGTTAGACATTTTTTAAGGGGTAGATCCTTGTCTTACCTGTTACATACAGAGATGTTGTTGGATATGATCTCAGTTTGCCTTCCAAATAATTTCTTTATCTTTAACAAAGAGATCTACAGGCAAACCCAAGGGACTGCGATGGGCATGTGCTTTGCTCCTAGTTATGCAGGACTTTTTCTAGGTTGGTGGTAAGAACAGATAGTTGAGGACACTGATCTATTTAAGTCACATGTAGCCCTTTGGGTGAGATACATAGATGACATTTTTTGCATTTGGAAAGGAGATAAGGATTCAGCATACGACTTTGCCAATGAATTGAATGACAATTCTTTGAATGTGAAATTTACATGTTAGATAGACTCAGAGGTGGTCATTACAACCCTGGCGGACAATGTTAAAGGGGCGGTAAGACCGCCAACAGGCCGGCGGTAAAAATTTTTGCAATTACGACCGTGGCGGAAACCGCCAACAAAGACAGCCACTTTAACACTCCGACCGCCACGGCGGTGCAGACCAACAGCTTGGCGGTCACCGCCAACAGACAGGCGGGAGACAATGTACCGCCCACACTATTATGACAGGCCACTCCGCCACCTTTTCCGGGGCGGATACAACGCAGATAAAAACACGGCGGAAACAGGCATTTCGAATGAAAAACGCTCACCTCTACACACTCCACGAGGAAGGAGGACAGCATGGAGCCGGAACTTCATATTCTTCCAGCGCTAGTCTTCCTGCTCTTCTACGAGGATCACCAACGCCGGTGGTGAAGACAACAGTGAGTACTGCACCTACGACATAGGGGAGGGGGGAGGCAAAAAACAGGGACACACACACTCAACACCCCAACCCCCACCCGACCCTCACCCACTACAACACACACACCAATGCTTATCTATACATTACAGTAACACCCCCAACCCCCCCGGAAGAATGCAAAGACAAAAGGAAATTAGTGTAACTATTGCAATATATCAAAAATCAGTAAGCAAAAATATACATATATATACACTATAAACAAAATATACACCACGATTAATAGTGCAGGTTTTGCATCATTCATAGTCCGTGGACCACTGGGCCCAAAATGCATGGGCGAGGCCCACACAAGATACCCGAACATGACGGAGAGAACACTGCTGGGGCATCAGATAGAAATACAACAGGCACCTCAGGCGGAAGGTAAGGAGGGGCACCTCAGCTGGATGAGTGCACGACGCCAGATCCACGAGGGGGCTCCATGCCCATTGATGTATCCTGGGGAATGCAAAGCCACAGTCTCTCAAGTCTCTACAGTGGTAGGTTTGCCCACTGTACCATCCTGGGGAGTGCAAAGCCACAGATTCTCAAGTCTCTACAGTGGGTGGGTTGCCCACTGTACCATCCTGGGGAGTGCAAAGCCACAGTCTCTCAAGTCTCTACAGTGGTTGGATTGCCCACTGTACCATCCTGGGGAGTGCAAAGCCACAGTCTCTTAAGACTCTACAGTGGGTGGGTTGCCCACTGTACCATCCTGGGGAGTGCAAAGCCACAGTCTCTCAAGTCTCTACAGTGGTTGGTTTTCCCACTGTACCATCCTGGGGAGTACAAAGCCACAGTCTCTCAAGTCTCTACAGTGGTTGGATTGCCCACTGTACCATCCTGGGGAGTGCAAAGCCACAGTCTCTCAAGTCGATGCATGTCTCCACTGGTTCTGGAGGGGGACTGGTGCCAAGAGTGCAGCACTCACCCCGTGATGGTCCCAGTTGCGTCACTGCCTCTGCCGCAAATGGGCTAGCGATGTTTCCCATGGCGGTCTTTGCCCTGTTCAGCGGTGCTGGCCATGGCGATCTTTGCCCTGTTCAGCGGTTCTTGCCCTGTTCAGCGGTGCTGGCCATGGCGGTCTTTGCCCTGTTCAGCGGTTCTTGGCCTGTTCAGCGGTGCTTGAGTTGGCAGTTTCTGACCTGTTCAGCGGTGCTTGCCCTGTTCAGCAGTGCTGGCCATGGCGGTCTTTGCCCTGTTCAGCGGTTCTTGCCCTGTTCAGCCGTGCTTGAGTTGGCAGTTTCTGACCTGTTCAGCGGTGCATGCCCTGTTCAGCGGTGCTGGCCATGGCGGTCTTTACCCTGTTCAGCGGTACTTGCCCTGTTCAGCGGTGCTTGCCCTGTTCAGCGGTGCCGGCCATGGCGGTCTTTGCCCTGTTAAGGGGTTCTTGCCCTGTTCAGCGGTGCTTGAGTTGGCAGTTTCTGACCTGTTTAGCGGTGCTTGCCCTGTTCAGCGGTGCTTGCCATGGCGGTACTTCATGGGTCAGCTGGGCTGTGGCTAGCGGTCCTTCATGGGTCAGCTGGGCTGTGGCTTGCAGGGCCCTCCTGGCCAGTGACGATGGGGCTGGCGGTGGCCTCTTCCTGGCCAGTGACAATGGGGCTGGCGGTGGCCTCCTGGCCAGCAGGGATGATGGCGGTCTTCTCCGCCGTGCTGCTCCTCCCAGACTTTGCAGGTTTCTTCTGCCCCTTCCCCACCTTGGGAGGAGTCAAAGCTGAGTCCACACTCCCCCCGGGACCCCTGTGAGTGGCTTGGCTGGCTGGAGTCTTCCACCTCTCCCACCGGGCACTGTCCAACTTCTGGTGCTTCACAGGGGCGACTGGCTGTGCTGTGGCTCCATGACACACTGGCTGCCCTGGTGGCCGGTGCACTCCACATACCTGTAACAACAGGCACCACTGGTCCCGGTGATTTTTTGGCTGAGGTGCTAGTACGGGACCTATGAGTTGGAGGGGGGATGGTGGGAAATAGGTTAAGGGGGGACAGGAAAAGTTTTTTGGACACAATGGGACAGGTAGCTGGAGGGGGTTTGGGAGTGGAGGAAGAGGTTGTGGTTGTAGGAGGTGTAAATTTTGTGGATTTGGGTGCAGGTGCATGCGCTGGAGGCTGTTGTGAGGTGGATGGCTGTTGGGTGGGTGTGTGCCTGCATTCGTGGATCTTGGGAGGGGGCGTCACAGACACACTGGGAGAGGACACAGGGGACGTGTGCATGGTAGTGGGGGTGGTGATTGCACGTGAGTGGTGTGTGGTGATGTGTGTGGTGGTGATGGAGGTAGTGGATGAAGATGTAGTGCATGCAGGTGTGAGTGTAGACGAGACTGGGAGGGAGGAGGGAGACAAGGAGGAGGGGGACACAGTGAAGGCAGTGGATATTGTTGTGTCTGTATGTGTGTGATGCTTGCGTGAGTGCCTGTGGGATGTGTGGTGCTTATGTTTGCCTGAGCTTCCCTTGTGTGGTGAGGTGTGTGCAGGTTGGTCTGATGGTGTGCTTGGGATAGGCAGAGGTACAGGGGATTGGGTCTGGGTGGAGGAAGTTGGAGGGGGGAGGCTAGACACAGGGACAATGGCTGCCATCAGTGCTGAGGCCAGAGTTTTAAGGGTTCGATGAAGGGCAGCCTGACCAGAATGAATGCCCTCCAGGAATGCATTTGTGTGTTGCAACTCCCTTTCTACACCCTGGATGGCATTCAAAATGGTAGACTGCCCAACAGTGAGTGACCTGAGGAGGTCAATGGCCTCCTCACTGAGGGCAGCAGAGGTGACAGGGGCAGGGGCTGAAGTGCTTGGGGCGAAGGTGATGCCCACCCTCCTGGGTGAGCGGGCATGGGGCAAAGGCTGAGGGGCTGCTGGGAGGGCGGTGCTGGAAGGGGGGTGGCGGCTGTACCTGTGAAGTGGGGGGCACTGATGTTGCCGCCACCACAAGGGAGCTCTCATCGGAGGACGAGTCCGTGTCGCTGGTTGCAGATCCACCGTGGTGCTCCCCTCGCCCTCCGTCCCACTGGTGTATTCTGAGTCTGTAGTGTTGGCTTCCAAGCCCATGTGGGATGCAGCTCCCTCGTGCTCCGGTGCCACTGTACCTCCGTCTGATGATGCTAATGCACACAAGAACAGGGAGAACGCAAAAAAAGGGGGGGGTACAGAAGAAAGACAGGTTGAGTGCATGGCTTATCTCTACCGCTGGCGGACAATACAGACACAGCAGCCCCCTGCACTACGCCGCGCTCTTGGGCTCTACAGTGCAATTCCTGGGAAATGGCCTACAAGGCTATGGACGACATCTGCACACATAGATGTCCCTGAGGCATGAATAGCTGTACTTGGCACTCTACAGAGGTGGGGTGGGGGGACACATGGCCATGCCTTATGAATGGGCCTAGCCTACGGAACTCGCCCTGGCCTAGGGAAACCCACAGCCCTCCTCCCCCACCCAGCCACCTTCACTGCGTGCAAAGTCAGCTGAATGATAGTGTACTCACCCCCTTGTGTCTGCTGTGATGCCCTCAAGCGCCCATCCAACTCAGGGTAGGCCACCGCCAGGATCCGGAATATCAGAGGGGTCATGGTTCGACGGGCACCCCTCCCACGTTGGGAGGCCATCCCCAGCTGGGCCTCCGGCGTCTTCTTGCTCCAGCGGCGAATGTCCTCCCATCTTTTATGGCAGTGGGTGCTCCGTCTGTGGTAGACCCCCAGGGTCCGGACTTCCTTGGCGATGGCACGCCAAATTTCCTTCTTCTGGTGGGTGCTAACCTACAGGAATTGTACAGGGGAAAACTCCCTGTGTACTTACCTGTTGGTCTGGAGGACCGTAGAGTAGCGTGTACTGGGGGAGGACCCCGTCAACGAGCTTCTCCAACTCCTCTGCAGTGAAGGCAGGGGCCCTTTGCCCAGACGCACGAGCCATTGTCTCTTCCAGACCGAGGTCACAGCAGCACTTGCAGTGCAGGTCCTCTCCTGTCGAAGATCAGGTATCGAGTGATTAAACAGTTAGAAAATGGCGGTCACCGCCGGCGTACATCGTCATTGGCTCCTGGGACCCATAGGGTCCAATGTTAACCAATGCAGTATTGCGCCGCGGTCTTCGACCGCCTACCGCAACGGTGTACAATGCGAGCGCAGTTACCTCACATCCCATTGTCCCACTTTACAGGTCAGGCAGCCGCCATTTCAAGGGCCCACATGGCTCTATTTCCAACTGCGTCACTCATACCTAGGCCTAGACTCAACACACATACAGGCCACCTTTTGTGTATGATAGGTGTTCTGTGTAAACTGTGGGTACGTACCTCTGAGTTGTTTGACTCTGTGCTCGCTGTTGTCCTTCATAGGCACCGTCCGCTGGGACATGTGAGGAGATGGCGGAATCATCCGGTGTACCGACCGCTGGTGGACATGTCGGCAATGGAGGAAAGACATTTGATCATCACCTACAGGTTTGACCGTGCCACAATCCAGGAACTGTGTACACAGTTGGAGCCTGACCTGATGTCAGCAATCCGCCATCCAACAGGAATCCCCCCTCAAGTGCAGGTGCTATCAGTGCTCCATTTCCTTGCAAGTGGGCCTTTTCAAACAACTGTGGCCATAGCATCAGGGATGTCCCAGCCGCTGTTTTCCAACGTGTTGTCCAGAGTGTTGTCTGCCCTTCTGAAACACATGCGGCGCTACATCGTTTTCCCTCAGGTGGAGGATTTGCCTACAGTGAAAGGTAACTTTTATGCCCTTGGACATATCCCCAACATCATAGGTGCCATTGATGGGACCCATGTGGCTTTGGTCCCCCCCCACGGGAGTGAACAGGTGTACAGGAACCGGAAGAGTTATCATTCCATGAATGTACAGATGGTATATTTGGCCGACCAGTACATCTCCCATGTGAATGCCATGTTCCCTGGCTCAGTGCATGACGCCTACATCCTGCGGAATAGCAGCATCCCTTATGTGATGGGTCAACTCCAGAGTCACCAAGTGTGGCTATTACCCCAACCTGTCATGGCTACTGACCCCAGTGAGGAATCCCAGGACCAGGGCAGAGGAACGCTATAATGAGGCCCATGGGCGGACTAGGAGGGTGATCGAATGCACCTTCGGCCTCCTGAAGGCCAGGGTCCGGTGCCTCCATATGACAGGTGGATCCCTATTCTACTCACCAAAGAAGGTGTGTCAGATCATTGTGGCCTGCTGTATGCTTCATAATTTGGCTTTGCGACGACAGGTGCCTTTTCTGCAGGAGGATGGTCCAGATGGCGGTGTTGTGGCAGCTGTGGAGCCTGTGGACAGTGATGAGGAGGAAGCAGAGGAAGAAGACATTGACAACAGGGACTCAGTCATCCAGCAATATTTCCAGTGAAACACAGGTGAGAATACATTCCTGCCTACTACAAGTACTTTTACACTTCTACCTCTATCCAGTCTGTCTATTTCACCCAGTGTATGGTCACTGAGTTGTCACTTTCCCTTACGGTTTCACAGGTGTGGGTCCCAAAGTGTGTCATCTGCTTAGATTCCTCATGGATTAGAGATGTGTGACATAGGTATGTTGACATTACTATTTCCTGGAAATTTTGTCAATGTAATTGCAAATATACTATTTCAAAATCACAGACAGACTCCAGATCTTGGTGCTTTTGGTGTGTTTATTTAAATGCAAAATATTGGATGGGGAAGTTAAATGGTGAGGGGTGATGGCAGAGGAGTGTCCATGGCAGAGTCCAGTCTATTTGCCTCATAGGTGCATTGCCCATATGGGCATAGGAAGTGGAGCTGGGGCAGTTCAAATATGGACAGAGTGACAAAGTGGGACAGTGGGTTGACAATCAGGGTGGTCTCATTTCTTGCCGGGGTCTTGGCATTGTGCTCTGTCTTGTTCCTGGATCTCAGGGACCGCTTGCGGGGTGGTTCTCCATCTGCAGGGGGTGGGGTGCTGGTGTGATGATCCTGTGGCGGTGCCTCCTGTCCACTAGCGCCGGCGGAGGTGGTGGGCAGTTCATCATCCATGCTAGTGTCAGGGGCCCCTTGGAGTGTCACAGTGTCCCTCCTGGTGTTTAGTATTTCCTTCAGCACCCCTACGATGGTGCCCAGGGCGGAGCTGATGGTTCTGAGTTCCTCCCTGAAGCCCAGCTACTGTTCCTCCTGCATGCGCTGGGTCTCCTGAAACTTGGCCTGGACCGTTGCCATCATTTCCTGGGAGTGGTGGTATGCTCCCATGATGGAGGAGAGGGCCTGGTGGAGAGTGGGTTCCCTTGGCCTGTCCGCCCCCTGTCACACAGCAGCCCTCCCAGTTCCCCTGTGTTCCTGGGCCTCCGTCCCCTGGACCGTGTGCCCACTGCCACTGACCCCAGGACTCTGTTGTTGTTGGGTTGGTGGGTTATCCTGGGTTCCCTGTAGTGGTGGACACCCAGCTGATTGACGTGTCCTGGGTACGGAGGTATGGGCCCTCTGGGTGGGTGCTGTGCTGGTGTTACCAGAGGGTGGAAGGTCTGTGGTGGCCTGCGCCTGTGCGATGGGAACCGACTGTCCCGAGGCCCACGATGGTCCGGGCTGGTCATCTGGATCCAGTTGCACAGAGCTGCTGTCATCACTGTGGGTATCTTTTGTGGGTGGGGTGGAGATGTCTGGACCCTCCTGTCTGGTGACGTTGGGTAGTGGTCCTGCAGGGGTGTAAAAGCTTAATTATTGCATCTGTGTGAGTCATGGTGTGCAATGGGTGGTTGACCGGTGTACCCCAGTGCTTGCATTCCTATGTGGGGACTTGCGTGATGATGGGTTAGGGGGTTGTATGGGTATGTGCAGTGGGCATGCTTTAGTGATGGGTGTCCATGCGTTGGGGTTGCATGCAGGGCTTGGTGTTGGGATGGGTGGTTTGTGATAGTGGGGTATATGTGAGTTGGTGGAGTGCTGAGGGTGAGGGTACGGGTAGGAGTATGTGATGGCATGCAGGAAGGGTGGGGTATATATTAGTAAAGGTTTGACTTACCAGAGTCCATTCCTCCACCGACTCCTGCGAGGCCCTCAGGATGCAGAATCACCAAGACCTGCTACTCCCATGTTGTTAGTTGTGGGTGAGGAGGTGGGGGTCCACCGCCAGTCCACTGAACCGCCAAGTGGTGTCTTGAGACCACGGAATGCACCTTCCCCCGTAGGTCGTTCCTCCTCTTCCTGGTGTCGTCCCGATTTCTTGGGTGTTGTCCCACTGCGTTGACCCTGTCGACTATTCTTCTCCATAGCTCCATCTTCCTTGCAATTGAAGTGTGCTGCACCAGTGCTCCAAATAGCTGTGCCTCTACCCAGACGATTTCCTCCACCATGACCCTGAGCTCCTCCTCCGAGAACCTGGGGTGTCTTTGCTGTGCCATGGGATGGTGTAGGTGATGTGTGGGGTGGTGTGTATGGTGATAGTTGTGGTGATATGTAGTGGTGTGTGGTGTTTTGTGCGTGGAAATTGTGTGGATGATGGTGTTGAGTGCCTGTGGATGCTAGTTTGTGGATGGTGGTGTCTCTCTCTGGCCTTCTCTCTGTAATAGTGGTCGTAGGGGTTTGTGGGTGATGTGGGTGTGTGTTTTATATTGTAATGGGTGTGTGGGAGTGGTGTGTGTATGTGTCTCAGGTGTGTGTATTTCGAATTGCCCAATGTGGCGGTGTTTTGTATGTGTGTGTGTATTTTGAGCGCAGCGGTGTGTACCGCCAATGGAATACCGCGGTTGAAAGACCGCCGCATGTATTCGTGGGTCGTGATAGTGTGGGCGTATTTCTGTTGGCGTGACGGTGGAGTTTTTTTTTTTCGCCAGTTTATCACTGACCTTTGGTGTGGCGGACTTGTGTGGGTGTCTGAATTTTGTCGGATTTCGAGATGGGTCATAATAGCTGTGGCATAATTCCGCAGCCGCGGAGGTATGTTGGCGGTCTTCTGCACAACGGTAAGCGGCTTTTACAGCCAATGTTGTAATGACCACCAGAGTCTATTGAATTCTTGATTGTCATAGTCCATAAGGGTGGGGGCAAATTGTTCAGTACTCTACACAGAAAGAAAACAGCAGGGAATAGTATGCTACATGCTAGCAGCAGTCATTCCAAAAATTTAATACAGAGTATCCCTTATGGGGAATTTTTACGAGATAGGCGAAACTGCAGCTCAGAAGAGACCTTTGTAGATTCTTAGAGAGAGGTTATAAGAAATCGATAATTGACAAGGCAATTAAGAAAGTCTTCCTGATCAAGAGAAACGATTTGTTACTTATATCAAACAAGAAACAGGTGATTGAACAGCCTATTAGGTTCATTACAACACACTTTGAGGGTGTTGGTGAACTTAAGAAAGTGTTTAAAAAATTCTGGCCAGTTCTGAAAACAGATGACACATTTTCTAGAAATCTAGAGGAATATCCTTCATTTACTTTTAGGTGAAACTTTTCATTGAACAACTCCTTGAGCAAAAGTCTAGTACCCCAAGCACAGTCAATCAATCCAGTCCAAGATTTCTTTATCTGCGGAAAATGTAAAGCCTGCAGATATAGGGGGTGATTCTAACCCTGGCGGTCGGTGTTAAAGCGGCGGCCAACCCGCCAACAGGCTGGCGGTAAAAAATATGGGATTCTGACCCTGGCGGGAACCGCCAACACAGACAGCCACTTTAACACTCCGACCGCCACGGCGGTACAAACAAACAGCGCGGCGGTCACCGCCAACAGCCAGGCGGCAGACAATGTACCGCCCACACTATCACAACTCACCAATCTGACACCTTTTCCGGGGCGGGAGCACCGCCGATAAAAACACGGCAGAAACAGACTACGGACGGGAAAACGCTCACCACTACGCACTCCAGGAGGAAGGAGGACAGTATGGAACCCGAATTAAACATCCTACCTGCTCTCGTCTACCTTCTCATCTACCACGAGTACGAAGTCCGGCGCAGACGACAACGGTGAGTACTGCACCTACGACACACGGGAGGGGGGAGGACGAAAGGTTACGGGCACACACATATGCGACCCCCCCCCCAATTATGTACACACCAATGCAGAGCAACAAGTCACATATTGACACCACCCAAACACCCCAGAAAAATGCTAGGACATAATCAAATTTGGAATAAATATTTATGTACCAAAAAGCTCCTGAAAATTATCGTACAACCATGAAAGATATTCACAAGAAAACTAATGACATTCACATCAGTGTATAACTGAAGTAACAAGTCCTGCACATCCTACGAATTCATCATGTCCGTGGGCCAAAGTTTTGAGAAACAAGGGCAAAGCCCACACAGGAGACCTGAGTCCTTTGGAGAGAACACGGCAGGGGCATCAGATGTAAAAACTACAGGCACCTCAGGGGGAAGGGAAGGGGGGGGCACCACAGCCACATGAGTCCACGACGCCAGATCCACAAGGAGCCACCATTGCCCACTGTACCATCCTGGGGAGTGCAAAGCCACAGTCCATCAGGTGGATGACAGTCTCCACTGGTCAAGGAGGAGGCATGGTGGGCACAGTGAACCATAAACAGTGATTGAGACGGCGGTGCCCAGCGGAGCGGTGCTTGACAGGAAGGGCCCAGCGGAGCGGTGCTTGAGAGGAAGGGCCCAGCGGAGCGGTGCTTGAGAAGAAGGGCCCAGCGGAGCGGTGCTTGAGAGGAAGGGCCCAGCGGAGAGGTGGAGAGACAGCGGTGCCCAGCGGAGCGGTGCTTGAGATGAAGGGCCCAGCGGAGCGGTGTTTGAGACGGCGGTGCCCAGCGGAGCGGTGCTTGAGAAGAAGGGCCCAGCGGAGCGGTGCTTGAGAAGAAGGGCCCAGCGGAGCGGTGCTTGAGAGGAAGGGCCCAGCGGAGCGGTGCTTGAGAAGAAGGGCCCAGCGGAGCGGTGCTTGAGAAGAAGGGCCCAGCGGAGCGGTGCTTGAGAGGAAGGGCCCAGCGGAGCGGTGCTTGAGAGGAAGGGCCCAGCGGAGCGGTGCTTGAGAAGAAGGGCCCAGCGGAGCGGTGCTTGAGAGGAAGGGCCCAGCGGAGAGGTGGAGAGACAGCGGTGCCCAGCGGAGCGGTGCTTGAGATGAAGGGCCCAGCGGAGCGGTGTTTGAGACGGCGGTGCCCAGCGGAGCGGTGCTTGAGATGAAGGGCCCAGCGGAGCGGTGTTTGAGATGGCGGTGCCCAGAGGAGCGGTGCTTGAGAAGAAGGGCCCAGCGGAGCGGTGCTTGAGACGGCGGGGCCCTGTTCAGCGGTGCTCTTCTGCACCGCGGGCCCTGTTCAGCGGTGCCTATCTTCACGGCGGGCCCTGTTCAGCGGTGCTCTTCTGCACGGCGGGGCCCTGTTCAGCAGTGCCTATCTTCACGGCGGGCCCTGTTCAGCGGTGCCTATCTTCACGGCGGGCCCTGTTCAGCGGTACCTATCTTCACGGCGGGCCCTGTTCAGCGGTGCTCTTCTGCACGGCGGGCCCTGTTCAGCGGTGCCTATCTTCACGGCGGGCCCTGTTCAGCGGTGCCTATCTTCACGGCGGGCCCTGTTCAGCGGTGCCTATCTTCACGGCGGGCCCTGTTCAGCGGTGCTCTTCTGCACGGCGGGCCCTGTTCAGCGGTGCCTATCTTCACGGCGGGCCCTGTTCAGCGGTGCCTATCTTCACGGCGGGCCCTGTTCAGCGGTGCTCTTCTCCACGGCGGGCCCTGTTCAGCGGTGCTCTTCTGCACGGCGGGGCCCTGTTCAGCGGTGCCTATCTTCACGGCGGGCCCTGTTCAGCGGTGCCTATCTTCACGGCGGGCCCTGTTCAGCGGTGCCTATCTTCACGGCGGGCCCTGTTCAGCGGTGCTATTCTGCACGGCGGGGCCCTGTTCAGCGGTGCCTATCTTCACGGCGGGCCCTGTTCAGCGGTGCCTATCTTCACGGCGGGCCCTGTTCAGCGGTGCTCTTCTCCACGGCGGCCCTGTTCAGCGGTGCTCTTCTCCACGGCGGGCCCTGTTCAGTGGTGCTCTTCTCCACGGCGGGCCCTGTTCAGCGGTGCCTATCTTCACGGCGGGCCCTGTTCAGCAGTGCTCTTCTCCACGGCGGGCCCTGTTCAGTGGTGCTCTTCTGCACGGCGGGGCCCTGTTCAGCGGTGCCTATCTTCACGGCGGGCCCTGTTCAGCGGTGCCTATCTTCACGGCGGGCCCTGTTCAGCGGTGCCTATCTTCACGTCGGGCCCTGTTCAGCGGTGCTCTTCTCCACGGCGGGCCCTGTTCAGCGGTGCTCTTCTGCACGGCGGGGCCCTGTTCAGCGGTGCCTATCTTCACGGCGGGCCCTGTTCAGCGGTGCCTATCTTCATGGCAGGCCCTGTTCAGCGGTGCCTATCTTCACGGCGGGCCCTGTTCAGCGGTGCTCTTCTGCAAGGCGGGGCCCTGTTCAGCGGTGCCTATCTTCACGGCGGGCCCTGTTCAGCGGTGCCTATCTTCACGGCGGGCCCTGTTCAGCGGTGCTCTTCTCCACGGCGGGCCCTGTTCAGCGGTGCTCTTCTCCACGGCGGGCCCTGTTCAGCGGTGCTCTTCTCCACGGCGGGCCCTGTTCAGCGGTGCTCTTCTGCACGGCGGGGCCCTGTTCAGCGGTGCCTATCTTCACGGCGGGCCCTGTTCAGCGGTGCCTATCTTCACGGCGGGCCCTGTTCAGCGGTGCTCTTCTCCACGGCGGGCCCTGTTCAGCGGTGCTCTTCTGCACGGCGGGGCCCTGTTCAGCGGTGCCTATCTTCACGGCGGGCCCTGTTCAGCGGTGCCTATCTTCACGGCGGGCCCTGTTCAGCGGTGCCTATCTTCACGGCGGGCCCTGTTCAGCGGTGCTCTTCTGCACGGCGGGGCCCTGTTCAGCGGTGCCTATCTTCACGGCGGGCCCTGTTCAGCGGTGCTCTTCTCCACGGCGGGCCCTGTTCAGCGGTGCTCTTCTCCACGGCGGGCCCTGTTCAGCGGTGCTCTTCTCACGGCGGGCCCTGTTCAGCGGTGCTCTTCTCCACGGCGGGCCCTGTTCAGCGGTGCTCTTCTCCACGGCAGGCCCTGTTCAGCGGTGCTCTTCTTCACCGCGGGCCCTGTTCAGCGGTGCTCTTCTGCACGGCGGGGCCCTGTTCAGCGGTGCCTATCTTCACGGCGGGCCCTGTTCAGCGGTGCCTATCTTCACGGCGGGCCCTGTTCAGCGGTGCTCTTCTCCACGGCGGGCCCTGTTCAGCGGTGCTCTTCTGCACGGCGGGGCCCTGTTCAGCGGTGCTCTTCTGCACGGCAGGGCCCTGTTCAGCGGTGCCTATCTTCACGGCGGGCCCTGTTCAGCGGTACCTATCTTCACGGCGGGCCCTGTTCAACGGTGCTCTTCTCCACGGCGGGCCCTGTTCAGCGGTGCTCTTCTGCACGGCGGGGCCCTGTTCAGCGGTGCCTATCTTCACGGCTGGCCCTGTTCAGCGGTGCCTATCTTCACGGCGGGCCCTGTTCAGCGGTGCCTATCTTCACGGCGGGCCCTGTTCAGCGGTGCTCTTCTGCACGGCGGGCCCTGTTCAGCGGTGCCTATCTTCACGGCGGGCCCTGTTCAGCGGTGCTCTTCTCCACGGCGGGCCCTGTTCAGCGGTGCTCTTCTCCACGGCGGGCCCTGTTCAGCGGTGCTCTTCTCCGCGGCGGGCCCTGTTCAGCGGTGCTCTTCTCCACGGCGGGCCCTGTTCAGCGGTGCTCTTCTTCACCGCGGGCCCTGTTCAGCGGTGCTCTTCTCCACGGCGGGCCCTGTTCAGCGGTGCTCTTCTTCACCGCGGGCCCTGTTCAGCGGTGCTCTTCTCCACGGCGGGCCCTGTTCAGCGGGGCTCTTCTGCCCCACGGGCCCTGTTCAGCGGTGCTCATCCAGCAGGTCAAGGGAGCCAGACCTGGCCTGGACTCCCTGCTCAGTCGCCCTCGGACCATGACGTTTCTGGACCCTTCGGGGACGGACTCCTGGCCTCCTTAGTGTCCTCCTTCCCAGCTGGGATGTGGCATGTGGGGTCCACCTTCTCCGCGCTCCTGCTGCCCTTCCGCTCCTTTGATGGGGCTCTCGGGCCCTTGCCTCCCCTAGATGGTGTGGGTGGTGAAGTGGCCGCACATTGCTCCTTGGGGGCAGCCCTGTCGGTCCTCGCACGGCAGCCCTTGTTTTTGCGGGTCCTCTTGCCGGGGGGGGGGGCTGGACGTGTCCTTGCTGCTGATCGATGTGTCACTGCTGGCAAAGGGTGGGCTCCAGAACCCATGCACAACAGTGACACCCGAAGCTGGGCTGGCGGTGGCTGCGGTGCTCTTGGGACTCTTTGAAGATGGATGGGGGAGCTCATCGGGGGGAAAGAGGTCAAGGTTAGCCATGAAAAGTTTTTTAGGGCCAAGGTAAAGGGTAGGAGAAGTGGAGATGGAAGTGGAGGTGGTTGTAGGAGAGTCAGGTGTGCTGTCACTGGGTGAAGGTGCTGGTGCTGTAGGCTGTCGTGAGGTGGATGGCTGTTGGGTGGGTGGCTGCCTGCGTTTGTGTGTCTTGGAAGAGGGGGTGACAGACACAGTGGGAGAGGACACAGGGGACGTGTAAATGGCAGTGGGGGTGGTGACTGCACGAGTGTGGACTGTACTGGAGGGTGAGGTGGTGATGGAAGCACTGGCTGATGTTGGGGTGCATGCAGGTGTGAGTGTAGACGTCACAGGGAGGGAGGAGGGAGACGAGGAGGAGGGGGACACAGGGGTGGCAGTGGTTGTTGGCATGTCTGCATCTGGGTGTTGCTTGGGTGAGTGTTTGTGGGATCTGTGGTGCTTGTGTTTGGATGAGCTGCTCTTGGGTGTTGAGGTGTGTGCAGGCTGGTCTGATGGTGTGGATGGGATAGGCTGAGGAACAGGAGACAGAGAAAGGCTGGAGGCAGTAAGAAGAGGGAGGCTGGAAACAGGGACAATGGCTGCCGTCAGTGATGAGGCCAGAGCAGTGAACGCTCGTTGATGGGCAGCCTGACCCGAATGAATGCCCTCCAGGTACGCATTGCTCTGTTGCACCTCCCTTTGCACACCCTGGATGGCATTCAAAAGGGTCGTCTGCCCAACAATGAGCGTCCTTACCAGGTCAATGAGCTCCGCACTGAGGGCAGCAGGGGCAACAGGGGCAGGGGCTGAGGTGCCTGGGGCGAAGGAGACGCGCGCCTTCCTGGGCGAACGGGCACGGAGCGAAGACTGAGGGGCTGCTGGGAGGGCGGGGCTGGTGCGCTGGGTGGCGGCTGTACCTGTAGAGGCGGGGGGCACGGATGTTGCCGCCACCGCTAGGGAGCTCCCATCCGAGGACGTGTCGCTTTCGCTGCTCTCACCAGCGGTCCCCGTCGTGGTGCTCCCCTCGCCCTCCGGATCACTGGTGCCCTCGGTGTCTGTTCCTAGGCCCACCGGGGCCTTGTGTCCTGCAGCTCCCTCGTGCTCCGATGCCAAATCTCCTCCGCCTGATGATGCTAATGCACACATGCACAAGAAGATGAAGAGAAAGGGTGGGGGGAGAAAAAAGAAGACCAGGTTGAGTGCATGCAATGTCAACACCGTTGGCGGAGGGGACAGACACAGGAGCCTAATGCACTAAGCCGCGCATTCGGGGTACACTACTCAGTACTACTGACTAGGACAACAGGCCAAGAGACGTCAAACGCGCACATGGGAGATGCTGGACCTTCAATGGCTGTACTTGTCACCCTACCGAGGTGGGGGCCGGGGGCACAGGGCCATGCCTAAGGGAGAGGACTACACTACAGAAAGCGCCCTGGCCTAATGTCACCCACAGCCCTCCTCCCCCACCCAGACGCCTCCACTGCGCAGAAAGATAGGAGAATGTGCTGATACTCACCCCCTTGTGTCTGCTGTGATGTCTTAAAGCGCCCATCCAATTCTGGGTAGGCCACCGCCAGGATCCGGGACATCAGGGGGGTCATGGTGCGACTGGCACCCCTCCTAGGTTGGGAGGCCATCCCCAGCAGTGTTTCTGCGGTCTTCCTTGTTCCGCGGCGGATGTCCTCCCACCTCTTGCGGCAGTGGGTGCCCCGTCTGTTGTGGACCCCCAAGTTGTTCCGGACTTCCTTGGCGATGGCACGCCAAATCTCGATCTTCTGATGGGCGCTGACCTATTTGACATGTACAGGGTGGAAAGGAGGAAATCATCAATGACCTGCATGTTAGATGTGATTGGCCCCCCTCACCAACTTTGCCATATGGCACATGCTCTCATCTGTCGGGCGTTGCACTCCTCATTCGCCCCCCACCCCACCAACTTACATCCACCCCAATCCACACAGGCATAGCCCATTCCATGTGCACCCGGTGTACTCACTTGTTGGTCTGGAGGACCGTAGAGTAGCGCATACTGGGGGAGGACCCCATCCACGAGCTTCTCCAACTCTTCAGACGTGAAGGCAGGGGCCCTTTCCCCAGTCGCAGCAGCCATTGTATCTTCCAGACCGAGGTCACAGCAGCACTTGCAGTATAGGTCCTCTCCTGTGGATGATCAGGTCTCGAGTGATTAAGCAGATAGAAAATGGCGGTCACGCCCGCGGCGGTGCGTACCGCGGCGGTGCGTACCGCGACCGCCGGCGCACTTCGTCATTGGCTCCTGAAACCCATAGGCTTCAATGTTAACCAATGCGGCTTTGTGCCCCGGTCTTCGACCGCCTACCGCCACGGTGTGCCCCGCCAGCGCATTGACCTCACATCCCATTGTCCCACTTCACAGGTCAGGCAGCCGCCATTTCAAGGGCCTACATGGCTTAATTTTGACTGCGACACACAGGCCTAGGCCTTGCATTGCCCCACATACACGCCTTTCAACCCATTGCCATTCTTTAACTGTGCAAGCTGTCTGTACGTACCTGTGGTTTGGCTGACTCTGTGCTCCATGTTGTCCTTCCTAGGCACCATCCGCTGGGACTTGGGATGAGAAGGAGGAATCCTCGCGTGTACCGACCGCTGGTGGACCTGTCGACAATGGAAGAACGCCATATAATACTTCGATACAGACTTGACCGTGCCACTATCCATGAACTGTGTGCCCAGCTGGAGCCAGCCCTGATGTCCCCCATCCGCCAACCCACAGGGATTCCCCCTCTGGTGCAGGTTTTGTCAGTCCTCCATTTTTTGGCAACTGGGTCATTCCAGACCACAGTGGCCATGTCATCTGGAATGTCTCAGCCTATGTTTTCAAAGATTTTGAGTAGAGTGTTGTCTGCCCTGATGAAACTCATGCGGAGCTACATCATTTCACCAGAGGAGGGTGACTTGCCTACAGTGAAGGGTGATTTCTATGCCCTTGGACATATCCCCAACATCATTGGTGCCATTGATGGGACCCATGTGGCTTTGGTACCCCCAAAAGACGATGAGCAGGTGTACCGAAACAGAAAAAGTTATCATTCGATGAATGTCCAGGTGGTCTGTTTGGCTGACCAGTACATCTCCCATGTAAATGCCAAGTTCCCAGGGTCAGTGCATGACGCGTATGTGATGCGAAATAGCAGCATTCCCTATGTGATGGAGCAGCTACAGAGACAACGTGTGTGGCTAATAGGTGACTCTGGTTACCCCAACCTGCCTTGGCTACTGACCCCAGTAAGGAATCCCCGGACCAGGGCAGAGGAACGGTACAATGAGGCCCATGGGCGAACTAGGAGGATCATCGAAAGGACCTTTGGCCTCCTGAAGGCCAGGTTTAGGTGCCTGCATATGACTGGGGGATCCCTGATGTACTCACCAAAGAAGGTGTGCCACATCATCGTGGCCTGCTGTATGCTTCACAATCTGGCATTGCGACGTCAGGTTCCTTTCCTGCAGGAGGATGGTGCAGATGGTGGTGTTGAAGTAGCTGTGGAGCCTGCGGAGAGTGAAGAGGAGGAAGACTCAGAGGACGACACAGACAACAGGGACAGAGTAATAGGCGAGTAGTAATATTTCCAATAGCACACAGGTAATAATCACCCATGCCATTTTACATTTCCTGAAAGCCTCCTGCATCTCAACTTTGTCGGTTTCCCCCCAGACCTATGAACATGATGTTTGATTTTCCCTTCCCTTTTCTGTGCTGTATGAGCCACTGCGTGACCTCGGCTTGGTTGGCCCATGGACTAATGCTAAGTTACCTCGGTATGTGTAATTCACAATGTTCACAATACGTAATTGATATGTAATGTGTCATACATTTGTAAATAAGACAGGCTGAGTCCTGATTGATTTCAGTGCAATGTGTGATTTATTATTAGTGCATAGATATTGGTACATGATAGTGAAACAGTGATGGGTGTGGGTGGAGTAATGTCCATGGCGGAGTACAGTTCTCAGTCTCACAGGTGCATTATCCATATGCCTGTGGCAGGATGGAGCAGGGGCAGTTCAAGGTTTGACAGGGTGGCAA
The DNA here is from genome assembly GCF_031143425.1 of Pleurodeles waltl. Taxonomy (NCBI): domain Eukaryota; kingdom Metazoa; phylum Chordata; class Amphibia; order Caudata; family Salamandridae; genus Pleurodeles; species Pleurodeles waltl. Next base: position 806,443,611 of record NC_090449.1, on the reverse strand, counting down.
TGTGGGACAGTGGGAGGACTTCAGGGGGTATGTGATGCTGGCGGGGGACTTGACATCCTACTCTGTCGGTTTATTTGATCTCAGGCTCCTTTTGCGGGGCGGTTGTTGTTCAGCAGGAGGTGGGGTTCTGGTGGGCTGTCGTTGTGGTGGGGCCTCCTGTCCACTAGCGCTGGCGGAGGTGGTAGGCTGTTCCTGTTCCTGGCTAGTGACAGGGGCCCTGTGTGATGCCACATGGTCCCGAAACGTGTCCTCTATGCGGTTCAGGGCCTGGACTATGCTCCCCATAGCGGTTGAGATGTTGCTGAGTTGGTCGCTGAACCCCATGTAGCGTTGCTCCTGCTGTGCCTGGATCTCCTGGAACCTGGCCAGTACCGTCGCCATCGTCTCTTGTGAGTGGTGGTAGGCAGCCATGATGGTGGTGAGGGCCTCTTGGAGAGTGGGTTCCCTGGGCCTCTCCTCCCCCCCCTGTCGCACAGCAGCCCTCCGAGTTGCCCTGTTTCCCTGGGCCTCTGTCCCCTGGACGGTGTGCCCACTCCCACTGCCCCCAGGTCCCTGTTGTTGTTGGGTTGGTGGGTTACCCTGGGGGCCCTGTAGTGGGAGACACACCGCTGCTTGACCTGTCCTAGAGACAGAGGCATGGGCCCGCTGGGTGGGAGCTGTGCTGTTGTTCCCAGAGGGGGTTGGGTCTGCAGTGGCCTGTGTCTGGGTGAGGGGAACCGACTGCCCAGAGGTCCCCGATGGTCCGGGCTGGTCGTCAGGTTCCAGGTCGACAGAGCTGCTGTCATCACTAGTGGCCTGTTCCGGGAGTGGGATGGACATTTCTGGTCCCTCCTGACCGGTGTGTTGTCGTTCGGGTCCTGCATGGGGTAAGAGGGTATGGTTATTGTTTCTGTGTGTGCATTAGCTTGCGTTTTATGGGTGCCCTTGTCCCCCAGTGCTGGCATTCCCTTGGGGGAGGTGTTGTGAGGGTGTTTTGTGGGGGGGGGGTGATGGGTATGTGCAGTGGTCATGCTTAGGTGATGGGTGTCCATAGTTTGGGGGTGGCATGCAGGGGTTGGTGTTGGGTGGGTTGTGCTGGGGAGACATTCTCAGGGAGGATGTGTGCTGGGGGGTTGGGGGTGAGGGTGGGGGTTAGCATGCTGGGGGGGGGGTGAAGTGGTTGGCCTTGTACTTACCAGAGTCCATTCCTCCGTGTACTCCAGCGAGGCCATCAGGATGCAGGATGCTGAGTACCTCTTGCTCCCATGTTGTGAATTCGGGTGGAGTGGGTGGGGGTCCCCCGCCAGTCTTCTGCACTGCGATGTTGTGTCGCGAGACCATCGAGCGCACCTTCCCCCGTAGGTCGTTCCATTGTTTGCGGATGTCCTCTCGATTTCTGGGATGCTGTCCCACCGCATTGCCCCTGTCCACGATCCGCTGCCAGAGCTCCGCCTTCCTTGCTATGGTGGTGTGCTGGACCTGTGAGCCGAAGAGCTGGGGTTCCACTCTTATGATCTCCTCCACCATGACCCGGAGTTCTTGGTCCGAAAAGCGTGGGTGCCTTTGTGGTGCCATGGGGTGGTGTGTATGAGGTGTGGGGTGGTGTATGTGATGATGTGTGTGTTGGTGTGTGGTGCTTTGTGCTTCTATGTGGTGTGTGTGATGTTGCGGTGTGCCTCTGTGTGTCTGGCTATCTATTCTCTGATGTGTCTCTCTCTCCTTCGTCTCTGGTTTTTGTTGGTAGGGGTTTGTGGGTGATGTGGGTGTGTGTTTTATATGGTATTGGATGTGTGGGAGTGGTGTGTGTATGTGTTTCAGGTGTGTGCCTTTCAAATTGTCCAATGTGGTAGGGGTTTGTAAAGGTGTGTGTATTTTGACCGCGGCGGTGTGTACCGCCAATGGAATACCGCGGTTGAATGACCGCCGCGTCGATTTGCCGGTCATAATGGGATGGGCGTATTTCTGTTGGCGTGGCGGTGGAGGTTTGGTCTTCTCCAGCTTACCGCTGGCCGCTGATGTGGCGGACTGCAGTGGAGGGCGGATTTTCGGAGGTTTTGCAGTTGTGGGTCAGAATGTGCGTGGCGGCTGACCGCGGCCGCGGCGGTATTGTGGCGGCCTTCTGACCGGCGGTAAGCGGCTTTTACCGCCGAGGTCAGAATGACCCCCTCAGTCTATTCGGGCTAGGAGCAGGTAAGTCCTAGTCTATCAGAAGTCACATTATTAGATCCAGAGTGGTAGGATCTCGGGACTAATTATTGTGTGACCATGAGTATAAAATTATGGTTATTGTGATTGTAGAGGATGTATTAAATGAGTTTATATATCTTTACTGTACAATAATCTGAGCAATCATGTTAGATAATTACTGACAATACTATATTGTGTTTATCTGATTTATACATTGAGCATATTCAGTTCTATATAAGTAGATCTACCATTCAAAAATGGCTGCCACATTCTGATGAATGAAAAAAAGATAACAAAAAAAATAATGACAAAATACAATATTCAAATATCAGATGAGTTGTGTAATAGCTATGCATATGATTGATTAATCATTTTATTGCACACTAGTAATAAGGAACACAATACTGGTATTGTTTCTTAGAAATTGGTTTTGAGTATTTTGTAGATAGAGGGCAACATAAGATGGCGCCGATTATTCCTGCTAATCACAACATATGTTTTCATAGTCCGTTTTTTGTTTCGTGTAAGTAGGTGATCAGGAGAAATTGTAATATAAACAGAAACGTACAAAGCGCTTGTTACTCGTGAACAAGGAAAGCAATTTTCCAAAATGTGTAGAGTGCGAATTGAGGCATTAAAGAAGATTCCCTACAATAACTAACTTTGTGACCTGGACTTCTGTTTCTTAAACTTACGGATTATTGACATATGGACTAAGAGGAAGTTGTACGCGATTTATAGGGGCTAGCTACCCCGCCCTGGTCTGCCGAGTTGGGCGAACGGAATATAGCAACTGGCGTTTGTAACTTTATATATACAGAGATAGATAGATAGATAGATAGATAGATAGATAGATAGATAGATAGATAGATAGATAGATAGATGGATAGATCAATATAGACAGATAATACTTGTGTTACTGCAGTCCATAACACAAAAACCTGCACTCCTGAAAGTGTTTCTCAAAAAGTTTATTCGGCTACCTGTTTCTATCCGGCGGTCTTCTTCACAGCCAAACAACTGAACATCACCTTTAAAAACAAGTGAAAAAACAAACATAGACGACATACTCATTTCGCCTTACCCTAGCGTCAACAAAATATTTACAATATCGATATGCATGCATGATAAATCATAAAGCAAAAGAAAGGGAAATCATAATTCCATGCTTACACATTATTGATCTAAAAACACCCCAGTTTTTCAAAAATTAGTACATTCAAAGAGCAACAGCTAAATACGTGCGGATATGCTGGCAGCACTTTAGGTAGCAATACCCAGATAATATCCTTGAAGGCCAGATTGCACAAGTGGTAGCCTTAAAAGGGATAACAGTCATAATGGTTTCTGAGAAAACCTGTTAAAGTGAAACCCACATTGACTGATGTATGCCAAAATTCATTTACATAAAGACCTGAATCGTCAGCTAACATAATTCACATTATTCATGGGAATACCCACCACATTGGTCACACAGCATGATCCATCTTCCATTATTGTCATGTCAATGCTTATGAAACCAGGAATGTATATTAAATCCTCCTGCATAGTATATCTTAAACAAAATCCAAAGAGAGAGAGCTTGTAGTCAATTTCTATCTAGCCAAGTGGCTTATGAAAGCGGGCAAAACAAATAGACAGAAAATGTGTTATCCAACATAAAGAACTCCATCAAAAGACAAAATTTAGACGTGATAAGGAAATGTAAACAGTATTCAAATTCGTTCTAATGACTGCATTTACCATGATGCCTTGGGGTAACAAATGCTGGAATGGAAGACAGGGTGCTCCCCATTTTGAGTGTTGTAATTAAGACTCCCGTGAGCCTCTGAGCTGACGAGCTCGGGTGAAGCACCTGTGCACCTTCTTGAGTGGTACTTAAACCTGTGAATACTTTCAAGGCGGCATTTCAAGCAACCCCGCCAGCTACTCGTTGCTCTTTGCTGATGACGGCCAAATAGCCAGAAACACGTGTCCGAAGATACGGCACTCGCCGCACCAACTTATGGTGAAAAACCTTCAAAACTCTATTCAAATTCGTGCCAATGACTGCATTTACCCTGATGCCTTGGGGTCACAAATGCTGGAATGGAAGACAGGGTGCTCCCCATTTTGACTGTTGTAATTAAGGCTCCCGTGAGCCTCTGAGCTGACGAGCTCGGGTGAAGCACCTGTGCGCCTTCTTGAGTGGTACTTAAACCTGTGAATATTTTCAAGGCGGCATTTCAAGCAACCCCGCCAGCTACACGTTGCTCTTCGCTGATGACGGCCAAATAGCCAGAAACACGTGTCCGAAGATAAGGCACTCGCCGCACCAACTTATGGTGAAAAACTTGCAAACCTCTATTCAAATTTGTGCTAATGACTGCATTTACCATGATGCCTTGGGGTGACAAATGCTGGAATGGAAGACAGGGTGCTCCCCATTTTGACTGTTGTAATTAAGGCTCCCATGAGCCACTGAGCTGACGAGCTCGGGTGAAGCACCTGTGCGCCTTCTTGAGTGGTACTTAAACCTGTGAATATTTTCAAGGCGGCATTTCAAGCAACCCCGCCAGCTACACGTTGCTCTTCGCTGATGACGGCCAAATAGCCAGAAACACGTGTCCGAAGATAAGGCACTCGCCACACCAACTTATGGTGAAAAACTTCCAAAACTCTATTCAAATTCATGCTAATGACTGCATTTACCATGATGCCTTGAGGTCACAAATGCTGGAATGGAAGACAGGTTGCTCCCCATTTTGACTGTTGTAATTAAGGCTCCTGTGAGCCTCTGAGCTGACGAGCTCTGGTGAAGCACCTGTGCGCCTTCTTGAGTGGTACTTAAACCTGTGAATACTTTCAAGGCGGCATTTCAAGCAACCCCGCCAGCTACACGTTGCTCTTCGCTGATGACGGCCAAATAGCCAGAAACACGTGTCCGAAGATACGGCATTCGCCGCACCAACTTATGGTGAAAAACTTTCAAAACTCTATTCAAATTTGTGCTAATGACTGCCTTTACCATGATGCCTTGGGGTCACAAATGCTGGAATGGAAGACAGGGTGCTCCCCATTTTGACTTTTGTAATTAAGGCTCCCGTGAGCCTCTGAGCTGACGAGCTCGGGTGAAGCACATGTGCGCCTTCTTGAGTGGTACTTAAACCTGTGAATACTTTCAAGGCGGCATTTCAAGCAACCCCGCCAGCTACACGTTGCTCTTCGCTGATGACGGCCAAATAGCCAGAAACATGTGTGCCGAAGATATGGCACTCACCGCACCAACTTATGGTTAAAAACTTTCAAAACTCTATTCAAATTTGTGCTAATGACTGCATTTACCCTGATGCCTTGGGGTCACAAATGCTGGAATGGAAGACAGGGTGCTCCCCATTTTGACTTTTGTAATTAAGGTTCCTGTGAGCCTCTGAGCTGACGAGCTCGGGTGAAGCACCTGTGCGCCTTCTTGAGTGGTACTTAAACCTGTGAATACTTTCAAGGCGGCATTTCAAGCAACCCCGCCAGCTACACGTTGCTCTTCGCTGATGACGGCCAAATAGCCAGAAACACGTGTCCGAAAATACGGCACTCGCCGCACCAACTTATGGTGAAAAACTTGCAAAACTCTATTCAAATTTGTGCTAATGACTGCATTTACCATGATGCCTTGGGGTGACAAATGCTGGAATGGAAGACAGGGTGCTCCCCATTTTGCCTGTTGTAATTAAGGCTCCCATGAGCCACTGAGCTGACGAGCTCGGGTGAAGCACCTGTGCGCCTTCTTGAGTGGTACTTAAACCTGTGAATATTTTCAAGGCGGCATTTCAAGCAACCCCGCCAGCTACACGTTGGTCTTCGCTGATGACGGCCAAATAGCAAGAAACACGTGTCCGAAGATAAGGCACTCGCCACACCAACTTATGGTGAAAAACTTCCAAAACTCTATTCAAATTCGTGCTAATGACTGCATTTACCATGATGCCTTGAGGTCACAAATGCTGGAATGGAAGACAGGTTGCTCCCCATTTTGACTGTTGTAATTAAGGCTCCTGTGAGCCTCTGAGCTGACGAGCTCTGGTGAAGCACCTGTGCGCCTTCTTGAGTGGTACTTAAACCTGTGAATACTTTCAAGGCGGCATTTCAAGCAACCCCGCCAGCTACACGTTGCTCTTCGCTGATGACGGCCAAATAGCCAGAAACACGTGTCCGAAGATACGGCACTCGCCGCACCAACTTATGGTGAAAAACTTTCAAAACTCTATTCAAATTTGTGCTAATGACTGCATTTACCCTGATGCCTTGGGGTCACAAATGCTGGAATGGAAGACAGGGTGCTCCCCATTTTGACTTTTGTAATTAAGGCTCCTGTGAGCCTCTGAGCTGACGAGCTCGGGTGAAGCACCTGTGCGCCTTCTTGAGTGGTACTTAAACCTGTGAATACTTTCAAGGCGGCATTTCAAGCAACCCCGCCAGCTACACGTTGCTCTTCGCTGATGACGGCCAAATAGCCAGAAACACGTGTCCGAAGATAAGGCACTCGCCGCACCAACTTATGGTGAAAAACTTTCAAAACTCTATTCAAATTCGGGCTAATGACTGCATTTACCATGATGCCTTGGGGTCACAAATGCTGGAATGGAAGACAGGTTACTCCCCATTTTGACTGTTGTAATTAAGGCTCCTGTGAGCCTCTGAGCTGACGAGCTCTGGTGAAGCACCTGTGCGCCTTCTTGAGTGGTACTTAAACCTGTGAATACTTTCAAGGCGGCATTTCAAGCAACCCCGCCAGCTACATGTTGCTCTTCGCTGATGACGGCCAAATAGCCAGAAACACGTGTCTGAAGATACGGCACTCGCCGCACCAACTTATGGTGAAAAACTTTCAAAACTCTATTCAAATTTGTGCTAATGACTGCATTTACCCTGATGCCTTGGGGTCACAAATGCTGGAATGGAAGACAGGGTGCTCCCCATTTTGACTTTTGTAATTAAGGCTCCTGTGAGCCTCTGAGCTGACGAGCTCGGGTGAAGCACCTGTGCGCCTTCTTGAGTGGTACTTAAACCTGTGAATACTTTCAAGGCGGCATTTCAAGCAACCCCGCCAGCTACACGTTGGTCTTCGCTGATGACGGCCAAATAGCAAGAAACACGTGTCCGAAGATAAGGCACTCGCCACACCAACTTATGGTGAAAAACTTCCAAAACTCTATTCAAATTTGTGCTAATGACTGCATTTACCATGATGCCTTGAGGTCACAAATGCTGGAATGGAAGACAGGTTGCTCCCCATTTTGACTGTTGTAATTAAGGCTCCTGTGAGCCTCTGAGCTGACGAGCTCTGGTGAAGCACCTGTGCGCCTTCTTGAGTGGTACTTAAACCTGTGAATACTTTCAAGGCGGCATTTCAAGCAACCCCGCCAGCTACACGTTGCTCTTCGCTGATGACGGCCAAATAGCCAGAAACACGTGTCCGAAGATACGGCACTCGCCGCACCAACTTATGGTGAAAAACTTTCAAAACTCTATTCAAATTTGTGCTAATGACTGCATTTACCCTGATGCCTTGGGGTCACAAATGCTGGAATGGAAGACAGGGTGCTCCCCATTTTGACTTTTGTAATTAAGGCTCCTGTGAGCCTCTGAGCTGACGAGCTCGGGTGAAGCACCTGTGTGCCTTCTTGAGTGGTACTTAAACCTGTGAATACTTTCAAGGCGTCATTTCAAGCAACCCCGCCAGCTACATGTTGCTCTTCGCTGATGACGGCCAAATAGCCAGAAACACGTGTCCGAAGATACGGCACTCGCCGCACCAACTTATGGTGAAAAACTTTCAAAACTCTATTCAAATTCGGGCTAATGACTGCATTTACCATGATGCCTTGGGGTCACAAATGCTGGAATGGAAGACAGGTTACTCCCCATTTTGACTGTTGTAATTAAGGCTCCTGTGAGCCTCTGAGCTGACGAGCTCTGGTGAAGCACCTGTGCGCCTTCTTGAGTGGTACTTAAACCTGTGAATACTTTCAAGGCGGCATTTCAAGCAACCCCGCCAGCTACATGTTGCTCTTCGCTGATGACGGCCAAATAGCCAGAAACACGTGTCCGAAGATACGGCACTCGCCGCACCAACTTATGGTGAAAAACTTTCAAAACTCTATTCAAATTTGTGCTAATGACTGCATTTACCCTGATGCCTTGGGGTCACAAATGCTGGAATGGAAGACAGGGTGCTCCCCATTTTGACTTTTGTAATTAAGGCTCCTGTGAGCCTCTGAGCTGACGAGCTCGGGTGAAGCACCTGTGCGCCTTCTTGAGTGGTACTTAAACCTGTGAATACTTTCAAGGCGGCATTTCAAGCAACCCCACCAGCTACACGTTGCTCTTCGCTGATGACGGCCAAATAGCCAGAAACACGTGTCCGAAAATACGGCACTCGCCGCACCAACTTATGGTGAAAAACTTTCAAAACTCTATTCAAATTTGTGCTAATGACTGCATTTACCATGATGCCTTGGGGTCACAAATGCTGGAATGGAAGACAGGGTGCTCCCCATTTTGACTGTTGTAATTAAGGCTCCCGTGAGCCTCTGAGCTGACGAGCTCGGGTGAAGCACCTGTGCGCCTTCTTGAGTGGTACTTAAACCTGTGAATACTTTCAAGGCGGCATTTCAAGCAAACCCGCCAGCTACACTTTGCTCTTCACTGATGACGGCCAAATAGCTAGAAACACGTGTCCGAAGATACGGCACTCGCCGCACCAACTTATGGTGAAAAACTTTCAAAACTCTATTCAAATACGTGCTAATGACTGCATTTACCATGATGCCTTGGGGTCACAAATGCTGGAATGGAAGATAGGGTGCTCCCCATTTTGACTGTTGTAATTAAGGCTCCCGTGAGCTTCTGAGCTGACGAGCTCGGGTGAAGCACCTGTGCGCCTTCTTGAGTGGTACTTAAACCTGTGAATACTTTCATGGCGGCATTTCAAGCAACCCCGCCAGCTACATGTTGCTCTTCGCTGATGATGGCCAAATAGCCAGAAACACGTGTCCGAAGATACGGCACACGCCGCACCAACTCATGGTGAAAAACTTTCAAAACTCTATTCAAATTCGTGCTAATGACTGCATTTACCATGATGCTTTGGGGTCACAAATGCTGGAATGGAAGACAGGGTGCTCCCCATTTTGACTGTTGAAATGCAAACAGCACTTAACTTATAGGACTTGGGGGAATCCTAATACCTCAGATGTTCTGAGAATCCTATCATACCAACCCAAGTGGGAACTTCGTCAAAATAAGGAATAAACATAGAAAGGAAGGAAATCCATCATTGCTTATCAACTACTAGATTCAGTGTATAATTCAAAATTATATTTCATGTTTAATCAGGACAATATTTCTGCTACAAATACCCAATTATCCCACATGCACTTGTAGTTCTTCGTCTAAATTGAGATCTCTAGGAGAGCTGTTGAGCATGACATTGTATTCTGAGTCTTTTCTCCCTAATAACTTCTCTCTGTCTCCCCCTATTGGATTCAAAAGCACCCTGTCAGTACGAATAAATTATATTTTCTCATAACTGGACTCATGTACTTGATGCCAGTGTTGCGCTAGAGCACAGACAGAATCATTGTTTTTAATAGCATAAAAGTGCTTCAGAATTCTCTTCTTCACAGAGGAAGTCAATTGGGGCCAGATGTAGGTAGCGTTTTGCGCCTCACAAATGGCGTAAAACGCCGTTTGCGAGGCGCAAAAGGCCTTCCGCGATGCAGAGTCACATTTTGTGAGTCAGTACCGACTCGCAAAATGTGATTCCGACTCGCAAATAGGAAGGGGTGTTCCCTTCCTATTTGCGACTGCATCGCGATGTAGAGTTGATTTGTGACCGCGAAAGTGGTCGCAAACCAACTCGCAGTTACCATCCACTTGAAGTGGATGGTAACTCATTCGCAAACTTGAAGGGGTCCCCATGGGACCCCTTCCCCTTTGTGAATGCAAAAACAAATATTTTTTCAGAGCAGGCAGTGGTCCTATGGACCACTGCCTACTTTGAAAAAAAACTAAACTAAATGGCTTCGGTAATTTTTCTTTTTGCAGCTCGTTTTCCTTTAAGGAAAACGGGCTGCAAAAAGAAAAAAAAACTGCTTTATTAAAAAAGCAGTCACGGACATGGTGGTCTGCTGTCTCCAGCAGGCCACCATCCCCGTGAGTGCCTAGACTCGCTATGGGGTCGCAAACTGCGACCCACCTCATGAATATTCATAAAGTGGGTCTTTGTGACCCCGTAGCGAGTCGCAGAAGGTGTCTGAGACACCTTTCTGCATCTCGGATTGCGAGTTGCAATTTGCAAGTTGCTATGACTCGCAAATTGCAAGTCGCAATTTGTAACTTACCTACATCTGGCCCTAGATTCCTTTTTTGGCATAACAGCCATAAAAGCGTAAAACATAAATACATGATATAATAATTCATACAAATGATCTGACACATAACTTAAACCCCCATAGCTGTTCTTAATTCTTAACAATTCTTGATTTTAATGTTGTCTTGATGTGATTCAGCATTACCTAACATAAGCTATTCACAATAGGCTTCATAGACATTATTGCATAACTGCATAGACCAAAACCAGCCTGGTCCAGTAAAGATATTAAAAGCATCGACCTCGAGTTTAAATATGTTGGGCAGATCAAGATAAAGTGACACATGCTTTGCATTAAAATCTGATTCCAAAATCATAGGGATAAATCATTTTTCCATGTTCCTCGAATAGAGAGCAGCTTCAACATATATAAAATTGTATTTAAAAGTAGTTAAATAGGAACAATAGCTTATAATCTTGAACATAAAATACACATTTAAATCATGCTTAAAATACAATATGCTTACAATATAAAATAATAGTATCATAATCTGCTAATTTCACCAAATCATACAAGCTAGTGTTATGCAATACAGCAAACACTCTCGCAGTTCCCCGAGGTGCCACTGATTATTTTGCTTGGGGAAACAGACCTACCTAACCCGAAATGCATATTAGTTAACATTTGCATATTCCTTATCATATATATAAATTATTTAACCCTTATAAAATACCTTTACTTGAGTAAACCACACATACTTGCTCTCTCATCCGTTACAAAGCATCAGAGAGCCTCATTAAGGCACCTCGTATTTCATTTAAAAATCAGCCTAAGGCACAGATCACATTAAAAAATCTCATATCTACTAATAGGTTGAAAGCATGATCTCGGTTAATAACATTGTATTCCCTAAAAATTGGCTTTAAAAACGTTCTCCGTTCATTTAAGAACCACACGCAATCCAATAAAATACGTTGGGCACTACATTTTTCTTTGAGGCTGCATGTACATAAGCCCAAGTCATCCCTCATTATGGCTTTTGGTTTTAGGTTTTTGGGTTTTGGGTTTAACCCGACCTATAATTTCAGCATTGCATCCCTTAACTTGTGGTTAGGCAGAGCCTCTACATAGGGGAAGATTTTCTCATTTCTCCACCCTCGCACCATAGATATTTTCCCTCTAAATAACCTAAGTCTTCTTCTCTAGCCCTTTTAATTACCACAGCATGCAGCTCCTGCTTTGGGATTTGTTCTCCGCGCCACTGATTATCAGCTAAACCTAAGGAGGCACAGATCCTCTTTAGCTGACCGCTCCCTTGGGAGGCCCAATTCAAGTCGCTTGTCCTTATTTCCCTTTTACATAATCTTGCAATTTTGGAACTCCCCTCCTTAGACAGGCTCAACCAAAATTTCAATGAGGCTTGCATTACCTAGTAACTCCATGCCATCATTGGCATTATGCCCTTATAGCCTGTATCATACTTGTGGAGGGAAGCGCAGGCAGACATTTCACACATTTACTTTCTTCCGCATCCCAATTCAACTTCACACCAAAAGTTAAAACTTAAATCCAGTATTGAAATTGAGAATGCATCATGGCATTAAAGGAGGAAAGTACTGGATGGAGAGACAGTCCTCCATATTTCAGACTAAACTGCTTTAATCCCCAAATCAGTGTTGATGCCGTGGCTTTTAGTGACTCGATATTTTCTCTCCATCTTAATTCAAACCACATAAATAAATATTCTACTTTGTCACCTCCCAGATACAGGGAAAATGCCCTCTTCCTTTTTCCCAGCACCATTATTTTAGTTTTGTCCATCTTTACTGTAAGCTCTTCACTTTTACAATAATTATAAAAGGCTTCTAATTTTCTTTGCAATCCCAGCTCTGTTATATCAACTATCATCAAATCGTCAACGTATAATAAACAAGAAATATGGGTCCCATCCATTTTTGGGTAAAAACCCCTTGCCTCTTTTAATATGCTTGGCGAGTCAGACAAACATGTGGCAAACATCAGTGGGGCCAAGACTCAACCGTGTCGCAACCCATTCTTTATAGGAATCTTTTTCAATAACGACCCACCAGTATCTAAAATCACTTGGGCCCAATTTTGCTTTTGTAGTCCCTGGAAGAGAAAAAGTAGTTCAGAATCAATCTTGAGCCGCGTTAGCATATCCCATAACAAATTCTGATCCACCAGATCAAAAGCAGTTTGAAAATCAACAAAAAAAGAAAACAGACACCCTCACACCTCTATGGACTTTTTTGCCAGTGCCCTACTAAAACAGTGACCTATTGTCGAGTGACGTCTTTGAAGCCACCTTGCTCTACCGGAATCAAATTATTTAACTCTACCCAGGATTTCATCTGGCCCTCACAGTAGCTTTGCAAAAACATTTTCACCCATGTCCAACAAACTGATTAGGCGATAATTCTTTGTTTGTGTTGGATCATCCTTCTTATAAATTGGCCTAACTATTGCACCCTTCCAGCTCTGAGGAAAACAGCCGGAATCAAAAATGTTATGAAAGGTAACATAAAAAAGACTTGCCTACCTATTGACATTATTTTTAATTATTACTGGAAGATTGTCTGGGCCAGCTGCTTTAGATAACTTAAGAGCCACAATTATTTGTTTTATCTTTTGAAGGGAAAAAGATGACCTTAGGTCTCCACCTACCTCACCTTGATTTTCCTGGTCTAATCCAACATCCTTCCCACCATATAAAGTGCACAAATGTTTACTCCAATCATATTCTCCAACCAAGCACTGCATATTCCGAGAGGCTTTCCCCTCACTCACCAACTGCCAAAACCTCCTAATAATGTGGATTCCTATAACATCTAGCATAACATTCCAATTCCTATTTAAATACTCCCATTTCCTTTGTCTCAAGATATTTTTATAGTCTTGCTTGGCTATGCAGAGCTTCTTTTCTGTTCCCTTAATACACCTTTTGCTGAATTCCATTTCCAACTTCCGCACCTTCAATTTCTGAATCCTACATTCTTGATTATACCAGGTATTTTTATGGTCCCTTCTAAGCTGTCCCTGATCTTTCTTCACACACATTATTTTTGATGTAACTTTCAGACAATGTACTACTTGTTCAATTACCCTTTCATATCCCACAAATAAATCATTAGGATCTTCAGTCATACTGAGACCCCTATAATTTGTAATCAGATCATTGAGTACTTTTAGGCTATTTTCCGTGATAAGGGTAGTTATCCAGCACGGGAACTCCACCTGCAATGCAACCACTCTTTCTCTCAGTGCTTTGTTCCCTGCCCTGAGTGTTAACTGTAGGGGCCAGTGATCACTATCCTGTAGGTGCATAACTTCAAATCCCGCTTCTTCTTTGAAATGCCAAGCGTTTATGAAGGCATAATCAATACGGCAAACCTACTTACCTATTCAAAAGGTCTGTTTTGCAGGGCGGTCTGTGTTCATGCGTCCATTGACACAAAACAATCCTAGAGAGCCTAAGGTTCTTACTAAGGTCCTTTCCTGTGCTTTACCCACTAATCTAGGGAAAATAGCTTGAGGCACATGTGAAGCAACTCTTTGTGCAATTTGTCACCAATTGTTATATCTAATTTATGATTAAAATCTCCTAAAATCAGTACCAACTGCTCTTCATTTCTTATACATATTGCCTCAAAATCTTCCTCAAGCAGACCCAGATGGGTATCATTATCAGCTGTCATCTCCGGCTGGATAAATACATTAATTACAGTGAGCTGTCTTGACCCTTCAAAATCATTAAAGGCCTACCCGACCAGCTAATAGCCAATGGCCTTTTGTTTTTATCTTCGTAAATCTTTTGGCTATTCTAATCGAGGTCAAAGTAATTAGACTACCCAAGGGTCATCCTGAGCCTATTTGAGTGGCATCCTTGAAGAGTCTCAGAGAGCCATCTACTGGTGTAGGTTCTTTGAGCAACTTAGTTTCCTGGAAACCCACTATATCATACTTTTCCAGTCTCTCTTTAAATATTTCCTGGTTTAAGTGTTTCTTATAGCCTCCTAAGTTCCAGGAAACAACCAAGAATCTGTGCGAAGTAGCTGATCCCTAGTTCAACTCACTCAACTCCCCCTGCTATAATCATCAAAGGTGTTTAAAAGGTGCTCAAAACGATTCCTCAACATAGGGCCTTTATGGTCGGCCACAATGATTACACATAGGGCCAGATGTAGCAAAGTTTTGCGAGTCGCAAATGGCCCGAATCGCTATTTGCGACTGTGCAAAATCGGAAATGGGATGCAAAAACCCCATTTCCGACTTGCAAAAAGCAATGTGAGCCGCTAGCGACTCGCAAAATTTGCGACCCCATTTTGTGACCCGCAAATAGCAAGTCGCAATTTGCGAGTCGCAAACCTTATGCAATTGCAACTTGCAAATTGCGACTAGTCGCAAAAAGCCCAGTTTGCACTTGCAATTTACCACTAACTAAGAGCAGGTGGTAACCATAACCAAAGTATAAAAGGAGACCCAGAAGGCATCTGGGTTACTCAAGATGGCGGAGATGTACCTGATAGCAGTGAGGAGGAGAGTCCACGCCGCCCAGCTGAGGAGGAGGAGGGCCACAGACAGGAGAAGATATATAGAACTCTTTTTCAGCAAACTGAGGAAGAGATCTATGACAAATATCGCCTTAGCAGCGCTGCCATACTAGAATTAATTGATTTACTGAAACCACAGCTAGAACACCAGACTCTGCGTGGCTGCGCCATCCCTACGCATGTGCAAGTGCTATGCTCACTGCACCTCTTGGCCTCAGGAAGCTATCAGGGGGTCATTGCTGTGGCAGGTGGGGTATCTCAAAGTGCAGTGTCAAGGTTCCTCAGGGCCTTCCTAGATGCCTTACTCACACACATGTCTCACTTCATATACCTACCAAGGAATGAGGCAGAAATTAACAGCACCAAGCTGGACTTTTACCGCATTGCCAACTTTCCCCATGTCATAGGATGTGTAGATGGGACACATATTCAAATATGCCCCCCTGCAAACCTGGAACATCTTTTCCGCAACAGAAAGTGTACCCACTCACTGAATATACAGGTTGTTTGTGATGCCCATTATGTCATCACTGACATTGTAGCTAAGTTTCCAGGCAGTACCCATGACTCCTACATTTTTAGGCACAGTGGGATACATCAACGCCTAGAACGTGGGGAGTTTGGAGACGGATACCTCCTAGGTAGAGCTGCATACACCTTGCAGACATACAGACAGGTCACTGTGCACACCAACCAGAACTTTCTAACAGTGTAATGTTTGTGCCCAACAGGTGACAGTGCATATGCTCTAATGCCATGGATTATGACTCAGTTTTTAACACCCAGCAATGAATGTGAGAGACGATACAACAATGCACATAAGAGGACCAGGAACCTTATCGAACGCACCTTTGGACTCCTGAAAGCAAGATTCAGATGCCTCCACCGCAGTGCAGGTGCCCTCCAGTATACCCCCATTACAGCATTCAAAATTGTGGTAGCATGCGCCATCCTCCACAACATAGCCATCCGACGTGGGCTACCTCTAACCCCTGCAGACCCAGATCCTGATGATGAAGAGCAAGAGCAACCACATCGCCATCATAGGGATCGGAGTATAGCTAATCAAGGCAGACTGAGACGGGAACACATCGCAACACAATACTTTGGAAGGTACGTGCCAACTCCAACCATACTCACCTATTGACCAAAACTCAATTTGTTAAGTGGAACAAAAAAACTATTTAATTTGTGCAGAAATAGAACTATTTACAAATAATGACTGTTCATGGACATGTAAATGCAAACCATGCATGGGGCACATTGATGTCATGTGCCACATCAACAGGGCCAGGGTAATGTCTATGTCCTTCTGTGGCTCCTGCCAGCCTGGCTGGTCCCTGGTGCTTCTGCTGTGCTCTGCCTGGTACTCCGGAGCACCCTAGTGTCAGTGGCAGAGACACTGCTCACTGTATGAGCCCTCCTCACTGTCCTGGGGTGTTTCCCCTGTGCCCCTGGACAGATGCTGTGCCTCCATTAAGTCTATCACATGTGTGATATGTCCCAGGCCCCTAGCCACATCTCCAGCAAAATGGCCCATTTCGACCTGGAGGCCAACTGTCCTCCTCGACAGGCCTGTGGTGTTCACAGCCAGTCTGGCGATGGATGTGGCCATCCTATCTAGTCTTTGTAGGAGCTGACGGTCCCTGCGCCACCCACCCTTGGCCTGGGCCAGTAGTCCTGCCGCCACATCCCTCATGGACAGGGCAAGGTCCCCAGTGTTTTTGGCAATCATGTCGATTCTGGAGTTAAGATGCTGCATGCTGGCCTCGTTATTGCGGACAAAGCGGTGCAGCACACCACTAATCCTCCCTAATATGTTATTTTGAAGGCGCTGACCACGCAGCAGCTGTGCCTCACTGTTGCTTGGAGGTTGACGGCCGGACGCAGCCTGCAGCCCTGATCTCCTGTACCTGCGTCGCCTGCGCAGCGGTGGCTGCCCTGTGTGTTCAACTGTATCACTCCTGCCTGTTGCTGGCGCAGCCTCCTGGGACACAGTTGCAGCAGGTGTGGACATTTCAGGGATGATGTTGGCCGTGCAGGTGGGAGTGCTGGCGGCTCCTGAGCTGTCCTCATGGGGCTGGCTGCTGTGGGTTGTGGTGGTGTCTTGTGGGAGACCTGTGGGACATGGGGAAAAGACTGTCAGTGTCTACTATCTGTTGCACACTTCCTAATAAACAATTGCCTATGAACTGCCTACTTGACTACATTTCCCATAATGCATCATTCTGGTGTTTGCTACCCTGAAATGGAGCTATCTTGGTTGAGCATGCCCCTGTCTACATGGTGGGTGGGGGTATGGCATTGATAGGGCTACAGGCATATCACATGGTACTCACCGGTTGATGTGGTGGGCTCTGAGGTGTTCAGGTCTCCAAATCCTGATACTGCCTCCTGCTCCAGGGTCTCCACAACCCTTTCTTCCAGGGGTGTGGTTGGTGGTACTGAAGATGGTCCCCCTCCTGTGCCTCTCATCTCCCGGAGCCTTTCAGCCACCCTCTCCTTGGTCCGGGAGCAGAGGTCATACCACCTTTTTTTTATTTCGTCAACACTCCTGTGGCTCACCCCCAGGGAGTTGATTTTCTCCTGGATGTCCTGCCACAGTTGTCTTTTGGTGGCTTCTGGCACATTGAGGGCTGCCTTCCCAAATAATTCGTCATAGTGCTGACAGCATTCATCTGTCAGCACCTCCAGCTCCTTCTCTGAGAATTTAAGTTTTCTCTTCCTAGGAGTTCCTTCCATTGCAGCTGCTGATTCTCCTGTGTGCAGTTCAGCAGTTAAAAAGGGTGTGGTCCTCCCTCCTCCCAGGTGTATTTGTAAACTTCCTGGCTGTGATGTCATCATCATGTGCCAGGAAGTGTTTCCAGAGTGTTCTGGAGTGGTTTCTGGAGTGTTCTGCAGCACCTGTAAGCAATTTACAAGATACTTGCAATTTGCGACACCCACTCGCAAATTGCGAGTTGTTTTTTGCACGTCGCAAAAAGCGACCTCGCAATCAGCGGACTCGCTCTCTGCATTGCGACTCCGGGTGCGAGTCGCTATTTCAACACTGACATTGTACCTGCATTTCAATTTGCGACTCGCAATTTGCGAGTCGAACCTACTCGCAAATTGCGTGTCGCAAAAATTTTGTTTCCTACATCTGGCCCTTAGTCTGCACTTCCTTTCGTCCATACACGTTCTTGAATTTTGAGAACCTACCAGACTATATTGTACTTGATCCGGGAGCAGCCCTGCATGGCAGTTGAGGGCTCTATAATCTCTCTCCAACTCCTTCACTTGGACCAATCTTATGCCCATCTTCTCTAATTCCTTCTCTGCTCTCAATACCAATTGTCGAACACGTCCTGAATAAAAAAGGGCCTTTGTCACCTCATTCCCTACAAGATTTGTTGTAAATCCTATTTGCCTTACATCCTCTGACCCAATCCCACATAGGTTAGGACATTTACCCATAACTTCTAATAGGCGCAAGCGAATCAAGGGCTTAAGTTACCTTTGCCACTTCCTCCCAATCTCCTTTCCCCAGGGTTCCAGGTAAACCCACAGTCCCACTTCAATTGTGGCCATCCATCTTTCTCATTATTCCGTGACACCTAGATAAAAATGAGGAGATACCCTTCTCCTGTCCTTCTAATCTTTCTTCCCCTCTGTTTTTTTTACTAATTACCTTTCTTTTGAAACCAGTAACTTCCTTACTTTTCTTACTTTCCTTCATTACAACCCTTTGGGAGTGACTGTTCTCTGTTACTAACCGCATATCTCTGTGTCTACTACTCTAGATCTCCTTTAAGTCACACTCCCTCTTTTGGGGATAATCACTTCATGCATCTGTTGGGGGCTGTTCCTAATTTCTTATGCCTATCTATCTTCCCCCCTCTTTTCATGGGCCTTTTCCTTTTAATATACCTCTGTTTACTTCTTAATGTATCAAAATGGGGTATATAATATCATACTCCTCAACCTCGACTCCTTTTTATCACCATCATAGGCTGTTTAGAGATATATTCTGATGCGAGATCCATTGTCTTTGTTGTATCTATGGGCTCTCTTTCACTTCTTCCCACAGGCGTACCCACCTCCTGCTCCCTTTTCTCCGGCACTGGCCACACCAGTACCAGCATACAGCTGTTTATTTGTTTCAACTCTTCCGTAATCTCCTATAGTTGGTGTTTATGTGATTTACCTAGATCGTTATTCACCATCAGTACTTCTAAAATGGCTGTAAGGTTTTCGGCATTAAGAACATTACTTCTAAGAAGGATGCTGCTGGAATTGTGGTGGTATCTAGGCCTAAAACATACTGTCTATCAATTGAAGAGGAAGTATCCATTTTGTAGCTCCTCCATCTTACCCTCCTAGCCAGTCCTTCTCTAATGCTGTATAAAACGGTGCTCTTTCTTTCATCAAATAATTCTTCATCACAAGGGGAAGAGGCAAGGTAATGAGGACAACCTATGTTCTGGTAAGAGCACCCCCTCTATATTCTGGTCCTCCCCCACTCAAGAGTAGATTCTTATTCTATAGGGAATTCAAAATAATAGAATCACTTGCTACAATCTGTTCATTTTCTCTCTGATCAACATTTAAAGATTTTTTCCTTCCAGTATCCTGGGATGTATTAGCATTCTTTTAAAAATACTTCCCCACAAATTCTTTAATTTATGCAACCAATGGTGTTACAACAGTTTCTTCCCTGATGTCTATCGGGGCATCCTCATGCTACTAAGCTGGGGACATATCTTCTCCTTCAAAACTGATATCAGAATCTCCTAAAAGATAACACTCCTTAGGTATTCCCCTTTTCTCCTGTAATACTTTTCAGACCCTTCTTCAGGCCACATGCCCCACATGTCTGCACTTTGTTCGAGGGCATACTATATTTCCATTCCCCTGGGGATAGTTGGACTGTATAATTTAGGGAACTTTTCTCTACCTCAAAATTCTGAATGCCACTACCGCCGCCTCCACACACTGTGTTTCTTATTCTCCCACAAATGTACTCTACAACAAGAACTCTGAGTTCAGTTTCTAACACTCTGCCCCAACACAGTTAGACAGTATCAGCTCTTCCACATGCTACTCCATGACTTTCTTACTTTCTATGGCACCTCTAACTCAACCAGGATATGGGAGCTGGAGTTAGAGTCATAATACAGTCGCAAAGGGGTTTGCAGAACACATAAACACAAGTGGCAGGCACAAGCACAGTAGTGGCAAGTTGTGATATATAATATCCAATTGAAGTATCCCACTTACTCTTGAAATTAACTGCAGGCTCCTCCCACTCCTCCTGCAGTTAGGGAGAGTTGCCTCACCTCACCTGTACCCATTTCTTTAGCCGGCATCCCGTGGTTCCTCTGTGGTTCTCCCACAGTCCAGGAGAGGTGTCTGCACCTCCCCCTTCAAACGCCCGACCAGCAACGGCACTCCCACGATCTTGGAGGAACCAGAAGAGATGTCTGCCTGCCTGCCTGCTTGTTCTAGCAAACTGCAAAGACAGAGGCAAGCCTGCCAAACTAAAGCCAGCACAAAGCAAAGCAAAATCTTTCAAGCGTTAGGCTGAGGCTGAATGTTGAATTTTTAATTTCTGAGTTCACAGGGATGCGAAGTCCAAAGGAGCTGAGTAGAGCCAAATAAGTTATCTGTTGGAAAAAGAAAGCCCCCCCCTGTCACTGCATTCGCCTTTTACAAAGTTCCCCCTTACCTGTGGACCTGCACACCTGCCGTACCACTGTCCAGAGTGGCAAGGGACTCTAGGGAATCCGGGGGGGTGGAAGCAACCTCGGCGCACTGCACCTCAGCACCACAGCCGTACTTTGCCATACACCGCTCCTGGCGGCCACAGGAGCACACCTGCTCACCGCTCTCACCGTTTTAGCCTACACTACTAACCAGGCCAGCAAGGTAGAACGTGGCGAGGCTCAGGAATCTGGGATTCTGAGGGGGAAAGAAGCGACCAGGTCTGCAGCCACACACAGATGATCAGCAGGGAGCTCTGCTGCTTTCTTCACAGAGAAAATGGTTCTGCCCACATGTTAGTGCCCACAGGGACAGCTTAGAACATAGATCACAAAGTCAATTGTGCATGTAGTAAAACTCTTTATCTTAGCAGTTTTACTTATAGGTAGGGTGTATGCCTTTCTACTGGTGCTATTAGCACATGCTACACATTTCCCAGAGTTATATAAACCCTGTTATTCCATCAACCAGGAACCCTTGTTATTCTGTTCAACAGGGTAGCTGTGCACCAACATATCCCTCAGGGATCTGCTTTTTCTATAAGTCACCAGAAGATGGGAGCTGACCAGTTTACCCCCCACCGGATTGGATCTTACCAAATGCCAGTGTTTCTGCAACATATGTTTAATCTTAGGGGACCCTCTGTTATAGGTTGTTATAAGACTAACTGAATTAGAGTCATTTTCTTTCCTCTTGAGTTTGGGTAACTCAGGGTAGGTGGTGTCCCCTGGGGCTCTGGGAGGCTGCACGACCCCCTGCATACTAATGAATATAAGCCCCTGAAAGGTGACGGTCCCTGGGGTAAGAAAAAGCCTTAGGAGGGGGGCCCAGTGTGCCCCTCTCCTTTACTTTTTAAATGCCCCTGGGATCTGGCCCACCTGAGGACTTTAGTAAAATAAGCATTGGAGACTGTGCTTGTTTTTAAAAAAAACATTTTGCAGTGAATTCCTGACGTAGTCACTAATTCATGAAATTTGTTTTGTAAAAAGTGGCTTTTGCATCAAAAGTCAAATGCAGAAGGATTGAATTTCTTTAATAAATCTTAGTTTGTTTTAATGGGATACAGGAGTTAGCTTAGCCTTTGCCTTGCAGACTTGTGCCCCCGTCACCTAATGGCTTTGACCCTACTTAGCCTGCTCTGTTAGCGCATTTATTTAATTAAATCTTTTAAGATGGCTGCATGTTTTTAGTTAGGCCCATGTCTTAGTTTTGCGTTATCAGTGCCACTGCGCTAAGGCGTCAATATCAAGTGACAAAGATAAACAAACTATAGGTGTTCACATTAGGTACTTTCCCTCTTCATGCTTCCGAGGGAATTATTTATATAAATTACCATCCCAAGCATGTCTTGTTATCTATTGTTTGGGAACAGACCAACATCAGAAGTCCAAACAGATCTGTATAAATACTTCTCACTTAAACAGATAGTCAGAGGGATTCCAACCAGATGCCATCACCGCTATCGATGCTGCATGTCACCTTGATGCTGACCCAGTCTTCGTATCCCTACAGAGTCTGAGCTAGAGACCTCATTCCAAGCTAACAAGGGTTGGGGGCTCTTCTTATGGACATGGCATTGGCAGATTAGGTTTAACATGCCTAGCTCTCTTTTAGGTTAGAGGTTTGGCTCATTAAGCTAGGGTATTAGGACATATTTCACATCTCATGTCATTACATGTTATTGCAAGATGGTGGGGGTCTTTGTATTAATGACTCTTGTCTTTACCATTCTGTTTCTTGCACTGTTCATTATCCTAGTCATTGCAGCCCATGCAACTTATCGCAGATTGCAGTTTTGCTGAATAAACCCTATTGAAACTTTACTGCATCTTTTTCTTTGTTTTGTTTGATTGAGACATGGTGTTTATGCGAGAAAGGGGTAACCTCCGTTTAACCACGACACACCCTGAGATATCACACTCTTGAGTACATGCGTAAAGGCTGCCACAAATCACCTTTTACTGTTTGGGTTTTTGGTGAGGTACTGCTTGTGAGCCGGGAGGGTTGGGATGACAGTTGCAAGTAGTTATAGGACTGGCATGGTTGCCTACAAACATAAGTATTGTCATCCTTAAACCAGCAGTCTTGCCTAGAGCAAGAGACAAACTACGACAGATACAAATTTGCATTCACACTTTTGCTAATTTAATAAGTTGTGCTTGTTTTCATAGGAGTAACAATTTGCTAAAGCTAGTTCACAATAACCAGTCAAAATTACAGATCTTAATACATTTCTTATTATCACTAGGTGTTGTCAAAAATTGAAGGGAAAGTGTTGAAATTCTTCCATAAGCCTGCAGGTCCATTAGTCTGGGGGTCTTTGTATTAATGACTCTTGTCTTTGCCATTCTATTTCTTGCACTGTTCATCATCTTAATCATTGCAGCCCATACAACTTATTGCAGTTTTGCTAAATAAAACCTATTGAAACCATTCTGCATCTTCTTCATTGCCTCTGTTTGATTGAGACTATGGTGGTCATTACAACCCTGGCGGTCGGTGTTAAAGCGGCAGTAAAACCTCCAACAAGCTGGCAGTAAAGAAAATGGAATTACGACCGTGGCGGAAACTGTCAACATAGACAGCCACTTTAACACTCCGACCGCCGAGGCGGTACAAACAAACACCGCGGCGGTAACCGTCAACAGACAGGCGGGAGAGAATGTACCGCCCACAGTATTACAACCCATCAATCCGCCACCTTTTCCGGGGCGGATTCACAGTGAACAAAAACATGGCGGAAGCAGGACTTTCGAAGGGAAAACGCTCACCTCTACACACCCCACGAGGAACCAGGACGCCATGGAACCCGATCTCCAGATATTGCCAGCCTTTATCTTCCTGCTCCTCTACCAGGAGCACGAACGCTGGCGACGAAGACAACGGTGAGTACTGCACCTACGACACAGGGGAGGGGGAGGGAAAAAACAGTGACAGGCACACGCAACACACAACTCCCCCACCCTCACCCACTACAACACACATGCTAATACATATTGATACATCACAGTTACATCCCCCAACCTCCCCTGGAAGAATGCAAGGACAAAAGGAAAAGAGTTGAAAAATTGTGATATATTCAATTACATACATCAAAAATATTTACAAATATATACATTTATCCTATATACAATTATATACACCAAGAACACAAGTCCAAGGGAGTCCACCATCATAGGCCAAGGATCACTGGGCTCAAAAGGCATGGGGGAGGCCCACACAAGATACCCGAACAAGACAGAGAGAACACTGCAGGGGCATCAGATAGAAGTAAAATAGGCACCTCAGGGGGAAGGGAAGGGGAGGCCCCTCAGCCGGTTGAGTGCACGACACCAAATCCACAAGGGGGCCCCATGCCCACTGTTCAATCCTGGGGAGTGCAAAGCCACAGTCTCTCAAGTCTCTACAGTGGGTGGTTTGCCCACTGCTATATCCTGGGGAGTGCCAAGCCACAGTCTCTCAAGTCTCCACAGTGGGTGGTTTGCCCACTGCTATATCCTGGGGAGTGCAAAGCCACAGTCTCTCAAGTCTCTACAGTGGGTGGGTTGCCCACTGTTCAATCCTGGGCAGTGCAAAGCCACAGTCTCTCAAGTCTCTACAGTGAGTGGTTTGCCCACTGCTTTATCCTGGGGAGTGCAAAACCATAGTCTCACAAGTCTCTCAAGTGGGTGGTTTGCCCACTGCTTTATCCTGGGGAGTGCAAAGCCACAGTCTATCAAATGGATGTCAATCTCCACTGGTTCTGGAGGGGGCTTTGTGCCCAGAGTGCTTCATCCTGCCAATGAATGAGGTAGTGGATGTCAATCTCCACTGGTTCTGGAGGGGGCCTTGTGCCCAGAGTGCTTTATCCTGCCAAGGACTGAGGTAGTGGATGTCAATCTCCACTGGTTCTGGAGGGGGCCTTGTGCCCAGAGTGCTTCATCCTGCTCATGGCGGCCTCAGTAGCGTCAGAGCTTTTAGCACTTATGGGCCTGCGGTGCTTGTGGCGGCAGTGTCCTTGTGTTACGACTCGGTCGTCCCATTTCCAGGGGGCGCTGTAAGGGGACTGTCAGAAGCCTGGGAATCACCTTGAACACCTATCTAGAGTCCCTTGCTGACTCCTGTTTGTTTCTCTTTTCTCCATGGTACACTTGTGTAGGACTACATTTGCTTCTTGGGACTGCAAATCCCATAATGCACAGCTTGGTAGTCAGGAAAACCCGGATTCTGTTTCCCATTGTTTTCAATGGGAGAAGTCCAGTTGCTCCTTTTCACTGGATCCTCTCCTCCAGGACTTGCAAGTGTCCGAAACCACACACACCTGAAACCTCTCCTGTGCAGCCCAGCTTGGAACTGCTTATAAGCAGCCATTTCCTCAAGCTCCCCGTCGTGCATCGGACTTCAATTCCTTTGTGTTACAGACCCCTTGTCGGATGGTGTTCCAGTTTTGTTCCTGTTCTGTTCCAGCCTGATCCTGTTTCCTGTTTCTCTGCCCTGCTCCTGATTGTTCCAGCCAGAGTCTGCTCCCTACTTCTTAGCCTTGTACCTGTTTGTTTCTTCCAAAGCCTGCTCCCTGTTTCTCTGCCCTGCTCCTGCCTTGTTTCAGCCTGAACCTTCTCTCTGTTTCCCAGTCCTGTTTACTGCTCATTTCCTACTCCCTGTATTCCAGTCCTGTCCTTGCCTGTTCCAGCCAGAGCCTGTTCTCAGTTTCCCAGTCCTGTCTCTGTCTGTCCCAGCCAGAAGTTTGCGCCCTGTTTTCAAGTCCTAGTCCCGCCTTTGCTTCAGCCTGAGCCTGTTCCTAGTTCTTGCCTCTGCCTCTTTGTTTGTTCCCTTCTGTTTCTGTTTCTTCTTGGTTCTTTGTGTCTGGTAAGTGTTCTATCAGTCTTCACCAGTGTATACGTGTCCTCCTGTGTACTGGGGTTGGCTCCTGGGTTCCAGGAGGCAATTCCAGCCCCCATCCTTGTCCAGTGTTATACGTTATATTTCGTGCCTAACAGTGACAGTGTGCTATTGCTGTTTTCTCAGGAATCGCCACTGTGTTTCCAGATGGACCCACAAGAGCGTGTCCTGTGTATGTAAGTACTATCCTTGTTTGTGCTCTAGGGTCCAGAGACAGAATCACTTCTGCTGCCTCCTTTCTATGGGGCTGGCAGGGTGACTATCTGTAAGAGCAAACTGCACAGAGGCATTGAGATTCCCTGTCACTGTGGGAGGTTCTGCGCCTTACTCTGTGTACAACCCCAGCGTGTTTGTCCACTGGTAATCCGTTTCCTGTTTGTTCACACAAGGGTTGCTCTGCTTTTACTTTCCTGTTTCCTGTGCCTATCCATAGCTGTCCTTTCCGTGTATGCCTTTAGCTGCTCTTCTGCCCCAGTACACTACCTCTGTAGGATATTCGGTGACCTCAAGGGGTGTCCCAACCAAAGTCCTGATCAGCCCTGCCCGAAACCGTGACACCTTGGCAGCAGTGCTTGTGGCGAGGGTGTCCTTGGCAGCGGAGCTTGTGGCGGCGGTGTCCTTGGCAGCGGTGCCTGTGGTGGCGGTGTCCTTGGCAACGGTGCCTGTGGAGGCGGTGTCCTTGGCAGCGGTTCAGCTGCTGGCGGTCCTGTCTGTGGCAGTGTGGCTGCTGGAGGTCGCCTCCTGGGCAGCGGGGCTACTGCTGGCGGTCCTGTCTGGGGCAGTGTGGCTGCTGGCGGTCACCTCCTAGGCAGTGGGGCTACTGCTGGCAGTCCTGTCTGGGGCAGTGTGGCTGCTGGCGGTCGCCTTCTGGGCAGCGGGGGCTGCTGCTGGCGGTCCTTTCTGTGGCAGTGTGGCTGCTGGCGGTCGCCTCCTGGGCAGCGGGGCTGATGGCGGTCTTGTCCACCGTGTTGATCTTCCCAGACTTGCCGGTTTTCTTGTGCCCCTTCCCCACCTTGGATGGTGTCGCAGCTGTCTCCACAATCTCAACTGTACCCCTGGGAGCGGCTTTGGTGGCTGGTGTCTTTCCCCTCTCCCGGCGGGCACTGTCCAACTTTTAATGCTTGACAGGTGGGGGACTGTCCGTGCTGTGGCTCCTTGCCACACTGCCTGCCCTTCTGCTTGGTGCACTCCATAATCGGGTGACTACTGGCACCACTGGTCCCGCCGATGTTGTGGCTGAGGTGCCAGGTTGGGACCTGGAGTGTCGGGCCTAGGAGACTGACGGGGTGGGGGAGGTGAGGGAAAGAGGTCAAGGCTGGACAGGAAAAGTTTCTTAGGAACACTGGGACGGATACCTGGAGGGGGTTTGGGAGTAGAGGAAGAGGTTGTGGTCGTAGGAGGTGTACGTTTGCTGACTTTGGGTGAAGGTGGAGGCTGTTGTGAGATGGATGGCTGTTGGGTGGGTGTGTGGCTGCGTTTGTGTACCTTGGTGTACTGCCATTTGTTAAATTTTGTTTTGACCAATGACTTTGTGTTTCACCACTGCGCATATTAGTTGCTCAATGTTCACCAGTAGCACATGGTATGTTTTGTTCAGTTTAGCCGCCTATGGGCTTTGACATTGCATTAGTCTGTATTCTGCCTATTGGCTTTGACATGGCATTAGCCATTACTTTCTGTATTCAGTTTAGCCGCCTATGGGCTTTGACATCGCATTAGCCATTACATTCTGTATTCTGCCTATTGGCTTTGACGTGCTGTATCCAGTCTAGCCGCCTATTGGCTTTGACATTGCATGCCTATTGACTTTGACATGATGTATTCAGTTTAGCTGCCTATTGACTTTGACATGCTATTAGATATTCTGCCTATGGGCTTTGACATGATCTTATACATTGCATTTTGTATTCAGCTCAGCTGCCTATTGGCTTTGACATGATATTATACATTGCATTTTATATTCAGCTCAGCTGCCTATGGGCTTTGACATGATATTATACATTGCATTTTGTATTCAGCTCAGCTGCCTATTGGCTTTGACATGACACTAGACATTGCATTTGATATTTAGGTTAGCTGCCTATTACCTTTAACATGACATTGCATTTGATATTTAGGTTAGCTGCCCATTGCCTTTAACGTGGAGTTAGACATTGCAGTTGAGAATCCAAGCTGTATTTTTCCAAGCTGTGTTTTTGCACCAGAGAACCAAGATGTTTTTCTCACAGTAGACTAGACATGATAAGAGAGAGTACATGGGTGTTGTTTTTTCTTCGCTTGAGCTTGGGAACAGGAGTAGTCTTGGAGACCTGGCCAGTCTCCAAAAGGCTTGCTCAGTTTCCCAGGTCTGAGAGGAGGGGGCACACCTTTGTAACGAATGTAACAGGCTGCAGAGAGTCAGATTCGAATCTGCCGGACCTCGTGCTGGAGCTTGGCGCCAGCTGCCAGCAATCCCGTGTGGGTAGATGAATCTCTCTTTCTCGCGGCTGACAGGGGTCCTCAGCTTGCAGACCTTAGAAAGATGAAGCTGTGAATAGTTCCCACACAGTGAAGTATTTGTTTTGCTTTGCATTCAATATCTTATAAATATAACCTGCTGTGTATATTGCAAACTGATATATTTTGTTTGATTAACGCGGACTTGAAAGCTACTAATTCGTCATTCATAAAAATTGTGGTTGGGGAAGAATTAACAACAATAAAAGTCTTCTTTGACCTCAGAAGTGCATTTCTAGTGGTTTATGTATGTGCTTAGAAACTAGATAAGAGGAAAGCACTACAATTGGTACCAGAAGTGGGGTCGGTCATTAAGAGGTGATTAAGAAGGGGTTTGACGAGTTAGTAGATTTCTAAGTGCACACTTTAAAAGTGTAATAGTTTTTTTGTTGTTTGGAGAGTTACAGAAATTGTTTTTTGTTGTTTGGAGAATCACAGTAGCACGGCAGACCATGTCATGTGTTGTTAAACTGCCTGATGGTGCTACGAAAAACTGTGAATTGTTTGTTGTTTGGAGAATCACAGTAGCACGGCAGACCATGTCATGTGTTGTTAAACTGCCTGATGGTGCTAAGAAAAACTGTGAATTGTTTTCTGTTTGGGGAATTACAGAAGAAAATGCATGTGTAGAAAACGTGTGTTTTGGAAGTAATGATGACAGAAAGGTCTGGATACCTTTATCTGCTTACAGAGAAATGCAGGAGAAATGTAGGAAGTTGGAACATGAAAATAGGAATTTACGTGAGCAAATTAGCCCGACTGAAAGTTATAAAAAGGCTGTTTTTGAAGAATCTTTCTTGTCCCATTCCAGTAATGAGGGGGTTAAGACAGCTCCGAGCTGCACTGAGTTTTCGTGTGAGCCAGGGTTTTTGGCAGACAAAATGCATTCCTTAACTGATAACACGGACGAGAGAGACCAGAATGTGATTTACGAGTTACCGTTGCAAAATGCACAAGTAAAACGAAGGATTTTAGAGCAAGACACCCCGAGTTTCATTAGCTTGTTTGATTTTTGGAAAAAGAATAGCCCTCATTTGAGAGAAATCCTAACACTTTTGTATATGGTCACTGTGAAAAATTATATGCAGCTGCGCGCTTGTGATTTGGCAAATGAAATAATGCAGACTTTAGGTTTTTGCGCAGTGCAAGAAGGAAATACTTATGTACATTTAAATGATGAACAAGGAAAGAAAATAGTGCCCCTAGCTAGAATCATACAATGGATCTGGTACTTGCAAGACAGGGCTAGAGTACCACAGATAAAAGAGTTACCAATGAAATTGTGTGCACCATTTGAATTCGTGTCTACTGAAGATAAAAAGCATGTTTGTTTTACTAATGATTCATTGACTGAAATGTTGTTTTCTGGCACCGTAGAAGGAACAGCGTTGTATAATGTGTGTCAGATTTTAAAGCAAGAGCTACGTGAGATGTGTCATTTTTACACTGATTTTTGGTTCATTGCTAATGTTTTAGCACCTAACTGGTTCAATTACCTTGCAGATGTTAATGAGAAAAATTCAGAGAGAGAAGTGTTCACCCAGAATTCTGCCTTAGTGGGGATGGCTAAGTGGGTGCCCCAGAAATGTGAACAGCTGAGAGAAAAAGCCACTTACAGGTGGGCAGAGATGAGAGAGATGCACATTCCCCTAGATTTGATAAAAACTGTGCAGCACGCACAAAAGCAATCTGTCATGCAAGCAGTCACAGAGCAGTTGGGGAGAGGAAAGTTACCAGATCAGAAATGGCAAAGTGATCAGGTTTTAGGGAGAGTGATTGCTGCAAATTACCAAGGAAAAATCGAAATTCTGCTGATACCTAGAAAAGAATCTGATTTATTCATACAAATTGGAGACAGAATGGCCCAAATTGAAGAAAATGCAGTGAATGGAGGTTTGGTAAAGAATGAGTCTGCCCCAGCCCTTCTGACAGTGCAAGAAAAGGGAAGCTGTGGCGCAGCAGATAAAAACCTCAGTGCGGATGTGTGGGCTGAAGCCCTAAGTGACCCTCCAGAACCTGCAGTGTATATAACAAAGGGCCCCAAAAACGTCCTGCTGATTATAAAACAGGGAAAGAAAGAGGACGGGTGCAGTTTAAATGAAAAATGTTATTTGCAAGAAAAGTCATACTTGTTTCTTTTGCAGATCCTACCACGTTTCGCCACTGTCCCTGAGTGTGCTGTGTGGTTCCCCTTCCAGTGTGTGCGTGTGGGGTCGGGGAAGGGACCAAACCCCCAACCTGAACCTGGCTGAGTAAAGTGCCAGCACCATGGATCCATTTTGCGCAAACTGCACCTTCAGTTCAAGTTCAACTTGTTTGATTGCATTCTTCCACCGGAACTAAGCTGTGTTTTTTTTTTTTTTTTTTTTTTTTCCCCTCTCGTATGGAACTCTGACTTTTGCTTACCTTCCAGCAAACCTTTCAGGTGGACCGTGCACCTTTTACATGAGTAGAACTCATGCCACATCAAATTGCTAACACTGTTGAATTAGAGACTCATTCAGAGAAAAAAGAATTGCTCAGTCTTTTCTATGTAGATGTATCTGATGTGAAAGGTTATGAAATCAATATGTTAATCCACTTCTATTGCTTTACAGGGATTGCTTTGATCTGATGTTTTTTTTTTTTGTTTGAAACAGGAGATATGTGAAACAAAAATTCATTGGTCAAAGGGCGGAATGTACTGCCATTTGTTAAATTTTGTTTTGACCAATGACTTTGTGTTTCACCACTGCGCATATTAGTTGCTCAATGTTCACCAGTAGCACATGGTATGTTTTGTTCAGTTTAGCCTCCTATGGGCTTTGACATTGCATTAGTCTGTATTCTGCCTATTGGCTTTGACATGCTGTATCCAGTCTAGCCGCCTATTGGCTTTGACATTGCATGCCTATTGACTTTGACATGATGTATTCAGTTTAGCTGCCTATTGACTTTGACATGCTATTAGATATTCTGCCTATGGGCTTTGACATGATCTTATACATTGCATTTTGTATTCAGCTCAGCTGCCTATTGGCTTTGACATGATATTATACATTGCATTTTATATTCAGCTCAGCTGCCTATGGGCTTTGACATGATATTATACATTGCATTTTGTATTCAGCTCAGCTGCCTATTGGCTTTGACATGACACTAGACATTGCATTTGATATTTAGGTTAGCTGCCTATTGCCTTTAACATGACATTGCATTTGATATTTAGGTTAGCTGCCCATTGCCTTTAACGTGGAGTTAGACATTGCAGTTGAGAATCCAAGCTGTATTTTTCCAAGCTGTGTTTTTGCACCAGAGAACCAAGATGTTTTTCTCACAGTAGACTAGACATGATAAGAGAGAGTACATGGGTGTTGTTTTTTCTTCGCTTGAGCTTGGGAACAGGAGTAGTCTTGGAGACCTGGCCAGTCTCCAAAAGGCTTGCTCAGTTTCCCAGGTCTGAGAGGAGGGGGCACACCTTTGTAACGAATGTAACAGGCTGCAGAGAGTCAGATTCGAATCTGCCGGACCTCGTGCTGGAGCTTGGCGCCAGCTGCCAGCAATCCCGTGTGGGTAGATGAATCTCTCTTTCTCGCGGCTGACAGGGGTCCTCAGCTTGCAGACCTTAGAAAGATGAAGCTGTGAATAGTTCCCACACGGTGAAGTATTTGTTTTGCTTTGCATTCAATATCTTATAAATATAACCTGCTGTGTATATTGCAAACTGATATATTTTGTTTGATTAACGCGGACTTGAAAGCTACTAATTCGTCATTCATAAAAATTGTGGTTGGGGAAGAATTAACAACAATAAAAGTCTTCTTTGACCTCAGAAGTGCATTTCTAGTGGTTTATGTATGTGCTTAGAAACTAGATAAGAGGAAAGCACTACAATTGGTACCAGAAGTGGGGTCGGTCATTAAGAGGTGATTAAGAAGGGGTTTGACGAGTTAGTAGATTTCTAAGTGCACACTTTAAAAGTGTAATAGTTTTTTTGTTGTTTGGAGAGTTACAGAAATTGTTTTTTGTTGTTTGGAGAATCACAGTAGCACGGCAGACCATGTCATGTGTTGTTAAACTGCCTGATGGTGCTACGAAAAACTGTGAACTGTTTGTTGTTTGGAGAATCACAGTACCACGGCAGACCATGTCATGTGTTGTTAAACTGCCTGATGGTGCTAAGAAAAACTGTGAATTGTTTTCTGTTTGGGGAATTACAGAAGAAAATGCATGTGTAGAAAACGTGTGTTTTGGAAGTAATGATGACAGAAAGGTCTGGATACCTTTATCTGCTTACAGAGAAATGCAGGAGAAATGTAGGAAGTTGGAACATGAAAATAGGAATTTACGTGAGCAAATTAGCCCGACTGAAAGTTATAAAAAGGCTGTTTTTGAAGAATCTTTCTTGTCCCATTCCAGTAATGAGGGGGTTAAGACAGCTCCGAGCTGCACTGAGTTTTCGTGTGAGCCAGGGTTTTTGGCAGACAAAATGCATTCCTTAACTGATAACACGGATGAGAGAGACCAGAATGTGATTTACAAGTTACCGTTGCAAAATGCACAAGTAAAACGAAGGATTTTAGAGCAAGACACCCCGAGTTTCATTAGCTTGTTTGATTTTTGGAAAAAGAATAGCCCTCATTTGAGAGAAATCCAAA
This sequence comes from Pleurodeles waltl, assembly GCF_031143425.1. Lineage (NCBI taxonomy): Eukaryota > Metazoa > Chordata > Amphibia > Caudata > Salamandridae > Pleurodeles > Pleurodeles waltl. The sequence continues at coordinate 806,410,770 of NC_090449.1, read as the reverse complement.
CACTTTTGTATATGGTCACTGTGAAAAATTATATGCAGCTGCGCGCTTGTGATTTGGCAAATGAAATAATGCAGACTTTAGGTTTTTGCGCAGTGCAAGAAGGAAATACTTATGTACATTTAAATGATGAACAAGGAAAGAAAATAGTGCCCCTAGCTAGAATCATACAATGGATCTGGTACTTGCAAGACAGGGCTAGAGTACCACAGATAAAAGAGTTACCAATGAAATTGTGTGCACCATTTGAATTCGTGTCTACTGAAGATAAAAAGCATGTTTGTTTTACTAATGATTCATTGACTGAAATGTTGTTTTCTGGCACCGTAGAAGGAACAGCGTTGTATAATGTGTGTCAGATTTTAAAGCAAGAGCTACGTGAGATGTGTCATTTTTACACTGATTTTTGGTTCATTGCTAATGTTTTAGCACCTAACTGGTTCAATTACCTTGCAGATGTTAATGAGAAAAATTCAGAGAGATAAGTGTTCACCCAGAATTCTGCCTTAGTGGGGATGGCTAAGTGGGTGCCCCAGAAATGTGAACAGCTGAGAGAAAAAGCCACTTACAGGTGGGCAGAGATGAGAGAGATGCACATTCCCCTAGATTTGATAAAAACTGTGCAGCACGCACAAAAGCAATCTGTCATGCAAGCAGTCACAGAGCAGTTGGGGAGAGGAAAGTTACCAGATCAGAAATGGCAAAGTGATCAGGTTTTAGGGAGAGTGATTGCTGCAAATTACCAAGGAAAAATCGAAATTCTGCTGATACCTAGAAAAGAATCTGATTTATTCATACAAATTGGAGACAGAATGGCCCAAATTGAAGAAAATGCAGTGAATGGAGGTTTGGTAAAGAATGAGTCTGCCCCAGCCCTTCTGACAGTGCAAGAAAAGGGAAGCTGTGGCGCAGCAGATAAAAACCTCAGTGCGGATGTGTGGGCTGAAGCCCTAAGTGACCCTCCAGAACCTGCAGTGAATATAACAAAGGGCCCCAAAAACGTCCTGCTGATTATAAAACAGGGAAAGAAAGAGGACAGGTGCAGTTTAAATGAAAAATGTTATTTGCAAGAAAAGTCATACTTGTTTCTTTTGCAGATCCTACCACGTTTCGCCACTGTCCCTGAGTGTGCTGTGTGGTTCCCCTTCCAGTGTGTGCGTGTGGGGTCGGGGAAGGGACCGAACCCCCAACCTGAACCTGGCTGAGTAAAGTGCCAGCACCATGGATCCATTTTGCGCAAACTGCACCTTCAGTTCAAGTTCAACTTGTTTGATTGCATTCTTCCACCGGAACTAAGCTGTGTTTTTTTTTTTTGTTTTTTTTTTTTCCCTCTCGTATGGAACTCTGACTTTTGCTTACCTTCCAGCAAACCTTTCAGGTGGACCGTGCACCTTTTACATGAGTAGAACTCATGCCACATCAAATTGCTAACACTGTTGAATTAGAGACTCATTCAGAGAAAAAAGAATTGCTCAGTCTTTTCTATGTAGATGTATCTGATGTGAAAGGTTATGAAATCAATGTGTTAATCCACTTCTATTGCTTTACAGGGATTGCTTTGATCTGATGTTTTTTTTTTTTTGTTTGAAACAGGAGATATGTGAAACAAAAATTCATTGGTCAAAGGGCGGAATGTACTGCCATTTGTTAAATTTTGTTTTGACCAATGACTTTGTGTTTCACCACTGCGCATATTAGTTGCTCAATGTTCACCAGTAGCACATGGTATGTTTTGTTCAGTTTAGCCGCCTATGGGCTTTGACATTGCATTAGTCTGTATTCTGCCTATTGGCTTTGACATGCTGTATCCAGTCTAGCCGCCTATTGGCTTTGACATTGCATGCCTATTGACTTTGACATGATGTATTCAGTTTAGCTGCCTATTGACTTTGACATGCTTTTAGATATTCTGCCTATGGGCTTTGACATGATCTTATACATTGCATTTTGTATTCAGCTCAGCTGCCTATTGGCTTTGACATGATATTATACATTGCATTTTATATTCAGCTCAGCTGCCTATGGGCTTTGACATGATATTATACATTGCATTTTGTATTCAGCTCAGCTGCCTATTGGCTTTGACATGACACTAGACATTGCATTTGATATTTAGGTTAGCTGCCTATTGCCTTTAACATGACATTGCATTTGATATTTAGGTTAGCTGCCCATTGCCTTTAACGTGGAGTTAGACATTGCAGTTGAGAATCCAAGCTGTATTTTTCCAAGCTGTGTTTTTGCACCAGAGAACCAAGATGTTTTTCTCACAGTAGACTAGACATGATAAGAGAGAGTACATGGGTGTTGTTTTTTCTTCGCTTGAGCTTGGGAACAGGAGTAGTCTTGGAGACCTGGCCAGTCTCCAAAAGGCTTGCTCAGTTTCCCAGGTCTGAGAGGAGGGGGCACACCTTTGTAACGAATGTAACAGGCTGCAGAGAGTCAGATTCGAATCTGCCGGACCTCGTGCTGGAGCTTGGCGCCAGCTGCCAGCAATCCCGTGTGGGTAGATGAATCTCTCTTTCTCGCGGCTGACAGGGGTCCTCAGCTTGCAGACCTTAGAAAGATGAAGCTGTGAATAGTTCCCACACGGTGAAGTATTTGTTTTGCTTTGCATTCAATATCTTATAAATATAACCTGCTGTGTATATTGCAAACTGATATATTTTGTTTGATTAACGCGGACTTGAAAGCTACTAATTCGTCATTCATAAAAATTGTGGTTGGGGAAGAATTAACAACAATAAAAGTCTTCTTTGACCTCAGAAGTGCATTTCTAGTGGTTTATGTATGTGCTTAGAAACTAGATAAGAGGAAAGCACTACAATTGGTACCAGAAGTGGGGTCGGTCATTAAGAGGTGATTAAGAAGGGGTTTGACGAGTTAGTAGATTTCTAAGTGCACACTTTAAAAGTGTAATAGTTTTTTTGTTGTTTGGAGAGTTACAGAAATTGTTTTTTGTTGTTTGGAGAATCACAGTAGCACGGCAGACCATGTCATGTGTTGTTAAACTGCCTGATGGTGCTACGAAAAACTGTGAACTGTTTGTTGTTTGGAGAATCACAGTACCACGGCAGACCATGTCATGTGTTGTTAAACTGCCTGATGGTGCTAAGAAAAACTGTGAATTGTTTTCTGTTTGGGGAATTACAGAAGAAAATGCATGTGTAGAAAACGTGTGTTTTGGAAGTAATGATGACAGAAAGGTCTGGATACCTTTATCTGCTTACAGAGAAATGCAGGAGAAATGTAGGAAGTTGGAACATGAAAATAGGAATTTACGTGAGCAAATTAGCCCGACTGAAAGTTATAAAAAGGCTGTTTTTGAAGAATCTTTCTTGTCCCATTCCAGTAATGAGGGGGTTAAGACAGCTCCGAGCTGCACTGAGTTTTCGTGTGAGCCAGGGTTTTTGGCAGACAAAATGCATTCCTTAACTGATAACACGGATGAGAGAGACCAGAATGTGATTTACAAGTTACCGTTGCAAAATGCACAAGTAAAACGAAGGATTTTAGAGCAAGACACCCCGAGTTTCATTAGCTTGTTTGATTTTTGGAAAAAGAATAGCCCTCATTTGAGAGAAATCCAAACACTTTTGTATATGGTCACTGTGAAAAATTATATGCAGCTGCGCGCTTGTGATTTGGCAAATGAAATAATGCAGACTTTAGGTTTTTGCGCAGTGCAAGAAGGAAATACTTATGTACATTTAAATGATGAACAAGGAAAGAAAATAGTGCCCCTAGCTAGAATCATACAATGGATCTGGTACTTGCAAGACAGGGCTAGAGTACCACAGATAAAAGAGTTACCAATGAAATTGTGTGCACCATTTGAATTCGTGTCTACTGAAGATAAAAAGCATGTTTGTTTTACTAATGATTCATTGACTGAAATGTTGTTTTCTGGCACCGTAGAAGGAACAGCGTTGTATAATGTGTGTCAGATTTTAAAGCAAGAGCTACGTGAGATGTGTCATTTTTACACTGATTTTTGGTTCATTGCTAATGTTTTAGCACCTAACTGGTTCAATTACCTTGCAGATGTTAATGAGAAAAATTCAGAGAGATAAGTGTTCACCCAGAATTCTGCCTTAGTGGGGATGGCTAAGTGGGTGCCCCAGAAATGTGAACAGCTGAGAGAAAAAGCCACTTACAGGTGGGCAGAGATGAGAGAGATGCACATTCCCCTAGATTTGATAAAAACTGTGCAGCACGCACAAAAGCAATCTGTCATGCAAGCAGTCACAGAGCAGTTGGGGAGAGGAAAGTTACCAGATCAGAAATGGCAAAGTGATCAGGTTTTAGGGAGAGTGATTGCTGCAAATTACCAAGGAAAAATCGAAATTCTGCTGATACCTAGAAAAGAATCTGATTTATTCATACAAATTGGAGACAGAATGGCCCACATTGAAGAAAATGCAGTGAATGGAGGTTTGGTAAAGAATGAGTCTGCCCCAGCCCTTCTGACAGTGCAAGAAAAGGGAAGCTGTGGCGCAGCAGATAAAAACCTCAGTGCGGATGTGTGGGCTGAAGCCCTAAGTGACCCTCCAGAACCTGCAGTGAATATAACAAAGGGCCCCAAAAACGTCCTGCTGATTATAAAACAGGGAAAGAAAGAGGACAGGTGCAGTTTAAATGAAAAATGTTATTTGCAAGAAAAGTCATACTTGTTTCTTTTGCAGATCCTACCACGTTTCGCCACTGTCCCTGAGTGTGCTGTGTGGTTCCCCTTCCAGTGTGTGCGTGTGGGGTCGGGGAAGGGACCGAACCCCCAACCTGAACCTGGCTGAGTAAAGTGCCAGCACCATGGATCCATTTTGCGCAAACTGCACCTTCAGTTCAAGTTCAACTTGTTTGATTGCATTCTTCCACCGAAACTAAGCTGTGTTTTTTTTTTTTGTTTTTTTTTTTCCCTCTCGTATGGAACACTGACTTTTGCTTACCTTCCAGCAAACCTTTCAGGTGGACCGTGCACCTTTTACATGAGTAGAACTCATGCCACATCAAATTGCTAACACTGTTGAATTAGAGACTCATTCAGAGAAAAAAGAATTGCTCAGTCTTTTCTATGTAGATGTATCTGATGTGAAAGGTTATGAAATCAATGTGTTAATCCACTTCTATTGCTTTACAGGGATTGCTTTGATCTGATGTTTTTTTTTTTTTGTTTGAAACAGGAGATATGTGAAACAAAAATTCATTGGTCAAAGGGCGGAATGTACTGCCATTTGTTAAATTTTGTTTTGACCAATGACTTTGTGTTTCACCACTGCGCATATTAGTTGCTCAATGTTCACCAGTAGCACATGGTATGTTTTGTTCAGTTTAGCCGCCTATGGGCTTTGACATTGCATTAGTCTGTATTCTGCCTATTGGCTTTGACATGCTGTATCCAGTCTAGCCGCCTATTGGCTTTGACATTGCATGCCTATTGACTTTGACATGATGTATTCAGTTTAGCTGCCTATTGACTTTGACATGCTTTTAGATATTCTGCCTATGGGCTTTGACATGATCTTATACATTGCATTTTGTATTCAGCTCAGCTGCCTATTGGCTTTGACATGATATTATACATTGCATTTTATATTCAGCTCAGCTGCCTATGGGCTTTGACATGATATTATACATTGCATTTTGTATTCAGCTCAGCTGCCTATTGGCTTTGACATGACACTAGACATTGCATTTGATATTTAGGTTAGCTGCCTATTGCCTTTAACATGACATTGCATTTGATATTTAGGTTAGCTGCCCATTGCCTTTAACGTGGAGTTAGACATTGCAGTTGAGAATCCAAGCTGTATTTTTCCAAGCTGTGTTTTTGCACCAGAGAACCAAGATGTTTTTCTCACAGTAGACTAGACATGATAAGAGAGAGTACATGGGTGTTGTTTTTTCTTCGCTTGAGCTTGGGAACAGGAGTAGTCTTGGAGACCTGGCCAGTCTCCAAAAGGCTTGCTCAGTTTCCCAGGTCTGAGAGGAGGGGGCACACCTTTGTAACGAATGTAACAGGCTGCAGAGAGTCAGATTCGAATCTGCCGGACCTCGTGCTGGAGCTTGGCGCCAGCTGCCAGCAATCCCGTGTGGGTAGATGAATCTCTCTTTCTCGCGGCTGACAGGGGTCCTCAGCTTGCAGACCTTAGAAAGATGAAGCTGTGAATAGTTCCCACACGGTGAAGTATTTGTTTTGCTTTGCATTCAATATCTTATAAATATAACCTGCTGTGTATATTGCAAACTGATATATTTTGTTTGATTAACGCGGACTTGAAAGCTACTAATTCGTCATTCATAAAAATTGTGGTTGGGGAAGAATTAACAACAATAAAAGTCTTCTTTGACCTCAGAAGTGCATTTCTAGTGGTTTATGTATGTGCTTAGAAACTAGATAAGAGGAAAGCACTACAATTGGTACCAGAAGTGGGGTCGGTCATTAAGAGGTGATTAAGAAGGGGTTTGACGAGTTAGTAGATTTCTAAGTGCACACTTTAAAAGTGTAATAGTTTTTTTGTTGTTTGGAGAGTTACAGAAATTGTTTTTTGTTGTTTGGAGAATCACAGTAGCACGGCAGACCATGTCATGTGTTGTTAAACTGCCTGATGGTGCTACGAAAAACTGTGAACTGTTTGTTGTTTGGAGAATCACAGTACCACGGCAGACCATGTCATGTGTTGTTAAACTGCCTGATGGTGCTAAGAAAAACTGTGAATTGTTTTCTGTTTGGGGAATTACAGAAGAAAATGCATGTGTAGAAAACGTGTGTTTTGGAAGTAATGATGACAGAAAGGTCTGGATACCTTTATCTGCTTACAGAGAAATGCAGGAGAAATGTAGGAAGTTGGAACATGAAAATAGGAATTTACGTGAGCAAATTAGCCCGACTGAAAGTTATAAAAAGGCTGTTTTTGAAGAATCTTTCTTGTCCCATTCCAGTAATGAGGGGGTTAAGACAGCTCCGAGCTGCACTGAGTTTTCGTGTGAGCCAGGGTTTTTGGCAGACAAAATGCATTCCTTAACTGATAACACGGATGAGAGAGACCAGAATGTGATTTACAAGTTACCGTTGCAAAATGCACAAGTAAAACGAAGGATTTTAGAGCAAGACACCCCGAGTTTCATTAGCTTGTTTGATTTTTGGAAAAAGAATAGCCCTCATTTGAGAGAAATCCAAACACTTTTGTATATGGTCACTGTGAAAAATTATATGCAGCTGCGCGCTTGTGATTTGGCAAATGAAATAATGCAGACTTTAGGTTTTTGCGCAGTGCAAGAAGGAAATACTTATGTACATTTAAATGATGAACAAGGAAAGAAAATAGTGCCCCTAGCTAGAATCATACAATGGATCTGGTACTTGCAAGACAGGGCTAGAGTACCACAGATAAAAGAGTTACCAATGAAATTGTGTGCACCATTTGAATTCGTGTCTACTGAAGATAAAAAGCATGTTTGTTTTACTAATGATTCATTGACTGAAATGTTGTTTTCTGGCACCGTAGAAGGAACAGCGTTGTATAATGTGTGTCAGATTTTAAAGCAAGAGCTACGTGAGATGTGTCATTTTTACACTGATTTTTGGTTCATTGCTAATGTTTTAGCACCTAACTGGTTCAATTACCTTGCAGATGTTAATGAGAAAAATTCAGAGAGATAAGTGTTCACCCAGAATTCTGCCTTAGTGGGGATGGCTAAGTGGGTGCCCCAGAAATGTGAACAGCTGAGAGAAAAAGCCACTTACAGGTGGGCAGAGATGAGAGAGATGCACATTCCCCTAGATTTGATAAAAACTGTGCAGCACGCACAAAAGCAATCTGTCATGCAAGCAGTCACAGAGCAGTTGGGGAGAGGAAAGTTACCAGATCAGAAATGGCAAAGTGATCAGGTTTTAGGGAGAGTGATTGCTGCAAATTACCAAGGAAAAATCGAAATTCTGCTGATACCTAGAAAAGAATCTGATTTATTCATACAAATTGGAGACAGAATGGCCCAAATTGAAGAAAATGCAGTGAATGGAGGTTTGGTAAAGAATGAGTCTGCCCCAGCCCTTCTGACAGTGCAAGAAAAGGGAAGCTGTGGCGCAGCAGATAAAAACCTCAGTGCGGATGTGTGGGCTGAAGCCCTAAGTGACCCTCCAGAACCTGCAGTGAATATAACAAAGGGCCCCAAAAACGTCCTGCTGATTATAAAACAGGGAAAGAAAGAGGACAGGTGCAGTTTAAATGAAAAATGTTATTTGCAAGAAAAGTCATACTTGTTTCTTTTGCAGATCCTACCACGTTTCGCCACTGTCCCTGAGTGTGCTGTGTGGTTCCCCTTCCAGTGTGTGCGTGTGGGGTCGGGGAAGGGACCGAACCCCCAACCTGAACCTGGCTGAGTAAAGTGCCAGCACCATGGATCCATTTTGCGCAAACTGCACCTTCAGTTCAAGTTCAACTTGTTTGATTGCATTCTTCCACCGGAACTAAGCTGTGTTTTTTTTTTTTGTTTTTTTTTTTCCCTCTCGTATGGAACTCTGACTTTTGCTTACCTTCCAGCAAACCTTTCAGGTGGACCGTGCACCTTTTACATGAGTAGAACTCATGCCACATCAAATTGCTAACACTGTTGAATTAGAGACTCATTCAGAGAAAAAAGAATTGCTCAGTCTTTTCTATGTAGATGTATCTGATGTGAAAGGTTATGAAATCAATGTGTTAATCCACTTCTATTGCTTTACAGGGATTGCTTTGATCTGATGTTTTTTTTTTTTTGTTTGAAACAGGAGATATGTGAAACAAAAATTCATTGGTCAAAGGGCGGAATGTACTGCCATTTGTTAAATTTTGTTTTGACCAATGACTTTGTGTTTCACCACTGCGCATATTAGTTGCTCAATGTTCACCAGTAGCACATGGTATGTTTTGTTCAGTTTAGCCGCCTATGGGCTTTGACATTGCATTAGTCTGTATTCTGCCTATTGGCTTTGACATGCTGTATCCAGTCTAGCCGCCTATTGGCTTTGACATTGCATGCCTATTGACTTTGACATGATGTATTCAGTTTAGCTGCCTATTGACTTTGACATGCTTTTAGATATTCTGCCTATGGGCTTTGACATGATCTTATACATTGCATTTTGTATTCACCCCAGCTGCCTATTGGCTTTGACATGATATTATACATTGCATTTTATATTCAGCTCAGCTGCCTATGGGCTTTGACATGATATTATACATTGCATTTTGTATTCAGCTCAGCTGCCTATTGGCTTTGACATGACACTAGACATTGCATTTGATATTTAGGTTAGCTGCCTATTGCCTTTAACATGACATTGCATTTGATATTTAGGTTAGCTGCCCATTGCCTTTAACGTGGAGTTAGACATTGCAGTTGAGAATCCAAGCTGTATTTTTCCAAGCTGTGTTTTTGCACCAGAGAACCAAGATGTTTTTCTCACAGTAGACTAGACATGATAAGAGAGAGTACATGGGTGTTGTTTTTTCTTCGCTTGAGCTTGGGAACAGGAGTAGTCTTGGAGACCTGGCCAGTCTCCAAAAGGCTTGCTCAGTTTCCCAGGTCTGAGAGGAGGGGGCACACCTTTGTAACGAATGTAACAGGCTGCAGAGAGTCAGATTCGAATCTGACGGACCTCGTGCTGGAGCTTGGCGCCAGCTGCCAGCAATCCCGTGTGGGTAGATGAATCTCTCTTTCTCGCGGCTGACAGGGGTCCTCAGCTTGCAGACCTTAGAAAGATGAAGCTGTGAATAGTTCCCACACGGTGAAGTATTTGTTTTGCTTTGCATTCAATATCTTATAAATATAACCTGCTGTGTATATTGCAAACTGATATATTTTGTTTGATTAACGCGGACTTGAAAGCTACTAATTCGTCATTCATAAAAATTGTGGTTGGGGAAGAATTAACAACAATAAAAGTCTTCTTTGACCTCAGAAGTGCATTTCTAGTGGTTTATGTATGTGCTTAGAAACTAGATAAGAGGAAAGCACTACAATTGGTACCAGAAGTGGGGTCGGTCATTAAGAGGTGATTAAGAAGGGGTTTGACGAGTTAGTAGATTTCTAAGTGCACACTTTAAAAGTGTAATAGTTTTTTTGTTGTTTGGAGAGTTACAGAAATTGTTTTTTGTTGTTTGGAGAATCACAGTAGCACGGCAGACCATGTCATGTGTTGTTAAACTGCCTGATGGTGCTACGAAAAACTGTGAATTGTTTGTTGTTTGGAGAATCACAGTAGCACGGCAGACCATGTCATGTGTTGTTAAACTGCCTGATGGTGCTAAGAAAAACTGTGAATTGTTTTCTGTTTGGGGAATTACAGAAGAAAATGCATGTGTAGAAAACGTGTGTTTTGGAAGTAATGATGACTGAAAGGTCTGGATACCTTTATCTGCTTACAGAGAAATGCAGGAGAAATGTAGGAAGTTGGAACATGAAAATAGGAATTTACGTGAGCAAATTAGCCCGACTGAAAGTTATAAAAAGGCTGTTTTTGAAGAATCTTTCTTGTCCCATTCCAGTAATGAGGGGGTTAAGACAGCTCCGAGCTGCACTGAGTTTTCGTGTGAGCCAGGGTTTTTGGCAGACAAAATGCATTCCTTAACTGATAACACGGACGAGAGAGACCAGAATGTGATTTACGAGTTACCGTTGCAAAATGCACAAGTAAAACGAAGGATTTTAGAGCAAGACACCCCGAGTTTCATTAGCTTGTTTGATTTTTGGAAAAAGAATAGCCCTCATTTGAGAGAAATCCTAACAATTTTGTATATGGTCACTGTGAAAAATTATATGCAGCTGCGCGCTTGTGATTTGGCAAATGAAATAATGCAGACTTTAGGTTTTTGCGCAGTGCAAGAAGGAAATACTTATGTACATTTAAATGATGAACAAGGAAAGAAAATAGTGCCCCTAGCTAGAATCATACAATGGATCTGGTACTTGCAAGACAGGGCTAGAGTACCACAGATAAAAGAGTTACCAATGAAATTGTGTGCACCATTTGAATTCGTGTCTACTGAAGATAAAAAGCATGTTTGTTTTACTAATGATTCATTGACTGAAATGTTGTTTTCTGGCACCGTAGAAGGAACAGCGTTGTATAATGTGTGTCAGATTTTAAAGCAAGAGCTACGTGAGATGTGTCATTTTTACACTGATTTTTGGTTCATTGCTAATGTTTTAGCACCTAACTGGTTCAATTACCTTGCAGATGTTAATGAGAAAAATTCAGAGAGAGAAGTGTTCACCCAGAATTCTGCCTTAGTGGGGATGGCTAAGTGGGTGCCCCAGAAATGTGAACAGCTGAGAGAAAAAGCCACTTACAGGTGGGCAGAGATGAGAGAGATGCACATTCCCCTAGATTTGATAAAAACTGTGCAGCAAGCACAAAAGCAATCTGTCATGCAAGCAGTCACAGAGCAGTTGGGGAGAGGAAAGTTACCAGATCAGAAATGGCAAAGTGATCAGGTTTTAGGGAGAGTGATTGCTGCAAATTACCAAGGAAAAATCGAAATTCTGCTGATACATAGAAAAGAAACTGATTTATTCATACAAATTGGAGACAGAATGGCCCAAATTGAAGAAAATGCAGTGAATGGAGGTTTGGTAAAGAATGAGTCTGCCCCAGCCCTTCTGACAGTGCAAGAAAAGGGAAGCTGTGGCGCAGCAGATAAAAACCTCAGTGCGGATGTGTGGGCTGAAGCCCTAAGTGACCCTCCAGAACCTGCAGTGAATATAACAAAGGGCCCCAAAAACGTCCTGCTGATTATAAAACAGGGAAAGAAAGAGGACGGGTGCAGTTTAAATGAAAAATGTTATTTGCAAGAAAAGTCATACTTGTTTCTTTTGCAGATCCTACCACGTTTCGCCACTGTCCCTGAGTGTGCTGTGTGGTTCCCCTTCCAGTGTGTGCGTGTGGGGTCGGGGAAGGGACCGAACCCCCAACCTGAACCTGGCTGAGTAAAGTGCCAGCACCATGGATCCATTTTGCGCAAACTGCACCTTCAGTTCAAGTTCAACTTGTTTGATTGCATTCTTCCACCGGAACTAAGCTGTGTTTTTTTTTTTTTTTTTTTTTTTTCCCCTCTCGTATGGAACTCTGACTTTTGCTTACCTTCCAGCAAACCTTTCAGGTGGACCGTGCACCTTTTACATGAGTAGAACTCATGCCACATCAAATTGCTAACACTGTTGAATTAGAGACTCATTCAGAGAAAAAAGAATTGCTCAGTCTTTTCTATGTAGATGTATCTGATGTGAAAGGTTATGAAATCAATATGTTAATCCACTTCTATTGCTTTACAGGGATTGCTTTGATCTGATGTTTTTTTTTTTTGTTTGAAACAGGAGATATGTGAAACAAAAATTCATTGGTCAAAGGGCGGAATGTACTGCCATTTGTTAAATTTTGTTTTGACCAATGACTTTGTGTTTCACCACTGCGCATATTAGTTGCTCAATGTTCACCAGTAGCACATGGTATGTTTTGTTCAGTTTAGCCTCCTATGGGCTTTGACATTGCATTAGTCTGTATTCTGCCTATTGGCTTTGACATGCTGTATCCAGTCTAGCCGCCTATTGGCTTTGACATTGCATGCCTATTGACTTTGACATGATGTATTCAGTTTAGCTGCCTATTGACTTTGACATGCTATTAGATATTCTGCCTATGGGCTTTGACATGATCTTATACATTGCATTTTGTATTCAGCTCAGCTGCCTATTGGCTTTGACATGATATTATACATTGCATTTTATATTCAGCTCAGCTGCCTATGGGCTTTGACATGATATTATACATTGCATTTTGTATTCAGCTCAGCTGCCTATTGGCTTTGACATGACACTAGACATTGCATTTGATATTTAGGTTAGCTGCCTATTGCCTTTAACATGACATTGCATTTGATATTTAGGTTAGCTGCCCATTGCCTTTAACGTGGAGTTAGACATTGCAGTTGAGAATCCAAGCTGTATTTTTCCAAGCTGTGTTTTTGCACCAGAGAACCAAGATGTTTTTCTCACAGTAGACTAGACATGATAAGAGAGAGTACATGGGTGTTGTTTTTTCTTCGCTTGAGCTTGGGAACAGGAGTAGTCTTGGAGACCTGGCCAGTCTCCAAAAGGCTTGCTCAGTTTCCCAGGTCTGAGAGGAGGGGGCACACCTTTGTAACGAATGTATCAGGCTGCAGAGAGTCAGATTCGAATCTGCCGGACCTCGTGCTGGAGCTTGGCGCCAGCTGCCAGCAATCCCGTGTGGGTAGATGAATCTCTCTTTCTCGCGGCTGACAGGGGTCCTCAGCTTGCAGACCTTAGAAAGATGAAGCTGTGAATAGTTCCCACACGGTGAAGTATTTGTTTTGCTTTGCATTCAATATCTTATAAATATAACCTGCTGTGTATATTGCAAACTGATATATTTTGTTTGATTAACGCGGACTTGAAAGCTACTAATTCGTCATTCATAAAAATTGTGGTTGGGGAAGAATTAACAACAATAAAAGTCTTCTTTGACCTCAGAAGTGCATTTCTAGTGGTTTATGTATGTGCTTAGAAACTAGATAAGAGGAAAGCACTACAATTGGTACCAGAAGTGGGGTCGGTCATTAAGAGGTGATTAAGAAGGGGTTTGACGAGTTAGTAGATTTCTAAGTGCACACTTTAAAAGTGTAATAGTTTTTTTGTTGTTTGGAGAGTTACAGAAATTGTTTTTTGTTGTTTGGAGAATCACAGTAGCACGGCAGACCATGTCATGTGTTGTTAAACTGCCTGATGGTGCTACGAAAAACTGTGAATTGTTTTCTGTTTGGGGAATTACAGAAGAAAATGCATGTGTAGAAAACGTGTGTTTTGGAAGTAATGATGACTGAAAGGTCTGGATACCTTTATCTGCTTACAGAGAAATGCAGGAGAAATGTAGGAAGTTGGAACATGAAAATAGGAATTTACGTGAGCAAATTAGCCCGACTGAAAGTTATAAAAAGGCTGTTTTTGAAGAATCTTTCTTGTCCCATTCCAGTAATGAGGGGGTTAAGACAGCTCCGAGCTGCACTGAGTTTTCGTGTGAGCCAGGGTTTTTGGCAGACAAAATGCATTCCTTAACTGATAACACGGACGAGAGAGACCAGAATGTGATTTACGAGTTACCGTTGCAAAATGCACAAGTAAAACGAAGGATTTTAGAGCAAGACACCCCGAGTTTCATTAGCTTGTTTGATTTTTTGAAAAAGAATAGCCCTCATTTGAGAGAAATCCTAACAATTTTGTATATGGTCACTGTGAAAAATTATATGCAGCTGCGCGCTTGTGATTTGGCAAATGAAATAATGCAGACTTTAGGTTTTTGCGCAGTGCAAGAAGGAAATACTTATGTACATTTAAATGATGAACAAGGAAAGAAAATAGTGCCCCTAGCTAGAATCATACAATGGATCTGGTACTTGCAAGACAGGGCTAGAGTACCACAGATAAAAGAGTTACCAATGAAATTGTGTGCACCATTTGAATTCGTGTCTACTGAAGATAAAAAGCATGTTTGTTTTACTAATGATTCATTGACTGAAATGTTGTTTTCTGGCACCGTAGAAGGAACAGCGTTGTATAATGTGTGTCAGATTTTAAAGCAAGAGCTACGTGAGATGTGTCATTTTTACACTGATTTTTGGTTCATTGCTAATGTTTTAGCACCTAACTGGTTCAATTACCTTGCAGATGTTAATGAGAAAAATTCAGAGAGAGAAGTGTTCACCCAGAATTCTGCCTTAGTGGGGATGGCTAAGTGGGTGCCCCAGAAATGTGAACAGCTGAGAGAAAAAGCCACTTACAGGTGGGCAGAGATGAGAGAGATGCACATTCCCCTAGATTTGATAAAAACTGTGCAGCACGCACAAAAGCAATCTGTCATGCAAGCAGTCACAGAGCAGTTGGGGAGAGGAAAGTTACCAGATCAGAAATGGCAAAGTGATCAGGTTTTAGGGAGAGTGATTGCTGCAAATTACCAAGGAAAAATCGAAATTCTGCTGATACCTAGAAAAGAATCTGATTTATTCATACAAATTGGAGACAGAATGGCCCAAATTGAAGAAAATGCAGTGAATGGAGGTTTGGTAAAGAATGAGTCTGCCCCAGCCCTTCTGACAGTGCAAGAAAAGGGAAGCTGTGGCGCAGCAGATAAAAACCTCAGTGCGGATGTGTGGGCTGAAGCCCTAAGTGACCCTCCAGAACCTGCAGTGAATATAACAAAGGGCCCCAAAAACGTCCTGCTGATTATAAAACAGGGAAAGAAAGAGGACGGGTGCAGTTTAAATGAAAAATGTTATTTGCAAGAAAAGTCATACTTGTTTCTTTTGCAGATCCTACCACGTTTCGCCACTGTCCCTGAGTGTGCTGTGTGGTTCCCCTTCCAGTGTGTGCGTGTGGGGTCGGGGAAGGGACCGAACCCCCAACCTGAACCTGGCTGAGTAAAGTGCCAGCACCATGGATCCATTTTGCGCAAACTGCACCTTCAGTTCAAGTTCAACTTGTTTGATTGCATTCTTCCACCGGAACTAAGCTGTGTTTTTTTTTTTTTTTTTTTTTTTCCCCTCTCGTATGGAACTCTGACTTTTGCTTACCTTCCAGCAAACCTTTCAGGTGGACCGTGCACCTTTTACATGAGTAGAACTCATGCCACATCAAATTGCTAACACTGTTGAATTAGAGACTCATTCAGAGAAAAAAGAATTGCTCAGTCTTTTCTATGTAGATGTATCTGATGTGAAAGGTTATGAAATCAATATGTTAATCCACTTCTATTGCTTTACAGGGATTGCTTTGATCTGATGTTTTTTTTTTTTGTTTGAAACAGGAGATATGTGAAACAAAAATTCATTGGTCAAAGGGCGGAATGTACTGCCATTTGTTAAATTTTGTTTTGACCAATGACTTTGTGTTTCACCACTGCGCATATTAGTTGCTCAATGTTCACCAGTAGCACATGGTATGTTTTGTTCAGTTTAGCCTCCTATGGGCTTTGACATTGCATTAGTCTGTATTCTGCCTATTGGCTTTGACATGCTGTATCCAGTCTAGCCGCCTATTGGCTTTGACATTGCATGCCTATTGACTTTGACATGATGTATTCAGTTTAGCTGCCTATTGACTTTGACATGCTATTAGATATTCTGCCTATGGGCTTTGACATGATCTTATACATTGCATTTTGTATTCAGCTCAGCTGCCTATTGGCTTTGACATGATATTATACATTGCATTTTATATTCAGCTCAGCTGCCTATGGGCTTTGACATGATATTATACATTGCATTTTGTATTCAGCTCAGCTGCCTATTGGCTTTGACATGACACTAGACATTGCATTTGATATTTAGGTTAGCTGCCTATTGCCTTTAACATGACATTGCATTTGATATTTAGGTTAGCTGCCCATTGCCTTTAACGTGGAGTTAGACATTGCAGTTGAGAATCCAAGCTGTATTTTTCCAAGCTGTGTTTTTGCACCAGAGAACCAAGATGTTTTTCTCACAGTAGACTAGACATGATAAGAGAGAGTACATGGGTGTTGTTTTTTCTTCGCTTGAGCTTGGGAACAGGAGTAGTCTTGGAGACCTGGCCAGTCTCCAAAAGGCTTGCTCAGTTTCCCAGGTCTGAGAGGAGGGGGCACACCTTTGTAACGAATGTATCAGGCTGCAGAGAGTCAGATTCGAATCTGCCGGACCTCGTGCTGGAGCTTGGCGCCAGCTGCCAGCAATCCCGTGTGGGTAGATGAATCTCTCTTTCTCGCGGCTGACAGGGGTCCTCAGCTTGCAGACCTTAGAAAGATGAAGCTGTGAATAGTTCCCACACGGTGAAGTATTTGTTTTGCTTTGCATTCAATATCTTATAAATATAACCTGCTGTGTATATTGCAAACTGATATATTTTGTTTGATTAACGCGGACTTGAAAGCTACTAATTCGTCATTCATAAAAATTGTGGTTGGGGAAGAATTAACAACAATAAAAGTCTTCTTTGACCTCAGAAGTGCATTTCTAGTGGTTTATGTATGTGCTTAGAAACTAGATAAGAGGAAAGCACTACAATTGGTACCAGAAGTGGGGTCGGTCATTAAGAGGTGATTAAGAAGGGGTTTGACGAGTTAGTAGATTTCTAAGTGCACACTTTAAAAGTGTAATAGTTTTTTTGTTGTTTGGAGAGTTACAGAAATTGTTTTTTGTTGTTTGGAGAATCACAGTAGCACGGCAGACCATGTCATGTGTTGTTAAACTGCCTGATGGTGCTACGAAAAACTGTGAACTGTTTGTTGTTTGGAGAATCACAGTAGCACGGCAGACCATGTCATGTGTTGTTAAACTGCCTGATGGTGCTAAGAAAAACTGTGAATTGTTTTCTGTTTGGGGAATTACAGAAGAAAATGCATGTGTAGAAAACGTGTGTTTTGGAAGTAATGATGACAGAAAGGTCTGGATACCTTTATCTGCTTACAGAGAAATGCAGGAGAAATGTAGGAAGTTGGAACATGAAAATAGGAATTTACGTGAGCAAATTAGCCCGACTGAAAGTTATAAAAAGGCTGTTTTTGAAGAATCTTTCTTGTCCCATTCCAGTAATGAGGGGGTTAAGACAGCTCCGAGCTGCACTGAGTTTTCGTGTGAGCCAGGGTTTTTGGCAGACAAAATGCATTCCTTAACTGATAACACGGATGAGAGAGACCAGAATGTGATTTACAAGTTACCGTTGCAAAATGCACAAGTAAAACGAAGGATTTTAGAGCAAGACACCCCGAGTTTCATTAGCTTGTTTGATTTTTGGAAAAAGAATAGCCCTCATTTGAGAGAAATCCTAACACTTTTGTATATGGTCACTGTGAAAAATTATATGCAGCTGCGCGCTTGTGATTTGGCAAATGAAATAATGCAGACTTTAGGTTTTTGCGCAGTGCAAGAAGGAAATACTTATGTACATTTAAATGATGAACAAGGAAAGAAAATAGTGCCCCTAGCTAGAATCATACAATGGATCTGGTACTTGCAAGACAGGGCTAGAGTACCACAGATAAAAGAGTTACCAATGAAATTGTGTGCACCATTTGAATTCGTGTCTACTGAAGATAAAAAGCATGTTTGTTTTACTAATGATTCATTGACTGAAATGTTGTTTTCTGGCACCGTAGAAGGAACAGCGTTGTATAATGTGTGTCAGATTTTAAAGCAAGAGCTACGTGAAATGTGTCATTTTTACACTGATTTTTGGTTCATTGCTAATGTTTTAGCACCTAACTGGTTCAATTACCTTGCAGATGTTAATGAGAAAAATTCAGAGAGATAAGTGTTCACCCAGAATTCTGCCTTAGTGGGGATGGCTAAGTGGGTGCCCCAGAAATGTGAACAGCTGAGAGAAAAAGCCACTTACAGGTGGGCAGAGATGAGAGAGATGCACATTCCCCTAGATTTGATAAAAACTGTGCAGCACGCACAAAAGCAATCTGTCATGCAAGCAGTCACAGAGCAGTTGGGGAGAGGAAAGTTACCAGATCAGAAATGGCAAAGTGATCAGGTTTTAGGGAGAGTGATTGCTGCAAATTACCAAGGAAAAATCGAAATTCTGCTGATACCTAGAAAAGAATCTGATTTATTCATACAAATTGGAGACAGAATGGCCCAAATTGAAGAAAATGCAGTGAATGGAGGTTTGGTAAAGAATGAGTCTGCCCCAGCCCTTCTGACAGTGCAAGAAAAGGGAAGCTGTGGCGCAGCAGATAAAAACCTCAGTGCGGATGTGTGGGCTGAAGCCCTAAGTGACCCTCCAGAACCTGCAGTGAATATAACAAAGGGCCCCAAAAACGTCCTGCTGATTATAAAACAGGGAAAGAAAGAGGACGGGTGCAGTTTAAATGAAAAATGTTATTTGCAAGAAAAGTCATACTTGTTTCTTTTGCAGATCCTACCACGTTTCGCCACTGTCCCTGAGTGTGCTGTGTGGTTCCCCTTCCAGTGTGTGCGTGTGGGGTCGGGGAAGGGACCGAACCCCCAACCTGAACCTGGCTGAGTAAAGTGCCAGCACCATGGATCCATTTTGCGCAAACTGCACCTTCAGATCAAGTTCAACTTGTTTGATTGCATTCTTCCACCGGAACTAAGCTGTGTTTTTTTTTTTTTTTTTTTTTTTTTTCCCTCTCGTATGGAACTCTGACTTTTGCTTACCTTCCAGCAAACCTTTCAGGTGGACCGTGCACCTTTTACATGAGTAAAACTCATGCCACATCAAATTGCTAACACTGTTGAATTAGAGACTCATTCAGAGAAAAAAGAATTGCTCAGTCTTTTCTATGTAGATGTATCTGATGTGAAAGGTTATGAAATCAATGTGTTAATCCACTTCTATTGCTTTACAGGGATTGCTTTGATCTGATGTTTTTTTTTTTTTGTTTGAAACAGGAGATATGTGAAACAAAAATTCATTGGTCAAAGGGCGGAATGTACTGCCATTTGTTAAATTTTGTTTTGACCAATGACTTTGTGTTTCACCACTGCGCATATTAGTTGCTCAATGTTCACCAGTAGCACATGGTATGTTTTGTTCAGTTTAGCCGCCTATGGGCTTTGACATTGCATTAGTCTGTATTCTGCCTATTGGCTTTGACATGCTGTATCCAGTCTAGCCGCCTATTGGCTTTGACATTGCATGCCTATTGACTTTGACATGATGTATTCAGTTTAGCTGCCTATTGACTTTGACATGCTTTTAGATATTCTGCCTATGGGCTTTGACATGATCTTATACATTGCATTTTGTATTCAGCTCAGCTGCCTATTGGCTTTGACATGATATTATACATTGCATTTTATATTCAGCTCAGCTGCCTATGGGCTTTGACATGATATTATACATTGCATTTTGTATTCAGCTCAGCTGCCTATTGGCTTTGACATGACACTAGACATTGCATTTGATATTTAGGTTAGCTGCCTATTGCCTTTAACATGACATTGCATTTGATATTTAGGTTAGCTGCCCATTGCCTTTAACGTGGAGTTAGACATTGCAGTTGAGAATCCAAGCTGTATTTTTCCAAGCTGTGTTTTTGCACCAGAGAACCAAGATGTTTTTCTCACAGTAGACTAGACATGATAAGAGAGAGTACATGGGTGTTGTTTTTTCTTCGCTTGAGCTTGGGAACAGGAGTAGTCTTGGAGACCTGGCCAGTCTCCAAAAGGCTTGCTCAGTTTCCCAGGTCTGAGAGGAGGGGGCACACCTTTGTAACGAATGTAACAGGCTGCAGAGAGTCAGATTCGAATCTGACGGACCTCGTGCTGGAGCTTGGCGCCAGCTGCCAGCAATCCCGTGTGGGTAGATGAATCTCTCTTTCTCGCGGCTGACAGGGGTCCTCAGCTTGCAGACCTTAGAAAGATGAAGCTGTGAATAGTTCCCACACGGTGAAGTATTTGTTTTGCTTTGCATTCAATATCTTATAAATATAACCTGCTGTGTATATTGCAAACTGATATATTTTGTTTGATTAACGCGGACTTGAAAGCTACTAATTCGTCATTCATAAAAATTGTGGTTGGGGAAGAATTAACAACAATAAAAGTCTTCTTTGACCTCAGAAGTGCATTTCTAGTGGTTTATGTATGTGCTTAGAAACTAGATAAGAGGAAAGCACTACAATTGGTACCAGAAGTGGGGTCGGTCATTAAGAGGTGATTAAGAAGGGGTTTGACGAGTTAGTAGATTTCTAAGTGCACACTTTAAAAGTGTAATCGTTTTTTTGTTGTTTGGAGAGTTACAGAAATTGTTTTTTGTTGTTTGGAGAATCACAGTAGCACGGCAGACCATGTCATGTGTTGTTAAACTGCCTGATGGTGCTACGAAAAACTGTGAATTGTTTGTTGTTTGGAGAATCACAGTAGCACGGCAGACCATGTCATGTGTTGTTAAACTGCCTGATGGTGCTAAGAAAAACTGTGAATTGTTTTCTGTTTGGGGAATTACAGAAGAAAATGCATGTGTAGAAAACGTGTGTTTTGGAAGTAATGATGACTGAAAGGTCTGGATACCTTTATCTGCTTACAGAGAAATGCAGGAGAAATGTAGGAAGTTGGAACATGAAAATAGGAATTTACGTGAGCAAATTAGCCCGACTGAAAGTTATAAAAAGGCTGTTTTTGAAGAATCTTTCTTGTCCCATTCCAGTAATGAGGGGGTTAAGACAGCTCCGAGCTGCACTGAGTTTTCGTGTGAGCCAGGGTTTTTGGCAGACAAAATGCATTCCTTAACTGATAACACGGACGAGAGAGACCAGAATGTGATTTACGAGTTACCGTTGCAAAATGCACAAGTAAAACGAAGGATTTTAGAGCAAGACACCCCGAGTTTCATTAGCTTGTTTGATTTTTGGAAAAAGAATAGCCCTCATTTGAGAGAAATCCTAACAATTTTGTATATGGTCACTGTGAAAAATTATATGCAGCTGCGCGCTTGTGATTTGGCAAATGAAATAATGCAGACTTTAGGTTTTTGCGCAGTGCAAGAAGGAAATACTTATGTACATTTAAATGATGAACAAGGAAAGAAAATAGTGCCCCTAGCTAGAATCATACAATGGATCTGGTACTTGCAAGACAGGGCTAGAGTACCACAGATAAAAGAGTTACCAATGAAATTGTGTGCACCATTTGAATTCGTGTCTACTGAAGATAAAAAGCATGTTTGTTTTACTAATGATTCATTGACTGAAATGTTGTTTTCTGGCACCGTAGAAGGAACAGCGTTGTATAATGTGTGTCAGATTTTAAAGCAAGAGCTACGTGAGATGTGTCATTTTTACACTGATTTTTGGTTCATTGCTAATGTTTTAGCACCTAACTGGTTCAATTACCTTGCAGATGTTAATGAGAAAAATTCAGAGAGAGAAGTGTTCACCCAGAATTCTGCCTTAGTGGGGATGGCTAAGTGGGTGCCCCAGAAATGTGAACAGCTGAGAGAAAAAGCCACTTACAGGTGGGCAGAGATGAGAGAGATGCACATTCCCCTAGATTTGATAAAAACTGTGCAGCACGCACAAAAGCAATCTGTCATGCAAGCAGTCACAGAGCAGTTGGGGAGAGGAAAGTTACCAGATCAGAAATGGCAAAGTGATCAGGTTTTAGGGAGAGTGATTGCTGCAAATTACCAAGGAAAAATCGAAATTCTGCTGATACCTAGAAAAGAATCTGATTTATTCATACAAATTGGAGACAGAATGGCCCAAATTGAAGAAAATGCAGTGAATGGAGGTTTGGTAAAGAATGAGTCTGCCCCAGCCCTTCTGACAGTGCAAGAAAAGGGAAGCTGTGGCGCAGCAGATAAAAACCTCAGTGCGGATGTGTGGGCTGAAGCCCTAAGTGACCCTCCAGAACCTGCAGTGAATATAACAAAGGGCCCCAAAAACGTCCTGCTGATTATAAAACAGGGAAAGAAAGAGGACGGGTGCAGTTTAAATGAAAAATGTTATTTGCAAGAAAAGTCATACTTGTTTCTTTTGCAGATCCTACCACGTTTCGCCACTGTCCCTGAGTGTGCTGTGTGGTTCCCCTTCCAGTGTGTGCGTGTGGGGTCGGGGAAGGGACCGAACCCCCAACCTGAACCTGGCTGAGTAAAGTGCCAGCACCATGGATCCATTTTGCGCAAACTGCACCTTCAGTTCAAGTTCAACTTGTTTGATTGCATTCTTCCACCGGAACTAAGCTGTGTTTTTTTTTTTTTTTTTTTTTTTCCCCCTCTCGTATGGAACTCTGACTTTTGCTTACCTTCCAGCAAACCTTTCAGGTGGACCGTGCACCTTTTACATGAGTAGAACTCATGCCACATCAAATTGCTAACACTGTTGAATTAGAGACTCATTCAGAGAAAAAAGAATTGCTCAGTCTTTTCTATGTAGATGTATCTGATGTGAAAGGTTATGAAATCAATGTGTTAATCCACTTCTATTGCTTTACAGGGATTGCTTTGATCTGATGTTTTTTTTTTTTTGTTTGAAACAGGAGATATGTGAAACAAAAATTCATTGGTCAAAGGGCGGAATGTACTGCCATTTGTTAAATTTTGTTTTGACCAATGACTTTGTGTTTCACCACTGCGCATATTAGTTGCTCAATGTTCACCAGTAGCACATGGTATGTTTTGTTCAGTTTAGCCGCCTATGGGCTTTGACATTGCATTAGTCTGTATTCTGCCTATTGGCTTTGACATGCTGTATCCAGTCTAGCCGCCTATTGGCTTTGACATTGCATGCCTATTGACTTTGACATGATGTATTCAGTTTAGCTGCCTATTGACTTTGACATGCTTTTAGATATTCTGCCTATGGGCTTTGACATGATCTTATACATTGCATTTTGTATTCAGCTCAGCTGCCTATTGGCTTTGACATGATATTATACATTGCATTTTATATTCAGCTCAGCTGCCTATGGGCTTTGACATGATATTATACATTGCATTTTGTATTCAGCTCAGCTGCCTATTGGCTTTGACATGACACTAGACATTGCATTTGATATTTAGGTTAGCTGCCTATTGCCTTTAACATGACATTGCATTTGATATTTAGGTTAGCTGCCCATTGCCTTTAACGTGGAGTTAGACATTGCAGTTGAGAATCCAAGCTGTATTTTTCCAAGCTGTGTTTTTGCACCAGAGAACCAAGATGTTTTTCTCACAGTAGACTAGACATGATAAGAGAGAGTACATGGGTGTTGTTTTTTCTTCGCTTGAGCTTGGGAACAGGAGTAGTCTTGGAGACCTGGCCAGTCTCCAAAAGGCTTGCTCAGTTTCCCAGGTCTGAGAGGAGGGGGCACACCTTTGTAACGAATGTAACAGGCTGCAGAGAGTCAGATTCGAATCTGCCGGACCTCGTGCTGGAGCTTGGCGCCAGCTGCCAGCAATCCCGTGTGGGTAGATGAATCTCTCTTTCTCGCGGCTGACAGGGGTCCTCAGCTTGCAGACCTTAGAAAGATGAAGCTGTGAATAGTTCCCACACGGTGAAGTATTTGTTTTGCTTTGCATTCAATATCTTATAAATATAACCTGCTGTGTATATTGCAAACTGATATATTTTGTTTGATTAACGCGGACTTGAAAGCTACTAATTCGTCATTCATAAAAATTGTGGTTGGGGAAGAATTAACAACAATAAAAGTCTTCTTTGACCTCAGAAGTGCATTTCTAGTGGTTTATGTATGTGCTTAGAAACTAGATAAGAGGAAAGCACTACAATTGGTACCAGAAGTGGGGTCGGTCATTAAGAGGTGATTAAGAAGGGGTTTGACGAGTTAGTAGATTTCTAAGTGCACACTTTAAAAGTGTAATAGTTTTTTTGTTGTTTGGAGAGTTACAGAAATTGTTTTTTGTTGTTTGGAGAATCACAGTAGCACGGCAGACCATGTCATGTGTTGTTAAACTGCCTGATGGTGCTACGAAAAACTGTGAACTGTTTGTTGTTTGGAGAATCACAGTACCACGGCAGACCATGTCATGTGTTGTTAAACTGCCTGATGGTGCTAAGAAAAACTGTGAATTGTTTTCTGTTTGGGGAATTACAGAAGAAAATGCATGTGTAGAAAACGTGTGTTTTGGAAGTAATGATGACAGAAAGGTCTGGATACCTTTATCTGCTTACAGAGAAATGCAGGAGAAATGTAGGAAGTTGGAACATGAAAATAGGAATTTACGTGAGCAAATTAGCCCGACTGAAAGTTATAAAAAGGCTGTTTTTGAAGAATCTTTCTTGTCCCATTCCAGTAATGAGGGGGTTAAGACAGCTCCGAGCTGCACTGAGTTTTCGTGTGAGCCAGGGTTTTTGGCAGACAAAATGCATTCCTTAACTGATAACACGGATGAGAGAGACCAGAATGTGATTTACAAGTTACCGTTGCAAAATGCACAAGTAAAACGAAGGATTTTAGAGCAAGACACCCCGAGTTTCATTAGCTTGTTTGATTTTTGGAAAAAGAATAGCCCTCATTTGAGAGAAATCCTAACACTTTTGTATATGGTCACTGTGAAAAATTATATGCAGCTGCGCGCTTGTGATTTGGCAAATGAAATAATGCAGACTTTAGGTTTTTGCGCAGTGCAAGAAGGAAATACTTATGTACATTTAAATGATGAACAAGGAAAGAAAATAGTGCCCCTAGCTAGAATCATACAATGGATCTGGTACTTGCAAGACAGGGCTAGAGTACCACAGATAAAAGAGTTACCAATGAAATTGTGTGCACCATTTGAATTCGTGTCTACTGAAGATAAAAAGCATGTTTGTTTTACTAATGATTCATTGACTGAAATGTTGTTTTCTGGCACCGTAGAAGGAACAGCGTTGTATAATGTGTGTCAGATTTTAAAGCAAGAGCTACGTGAGATGTGTCATTTTTACACTGATTTTTGGTTCATTGCTAATGTTTTAGCACCTAACTGGTTCAATTACCTTGCAGATGTTAATGAGAAAAATTCAGAGAGATAAGTGTTCACCCAGAATTCTGCCTTAGTGGGGATGGCTAAGTGGGTGCCCCAGAAATGTGAACAGCTGAGAGAAAAAGCCACTTACAGGTGGGCAGAGATGAGAGAGATGCACATTCCCCTAGATTTGATAAAAACTGTGCAGCACGCACAAAAGCAATCTGTCATGCAAGCAGTCACAGAGCAGTTGGGGAGAGGAAAGTTACCAGATCAGAAATGGCAAAGTGATCAGGTTTTAGGGAGAGTGATTGCTGCAAATTACCAAGGAAAAATCGAAATTCTGCTGATACCTAGAAAAGAATCTGATTTATTCATACAAATTGGAGACAGAATGGCCCAAATTGAAGAAAATGCAGTGAATGGAGGTTTGGTAAAGAATGAGTCTGCCCCAGCCCTTCTGACAGTGCAAGAAAAGGGAAGCTGTGGCGCAGCAGATAAAAACCTCAGTGCGGATGTGTGGGCTGAAGCCCTAAGTGACCCTCCAGAACCTGCAGTGAATATAACAAAGGGCCCCAAAAACGTCCTGCTGATTATAAAACAGGGAAAGAAAGAGGACAGGTGCAGTTTAAATGAAAAATGTTATTTGCAAGAAAAGTCATACTTGTTTCTTTTGCAGATCCTACCACGTTTCGCCACTGTCCCTGAGTGTGCTGTGTGGTTCCCCTTCCAGTGTGTGCGTGTGGGGTCGGGGAAGGGACCGAACCCCCAACCTGAACCTGGCTGAGTAAAGTGCCAGCACCATGGATCCATTTTGCGCAAACTGCACCTTCAGTTCAAGTTCAACTTGTTTGATTGCATTCTTCCACCGAAACTAAGCTGTGTTTTTTTTTTTTGTTTTTTTTTTTCCCTCTCGTATGGAACACTGACTTTTGCTTACCTTCCAGCAAACCTTTCAGGTGGACCGTGCACCTTTTACATGAGTAGAACTCATGCCACATCAAATTGCTAACACTGTTGAATTAGAGACTCATTCAGAGAAAAAAGAATTGCTCAGTCTTTTCTATGTAGATGTATCTGATGTGAAAGGTTATGAAATCAATGTGTTAATCCACTTCTATTGCTTTACAGGGATTGCTTTGATCTGATGTTTTTTTTTTTTTGTTTGAAACAGGAGATATGTGAAACAAAAATTCATTGGTCAAAGGGCGGAATGTACTGCCATTTGTTAAATTTTGTTTTGACCAATGACTTTGTGTTTCACCACTGCGCATATTAGTTGCTCAATGTTCACCAGTAGCACATGGTATGTTTTGTTCAGTTTAGCCGCCTATGGGCTTTGACATTGCATTAGTCTGTATTCTGCCTATTGGCTTTGACATGCTGTATCCAGTCTAGCCGCCTATTGGCTTTGACATTGCATGCCTATTGACTTTGACATGATGTATTCAGTTTAGCTGCCTATTGACTTTGACATGCTTTTAGATATTCTGCCTATGGGCTTTGACATGATCTTATACATTGCATTTTGTATTCAGCTCAGCTGCCTATTGGCTTTGACATGATATTATACATTGCATTTTATATTCAGCTCAGCTGCCTATGGGCTTTGACATGATATTATACATTGCATTTTGTATTCAGCTCAGCTGCCTATTGGCTTTGACATGACACTAGACATTGCATTTGATATTTAGGTTAGCTGCCTATTGCCTTTAACATGACATTGCATTTGATATTTAGGTTAGCTGCCCATTGCCTTTAACGTGGAGTTAGACATTGCAGTTGAGAATCCAAGCTGTATTTTTCCAAGCTGTGTTTTTGCACCAGAGAACCAAGATGTTTTTCTCACAGTAGACTAGACATGATAAGAGAGAGTACATGGGTGTTGTTTTTTCTTCGCTTGAGCTTGGGAACAGGAGTAGTCTTGGAGACCTGGCCAGTCTCCAAAAGGCTTGCTCAGTTTCCCAGGTCTGAGAGGAGGGGGCACACCTTTGTAACGAATGTAACAGGCTGCAGAGAGTCAGATTCGAATCTGCCGGACCTCGTGCTGGAGCTTGGCGCCAGCTGCCAGCAATCCCGTGTGGGTAGATGAATCTCTCTTTCTCGCGGCTGACAGGGGTCCTCAGCTTGCAGACCTTAGAAAGATGAAGCTGTGAATAGTTCCCACACGGTGAAGTATTTGTTTTGCTTTGCATTCAATATCTTATAAATATAACCTGCTGTGTATATTGCAAACTGATATATTTTGTTTGATTAACGCGGACTTGAAAGCTACTAATTCGTCATTCATAAAAATTGTGGTTGGGGAAGAATTAACAACAATAAAAGTCTTCTTTGACCTCAGAAGTGCATTTCTAGTGGTTTATGTATGTGCTTAGAAACTAGATAAGAGGAAAGCACTACAATTGGTACCAGAAGTGGGGTCGGTCATTAAGAGGTGATTAAGAAGGGGTTTGACGAGTTAGTAGATTTCTAAGTGCACACTTTAAAAGTGTAATAGTTTTTTTGTTGTTTGGAGAGTTACAGAAATTGTTTTTTGTTGTTTGGAGAATCACAGTAGCACGGCAGACCATGTCATGTGTTGTTAAACTGCCTGATGGTGCTACGAAAAACTGTGAACTGTTTGTTGTTTGGAGAATCACAGTACCACGGCAGACCATGTCATGTGTTGTTAAACTGCCTGATGGTGCTAAGAAAAACTGTGAATTGTTTTCTGTTTGGAGAATTACAGAAGAAAATGCATGTGTAGAAAACGTGTGTTTTGGAAGTAATGATGACAGAAAGGTCTGGATACCTTTATCTGCTTACAGAGAAATGCAGGAGAAATGTAGGAAGTTGGAACATGAAAATAGGAATTTACGTGAGCAAATTAGCCCGACTGAAAGTTATAAAAAGGCTGTTTTTGAAGAATCTTTCTTGTCCCATTCCAGTAATGAGGGGGTTAAGACAGCTCCGAGCTGCACTGAGTTTTCGTGTGAGCCAGGGTTTTTGGCAGACAAAATGCATTCCTTAACTGATAACACGGATGAGAGAGACCAGAATGTGATTTACAAGTTACCGTTGCAAAATGCACAAGTAAAACGAAGGATTTTAGAGCAAGACACCCCGAGTTTCATTAGCTTGTTTGATTTTTGGAAAAAGAATAGCCCTCATTTGAGAGAAATCCAAACACTTTTGTATATGGTCACTGTGAAAAATTATATGCAGCTGCGCGCTTGTGATTTGGCAAATGAAATAATGCAGACTTTAGGTTTTTGCGCAGTGCAAGAAGGAAATACTTATGTACATTTAAATGATGAACAAGGAAAGAAAATAGTGCCCCTAGCTAGAATCATACAATGGATCTGGTACTTGCAAGACAGGGCTAGAGTACCACAGATAAAAGAGTTACCAATGAAATTGTGTGCACCATTTGAATTCGTGTCTACTGAAGATAAAAAGCATGTTTGTTTTACTAATGATTCATTGACTGAAATGTTGTTTTCTGGCACCGTAGAAGGAACAGCGTTGTATAATGTGTGTCAGATTTTAAAGCAAGAGCTACGTGAGATGTGTCATTTTTACACTGATTTTTGGTTCATTGCTAATGTTTTAGCACCTAACTGGTTCAATTACCTTGCAGATGTTAATGAGAAAAATTCAGAGAGATAAGTGTTCACCCAGAATTCTGCCTTAGTGGGGATGGCTAAGTGGGTGCCCCAGAAATGTGAACAGCTGAGAGAAAAAGCCACTTACAGGTGGGCAGAGATGAGAGAGATGCACATTCCCCTAGATTTGATAAAAACTGTGCAGCACGCACAAAAGCAATCTGTCATGCAAGCAGTCACAGAGCAGTTGGGGAGAGGAAAGTTACCAGATCAGAAATGGCAAAGTGATCAGGTTTTAGGGAGAGTGATTGCTGCAAATTACCAAGGAAAAATCGAAATTCTGCTGATACCTAGAAAAGAATCTGATTTATTCATACAAATTGGAGACAGAATGGCCCAAATTGAAGAAAATGCAGTGAATGGAGGTTTGGTAAAGAATGAGTCTGCCCCAGCCCTTCTGACAGTGCAAGAAAAGGGAAGCTGTGGCGCAGCAGATAAAAACCTCAGTGCGGATGTGTGGGCTGAAGCCCTAAGTGACCCTCCAGAACCTGCAGTGAATATAACAAAGGGCCCCAAAAACGTCCTGCTGATTATAAAACAGGGAAAGAAAGAGGACAGGTGCAGTTTAAATGAAAAATGTTATTTGCAAGAAAAGTCATACTTGTTTCTTTTGCAGATCCTACCACGTTTCGCCACTGTCCCTGAGTGTGCTGTGTGGTTCCCCTTCCAGTGTGTGCGTGTGGGGTCGGGGAAGGGACCGAACCCCCAACCTGAACCTGGCTGAGTAAAGTGCCAGCACCATGGATCCATTTTGCGCAAACTGCACCTTCAGTTCAAGTTCAACTTGTTTGATTGCATTCTTCCACCGGAACTAAGCTGTGTTTTTTTTTTTTGTTTTTTTTTTTCCCTCTCGTATGGAACTCTGACTTTTGCTTACCTTCCAGCAAACCTTTCAGGTGGACCGTGCACCTTTTACATGAGTAGAACTCATGCCACATCAAATTGCTAACACTGTTGAATTAGAGACTCATTCAGAGAAAAAAGAATTGCTCAGTCTTTTCTATGTAGATGTATCTGATGTGAAAGGTTATGAAATCAATGTGTTAATCCACTTCTATTGCTTTACAGGGATTGCTTTGATCTGATGTTTTTTTTTTTTTGTTTGAAACAGGAGATATGTGAAACAAAAATTCATTGGTCAAAGGGCGGAATGTACTGCCATTTGTTAAATTTTGTTTTGACCAATGACTTTGTGTTTCACCACTGCGCATATTAGTTGCTCAATGTTCACCAGTAGCACATGGTATGTTTTGTTCAGTTTAGCCGCCTATGGGCTTTGACATTGAATTAGTCTGTATTCTGCCTATTGGCTTTGACATGCTGTATCCAGTCTAGCCGCCTATTGGCTTTGACATTGCATGCCTATTGACTTTGACATGATGTATTCAGTTTAGCTGCCTATTGACTTTGACATGCTTTTAGATATTCTGCCTATGGGCTTTGACATGATCTTATACATTGCATTTTGTATTCACCCCAGCTGCCTATTGGCTTTGACATGATATTATACATTGCATTTTATATTCAGCTCAGCTGCCTATGGGCTTTGACATGATATTATACATTGCATTTTGTATTCAGCTCAGCTGCCTATTGGCTTTGACATGACACTAGACATTGCATTTGATATTTAGGTTAGCTGCCTATTGCCTTTAACATGACATTGCATTTGATATTTAGGTTAGCTGCCCATTGCCTTTAACGTGGAGTTAGACATTGCAGTTGAGAATCCAAGCTGTATTTTTCCAAGCTGTGTTTTTGCACCAGAGAACCAAGATGTTTTTCTCACAGTAGACTAGACATGATAAGAGAGAGTACATGGGTGTTGTTTTTTCTTCGCTTGAGCTTGGGAACAGGAGTAGTCTTGGAGACCTGGCCAGTCTCCAAAAGGCTTGCTCAGTTTCCCAGGTCTGAGAGGAGGGGGCACACCTTTGTAACGAATGTAACAGGCTGCAGAGAGTCAGATTCGAATCTGCCGGACCTCGTGCTGGAGCTTGGCGCCAGCTGCCAGCAATCCCGTGTGGGTAGATGAATCTCTCTTTCTCGCGGCTGACAGGGGTCCTCAGCTTGCAGACCTTAGAAAGATGAAGCTGTGAATAGTTCCCACACGGTGAAGTATTTGTTTTGCTTTGCATTCAATATCTTATAAATATAACCTGCTGTGTATATTGCAAACTGATATATTTTGTTTGATTAACGCGGACTTGAAAGCTACTAATTCGTCATTCATAAAAATTGTGGTTGGGGAAGAATTAACAACAATAAAAGTCTTCTTTGACCTCAGAAGTGCATTTCTAGTGGTTTATGTATGTGCTTAGAAACTAGATAAGAGGAAAGCACTACAATTGGTACCAGAAGTGGGGTCGGTCATTAAGAGGTGATTAAGAAGGGGTTTGACGAGTTAGTAGATTTCTAAGTGCACACTTTAAAAGTGTAATAGTTTTTTTGTTGTTTGGAGAGTTACAGAAATTGTTTTTTGTTGTTTGGAGAATCACAGTAGCACGGCAGACCATGTCATGTGTTGTTAAACTGCCTGATGGTGCTACGAAAAACTGTGAATTGTTTGTTGTTTGGAGAATCACAGTAGCACGGCAGACCATGTCATGTGTTGTTAAACTGCCTGATGGTGCTAAGAAAAACTGTGAATTGTTTTCTGTTTGGGGAATTACAGAAGAAAATGCATGTGTAGAAAACGTGTGTTTTGGAAGTAATGATGACTGAAAGGTCTGGATACCTTTATCTGCTTACAGAGAAATGCAGGAGAAATGTAGGAAGTTGGAACATGAAAATAGGAATTTACGTGAGCAAATTAGCCCGACTGAAAGTTATAAAAAGGCTGTTTTTGAAGAATCTTTCTTGTCCCATTCCAGTAATGAGGGGGTTAAGACAGCTCCGAGCTGCACTGAGTTTTCGTGTGAGCCAGGGTTTTTGGCAGACAAAATGCATTCCTTAACTGATAACACGGACGAGAGAGACCAGAATGTGATTTACGAGTTACCGTTGCAAAATGCACAAGTAAAACGAAGGATTTTAGAGCAAGACACCCCGAGTTTCATTAGCTTGTTTGATTTTTGGAAAAAGAATAGCCCTCATTTGAGAGAAATCCTAACAATTTTGTATATGGTCACTGTGAAAAATTATATGCAGCTGCGCGCTTGTGATTTGGCAAATGAAATAATGCAGACTTTAGGTTTTTGCGCAGTGCAAGAAGGAAATACTTATGTACATTTAAATGATGAACAAGGAAAGAAAATAGTGCCCCTAGCTAGAATCATACAATGGATCTGGTACTTGCAAGACAGGGCTAGAGTACCACAGATAAAAGAGTTACCAATGAAATTGTGTGCACCATTTGAATTCGTGTCTACTGAAGATAAAAAGCATGTTTGTTTTACTAATGATTCATTGACTGAAATGTTGTTTTCTGGCACCGTAGAAGGAACAGCGTTGTATAATGTGTGTCAGATTTTAAAGCAAGAGCTACGTGAGATGTGTCATTTTTACACTGATTTTTGGTTCATTGCTAATGTTTTAGCACCTAACTGGTTCAATTACCTTGCAGATGTTAATGAGAAAAATTCAGAGAGAGAAGTGTTCACCCAGAATTCTGCCTTAGTGGGGATGGCTAAGTGGGTGCCCCAGAAATGTGAACAGCTGAGAGAAAAAGCCACTTACAGGTGGGCAGAGATGAGAGAGATGCACATTCCCCTAGATTTGATAAAAACTGTGCAGCAAGCACAAAAGCAATCTGTCATGCAAGCAGTCACAGAGCAGTTGGGGAGAGGAAAGTTACCAGATCAGAAATGGCAAAGTGATCAGGTTTTAGGGAGAGTGATTGCTGCAAATTACCAAGGAAAAATCGAAATTCTGCTGATACATAGAAAAGAATCTGATTTATTCATACAAATTGGAGACAGAATGGCCCAAATTGAAGAAAATGCAGTGAATGGAGGTTTGGTAAAGAATGAGTCTGCCCCAGCCCTTCTGACAGTGCAAGAAAAGGGAAGCTGTGGCGCAGCAGATAAAAACCTCAGTGCGGATGTGTGGGCTGAAGCCCTAAGTGACCCTCCAGAACCTGCAGTGAATATAACAAAGGGCCCCAAAAACGTCCTGCTGATTATAAAACAGGGAAAGAAAGAGGACGGGTGCAGTTTAAATGAAAAATGTTATTTGCAAGAAAAGTCATACTTGTTTCTTTTGCAGATCCTACCACGTTTCGCCACTGTCCCTGAGTGTGCTGTGTGGTTCCCCTTCCAGTGTGTGCGTGTGGGGTCGGGGAAGGGACCGAACCCCCAACCTGAACCTGGCTGAGTAAAGTGCCAGCACCATGGATCCATTTTGCGCAAACTGCACCTTCAGTTCAAGTTCAACTTGTTTGATTGCATTCTTCCACCGGAACTAAGCTGTGTTTTTTTTTTTTTTTTTTTTTTTCCCCTCTCGTATGGAACTCTGACTTTTGCTTACCTTCCAGCAAACCTTTCAGGTGGACCGTGCACCTTTTACATGAGTAGAACTCATGCCACATCAAATTGCTAACACTGTTGAATTAGAGACTCATTCAGAGAAAAAAGAATTGCTCAGTCTTTTCTATGTAGATGTATCTGATGTGAAAGGTTATGAAATCAATATGTTAATCCACTTCTATTGCTTTACAGGGATTGCTTTGATCTGATGTTTTTTTTTTTTGTTTGAAACAGGAGATATGTGAAACAAAAATTCATTGGTCAAAGGGCGGAATGTACTGCCATTTGTTAAATTTTGTTTTGACCAATGACTTTGTGTTTCACCACTGCGCATATTAGTTGCTCAATGTTCACCAGTAGCACATGGTATGTTTTGTTCAGTTTAGCCTCCTATGGGCTTT
Organism: Pleurodeles waltl; assembly: GCF_031143425.1. Lineage (NCBI taxonomy): Eukaryota > Metazoa > Chordata > Amphibia > Caudata > Salamandridae > Pleurodeles > Pleurodeles waltl. The sequence goes on along the minus strand of NC_090449.1, from coordinate 806,376,816 downwards.
GACATTGCATTAGTCTGTATTCTGCCTATTGGCTTTGACATGCTGTATCCAGTCTAGCCGCCTATTGGCTTTGACATTGCATGCCTATTGACTTTGACATGATGTATTCAGTTTAGCTGCCTATTGACTTTGACATGCTATTAGATATTCTGCCTATGGGCTTTGACATGATCTTATACATTGCATTTTGTATTCAGCTCAGCTGCCTATTGGCTTTGACATGATATTATACATTGCATTTTATATTCAGCTCAGCTGCCTATGGGCTTTGACATGATATTATACATTGCATTTTGTATTCAGCTCAGCTGCCTATTGGCTTTGACATGACACTAGACATTGCATTTGATATTTAGGTTAGCTGCCTATTGCCTTTAACATGACATTGCATTTGATATTTAGGTTAGCTGCCCATTGCCTTTAACGTGGAGTTAGACATTGCAGTTGAGAATCCAAGCTGTATTTTTCCAAGCTGTGTTTTTGCACCAGAGAACCAAGATGTTTTTCTCACAGTAGACTAGACATGATAAGAGAGAGTACATGGGTGTTGTTTTTTCTTCGCTTGAGCTTGGGAACAGGAGTAGTCTTGGAGACCTGGCCAATCTCCAAAAGGCTTGCTCAGTTTCCCAGGTCTGAGAGGAGGGGGCACACCTTTGTAACGAATGTATCAGGCTGCAGAGAGTCAGATTCGAATCTGCCGGACCTCGTGCTGGAGCTTGGCGCCAGCTGCCAGCAATCCCGTGTGGGTAGATGAATCTCTCTTTCTCGCGGCTGACAGGGGTCCTCAGCTTGCAGACCTTAGAAAGATGAAGCTGTGAATAGTTCCCACACGGTGAAGTATTTGTTTTGCTTTGCATTCAATATCTTATAAATATAACCTGCTGTGTATATTGCAAACTGATATATTTTGTTTGATTAACGCGGACTTGAAAGCTACTAATTCGTCATTCATAAAAATTGTGGTTGGGGAAGAATTAACAACAATAAAAGTCTTCTTTGACCTCAGAAGTGCATTTCTAGTGGTTTATGTATGTGCTTAGAAACTAGATAAGAGGAAAGCACTACAATTGGTACCAGAAGTGGGGTCGGTCATTAAGAGGTGATTAAGAAGGGGTTTGACGAGTTAGTAGATTTCTAAGTGCACACTTTAAAAGTGTAATAGTTTTTTTGTTGTTTGGAGAGTTACAGAAATTGTTTTTTGTTGTTTGGAGAATCACAGTAGCACGGCAGACCATGTCATGTGTTGTTAAACTGCCTGATGGTGCTACGAAAAACTGTGAATTGTTTTCTGTTTGGGGAATTACAGAAGAAAATGCATGTGTAGAAAACGTGTGTTTTGGAAGTAATGATGACTGAAAGGTCTGGATACCTTTATCTGCTTACAGAGAAATGCAGGAGAAATGTAGGAAGTTGGAACATGAAAATAGGAATTTACGTGAGCAAATTAGCCCGACTGAAAGTTATAAAAAGGCTGTTTTTGAAGAATCTTTCTTGTCCCATTCCAGTAATGAGGGGGTTAAGACAGCTCCGAGCTGCACTGAGTTTTCGTGTGAGCCAGGGTTTTTGGCAGACAAAATGCATTCCTTAACTGATAACACGGACGAGAGAGACCAGAATGTGATTTACGAGTTACCGTTGCAAAATGCACAAGTAAAACGAAGGATTTTAGAGCAAGACACCCCGAGTTTCATTAGCTTGTTTGATTTTTGGAAAAAGAATAGCCCTCATTTGAGAGAAATCCTAACAATTTTGTATATGGTCACTGTGAAAAATTATATGCAGCTGCGCGCTTGTGATTTGGCAAATGAAATAATGCAGACTTTAGGTTTTTGCGCAGTGCAAGAAGGAAATACTTATGTACATTTAAATGATGAACAAGGAAAGAAAATAGTGCCCCTAGCTAGAATCATACAATGGATCTGGTACTTGCAAGACAGGGCTAGAGTACCACAGATAAAAGAGTTACCAATGAAATTGTGTGCACCATTTGAATTCGTGTCTACTGAAGATAAAAAGCATGTTTGTTTTACTAATGATTCATTGACTGAAATGTTGTTTTCTGGCACCGTAGAAGGAACAGCGTTGTATAATGTGTGTCAGATTTTAAAGCAAGAGCTACGTGAGATGTGTCATTTTTACACTGATTTTTGGTTCATTGCTAATGTTTTAGCACCTAACTGGTTCAATTACCTTGCAGATGTTAATGAGAAAAATTCAGAGAGAGAAGTGTTCACCCAGAATTCTGCCTTAGTGGGGATGGCTAAGTGGGTGCCCCAGAAATGTGAACAGCTGAGAGAAAAAGCCACTTACAGGTGGGCAGAGATGAGAGAGATGCACATTCCCCTAGATTTGATAAAAACTGTGCAGCACGCACAAAAGCAATCTGTCATGCAAGCAGTCACAGAGCAGTTGGGGAGAGGAAAGTTACCAGATCAGAAATGGCAAAGTGATCAGGTTTTAGGGAGAGTGATTGCTGCAAATTACCAAGGAAAAATCGAAATTCTGCTGATACCTAGAAAAGAATCTGATTTATTCATACAAATTGGAGACAGAATGGCCCAAATTGAAGAAAATGCAGTGAATGGAGGTTTGGTAAAGAATGAGTCTGCCCCAGCCCTTCTGACAGTGCAAGAAAAGGGAAGCTGTGGCGCAGCAGATAAAAACCTCAGTGCGGATGTGTGGGCTGAAGCCCTAAGTGACCCTCCAGAACCTGCAGTGAATATAACAAAGGGCCCCAAAAACGTCCTGCTGATTATAAAACAGGGAAAGAAAGAGGACGGGTGCAGTTTAAATGAAAAATGTTATTTGCAAGAAAAGTCATACTTGTTTCTTTTGCAGATCCTACCACGTTTCGCCACTGTCCCTGAGTGTGCTGTGTGGTTCCCCTTCCAGTGTGTGCGTGTGGGGTCGGGGAAGGGACCGAACCCCCAACCTGAACCTGGCTGAGTAAAGTGCCAGCACCATGGATCCATTTTGCGCAAACTGCACCTTCAGTTCAAGTTCAACTTGTTTGATTGCATTCTTCCACCGGAACTAAGCTGTGTTTTTTTTTTTTTTTTTTTTTTTCCCCTCTCGTATGGAACTCTGACTTTTGCTTACCTTCCAGCAAACCTTTCAGGTGGACCGTGCACCTTTTACATGAGTAGAACTCATGCCACATCAAATTGCTAACACTGTTGAATTAGAGACTCATTCAGAGAAAAAAGAATTGCTCAGTCTTTTCTATGTAGATGTATCTGATGTGAAAGGTTATGAAATCAATATGTTAATCCACTTCTATTGCTTTACAGGGATTGCTTTGATCTGATGTTTTTTTTTTTTGTTTGAAACAGGAGATATGTGAAACAAAAATTCATTGGTCAAAGGGCGGAATGTACTGCCATTTGTTAAATTTTGTTTTGACCAATGACTTTGTGTTTCACCACTGCGCATATTAGTTGCTCAATGTTCACCAGTAGCACATGGTATGTTTTGTTCAGTTTAGCCTCCTATGGGCTTTGACATTGCATTAGTCTGTATTCTGCCTATTGGCTTTGACATGCTGTATCCAGTCTAGCCGCCTATTGGCTTTGACATTGCATGCCTATTGACTTTGACATGATGTATTCAGTTTAGCTGCCTATTGACTTTGACATGCTATTAGATATTCTGCCTATGGGCTTTGACATGATCTTATACATTGCATTTTGTATTCAGCTCAGCTGCCTATTGGCTTTGACATGATATTATACATTGCATTTTATATTCAGCTCAGCTGCCTATGGGCTTTGACATGATATTATACATTGCATTTTGTATTCAGCTCAGCTGCCTATTGGCTTTGACATGACACTAGACATTGCATTTGATATTTAGGTTAGCTGCCTATTGCCTTTAACATGACATTGCATTTGATATTTAGGTTAGCTGCCCATTGCCTTTAACGTGGAGTTAGACATTGCAGTTGAGAATCCAAGCTGTATTTTTCCAAGCTGTGTTTTTGCACCAGAGAACCAAGATGTTTTTCTCACAGTAGACTAGACATGATAAGAGAGAGTACATGGGTGTTGTTTTTTCTTCGCTTGAGCTTGGGAACAGGAGTAGTCTTGGAGACCTGGCCAGTCTCCAAAAGGCTTGCTCAGTTTCCCAGGTCTGAGAGGAGGGGGCACACCTTTGTAACGAATGTATCAGGCTGCAGAGAGTCAAATTCGAATCTGCCGGACCTCGTGCTGGAGCTTGGCGCCAGCTGCCAGCAATCCCGTGTGGGTAGATGAATCTCTCTTTCTCGCGGCTGACAGGGGTCCTCAGCTTGCAGACCTTAGAAAGATGAAGCTGTGAATAGTTCCCACACGGTGAAGTATTTGTTTTGCTTTGCATTCAATATCTTATAAATATAACCTGCTGTGTATATTGCAAACTGATATATTTTGTTTGATTAACGCGGACTTGAAAGCTACTAATTCGTCATTCATAAAAATTGTGGTTGGGGAAGAATTAACAACAATAAAAGTCTTCTTTGACCTCAGAAGTGCATTTCTAGTGGTTTATGTATGTGCTTAGAAACTAGATAAGAGGAAAGCACTACAATTGGTACCAGAAGTGGGGTCGGTCATTAAGAGGTGATTAAGAAGGGGTTTGACGAGTTAGTAGATTTCTAAGTGCACACTTTAAAAGTGTAATAGTTTTTTTGTTGTTTGGAGAGTTACAGAAATTGTTTTTTGTTGTTTGGAGAATCACAGTAGCACGGCAGACCATGTCATGTGTTGTTAAACTGCCTGATGGTGCTACGAAAAACTGTGAACTGTTTGTTGTTTGGAGAATCACAGTAGCACGGCAGACCATGTCATGTGTTGTTAAACTGCCTGATGGTGCTAAGAAAAACTGTGAATTGTTTTCTGTTTGGGGAATTACAGAAGAAAATGCATGTGTAGAAAACGTGTGTTTTGGAAGTAATGATGACAGAAAGGTCTGGATACCTTTATCTGCTTACAGAGAAATGCAGGAGAAATGTAGGAAGTTGGAACATGAAAATAGGAATTTACGTGAGCAAATTAGCCCGACTGAAAGTTATAAAAAGGCTGTTTTTGAAGAATCTTTCTTGTCCCATTCCAGTAATGAGGGGGTTAAGACAGCTCCGAGCTGCACTGAGTTTTCGTGTGAGCCAGGGTTTTTGGCAGACAAAATGCATTCCTTAACTGATAACACGGATGAGAGAGACCAGAATGTGATTTACAAGTTACCGTTGCAAAATGCACAAGTAAAACGAAGGATTTTAGAGCAAGACACCCCGAGTTTCATTAGCTTGTTTGATTTTTGGAAAAAGAATAGCCCTCATTTGAGAGAAATCCTAACACTTTTGTATATGGTCACTGTGAAAAATTATATGCAGCTGCGCGCTTGTGATTTGGCAAATGAAATAATGCAGACTTTAGGTTTTTGCGCAGTGCAAGAAGGAAATACTTATGTACATTTAAATGATGAACAAGGAAAGAAAATAGTGCCCCTAGCTAGAATCATACAATGGATCTGGTACTTGCAAGACAGGGCTAGAGTACCACAGATAAAAGAGTTACCAATGAAATTGTGTGCACCATTTGAATTCGTGTCTACTGAAGATAAAAAGCATGTTTGTTTTACTAATGATTCATTGACTGAAATGTTGTTTTCTGGCACCGTAGAAGGAACAGCGTTGTATAATGTGTGTCAGATTTTAAAGCAAGAGCTACGTGAAATGTGTCATTTTTACACTGATTTTTGGTTCATTGCTAATGTTTTAGCACCTAACTGGTTCAATTACCTTGCAGATGTTAATGAGAAAAATTCAGAGAGATAAGTGTTCACCCAGAATTCTGCCTTAGTGGGGATGGCTAAGTGGGTGCCCCAGAAATGTGAACAGCTGAGAGAAAAAGCCACTTACAGGTGGGCAGAGATGAGAGAGATGCACATTCCCCTAGATTTGATAAAAACTGTGCAGCACGCACAAAAGCAATCTGTCATGCAAGCAGTCACAGAGCAGTTGGGGAGAGGAAAGTTACCAGATCAGAAATGGCAAAGTGATCAGGTTTTAGGGAGAGTGATTGCTGCAAATTACCAAGGAAAAATCGAAATTCTGCTGATACCTAGAAAAGAATCTGATTTATTCATACAAATTGGAGACAGAATGGCCCAAATTGAAGAAAATGCAGTGAATGGAGGTTTGGTAAAGAATGAGTCTGCCCCAGCCCTTCTGACAGTGCAAGAAAAGGGAAGCTGTGGCGCAGCAGATAAAAACCTCAGTGCGGATGTGTGGGCTGAAGCCCTAAGTGACCCTCCAGAACCTGCAGTGAATATAACAAAGGGCCCCAAAAACGTCCTGCTGATTATAAAACAGGGAAAGAAAGAGGACGGGTGCAGTTTAAATGAAAAATGTTATTTGCAAGAAAAGTCATACTTGTTTCTTTTGCAGATCCTACCACGTTTCGCCACTGTCCCTGAGTGTGCTGTGTGGTTCCCCTTCCAGTGTGTGCGTGTGGGGTCGGGGAAGGGACCGAACCCCCAACCTGAACCTGGCTGAGTAAAGTGCCAGCACCATGGATCCATTTTGCGCAAACTGCACCTTCAGTTCAAGTTCAACTTGTTTGATTGCATTCTTCCACCGGAACTAAGCTGTGTTTTTTTTTTTTTTTTTTTTTTTTTTCCTCTCGTATGGAACTCTGACTTTTGCTTACCTTCCAGCAAACCTTTCAGGTGGACCGTGCACCTTTTACATGAGTAAAACTCATGCCACATCAAATTGCTAACACTGTTGAATTAGAGACTCATTCAGAGAAAAAAGAATTGCTCAGTCTTTTCTATGTAGATGTATCTGATGTGAAAGGTTATGAAATCAATGTGTTAATCCACTTCTATTGCTTTACAGGGATTGCTTTGATCTGATGTTTTTTTTTTTTTGTTTGAAACAGGAGATATGTGAAACAAAAATTCATTGGTCAAAGGGCGGAATGTACTGCCATTTGTTAAATTTTGTTTTGACCAATGACTTTGTGTTTCACCACTGCGCATATTAGTTGCTCAATGTTCACCAGTAGCACATGGTATGTTTTGTTCAGTTTAGCCGCCTATGGGCTTTGACATTGCATTAGTCTGTATTCTGCCTATTGGCTTTGACATGCTGTATCCAGTCTAGCCGCCTATTGGCTTTGACATTGCATGCCTATTGACTTTGACATGATGTATTCAGTTTAGCTGCCTATTGACTTTGACATGCTTTTAGATATTCTGCCTATGGGCTTTGACATGATCTTATACATTGCATTTTGTATTCAGCTCAGCTGCCTATTGGCTTTGACATGATATTATACATTGCATTTTATATTCAGCTCAGCTGCCTATGGGCTTTGACATGATATTATACATTGCATTTTGTATTCAGCTCAGCTGCCTATTGGCTTTGACATGACACTAGACATTGCATTTGATATTTAGGTTAGCTGCCTATTGCCTTTAACATGACATTGCATTTGATATTTAGGTTAGCTGCCCATTGCCTTTAACGTGGAGTTAGACATTGCAGTTGAGAATCCAAGCTGTATTTTTCCAAGCTGTGTTTTTGCACCAGAGAACCAAGATGTTTTTCTCACAGTAGACTAGACATGATAAGAGAGAGTACATGGGTGTTGTTTTTTCTTCGCTTGAGCTTGGGAACAGGAGTAGTCTTGGAGACCTGGCCAGTCTCCAAAAGGCTTGCTCAGTTTCCCAGGTCTGAGAGGAGGGGGCACACCTTTGTAACGAATGTAACAGGCTGCAGAGAGTCAGATTCGAATCTGCCGGACCTCGTGCTGGAGCTTGGCGCCAGCTGCCAGCAATCCCGTGTGGGTAGATGAATCTCTCTTTCTCGCGGCTGACAGGGGTCCTCAGCTTGCAGACCTTAGAAAGATGAAGCTGTGAATAGTTCCCACACGGTGAAGTATTTGTTTTGCTTTGCATTCAATATCTTATAAATATAACCTGCTGTGTATATTGCAAACTGATATATTTTGTTTGATTAACGCGGACTTGAAAGCTACTAATTCGTCATTCATAAAAATTGTGGTTGGGGAAGAATTAACAACAATAAAAGTCTTCTTTGACCTCAGAAGTGCATTTCTAGTGGTTTATGTATGTGCTTAGAAACTAGATAAGAGGAAAGCACTACAATTGGTACCAGAAGTGGGGTCGGTCATTAAGAGGTGATTAAGAAGGGGTTTGACGAGTTAGTAGATTTCTAAGTGCACACTTTAAAAGTGTAATCGTTTTTTTGTTGTTTGGAGAGTTACAGAAATTGTTTTTTGTTGTTTGGAGAATCACAGTAGCACGGCAGACCATGTCATGTGTTGTTAAACTGCCTGATGGTGCTACGAAAAACTGTGAATTGTTTGTTGTTTGGAGAATCACAGTAGCACGGCAGACCATGTCATGTGTTGTTAAACTGCCTGATGGTGCTAAGAAAAACTGTGAATTGTTTTCTGTTTGGGGAATTACAGAAGAAAATGCATGTGTAGAAAACGTGTGTTTTGGAAGTAATGATGACTGAAAGGTCTGGATACCTTTATCTGCTTACAGAGAAATGCAGGAGAAATGTAGGAAGTTGGAACATGAAAATAGGAATTTACGTGAGCAAATTAGCCCGACTGAAAGTTATAAAAAGGCTGTTTTTGAAGAATCTTTCTTGTCCCATTCCAGTAATGAGGGGGTTAAGACAGCTCCGAGCTGCACTGAGTTTTCGTGTGAGCCAGGGTTTTTGGCAGACAAAATGCATTCCTTAACTGATAACACGGACGAGAGAGACCAGAATGTGATTTACGAGTTACCGTTGCAAAATGCACAAGTAAAACGAAGGATTTTAGAGCAAGACACCCCGAGTTTCATTAGCTTGTTTGATTTTTGGAAAAAGAATAGCCCTCATTTGAGAGAAATCCTAACAATTTTGTATATGGTCACTGTGAAAAATTATATGCAGCTGCGCGCTTGTGATTTGGCAAATGAAATAATGCAGACTTTAGGTTTTTGCGCAGTGCAAGAAGGAAATACTTATGTACATTTAAATGATGAACAAGGAAAGAAAATAGTGCCCCTAGCTAGAATCATACAATGGATCTGGTACTTGCAAGACAGGGCTAGAGTACCACAGATAAAAGAGTTACCAATGAAATTGTGTGCACCATTTGAATTCGTGTCTACTGAAGATAAAAAGCATGTTTGTTTTACTAATGATTCATTGACTGAAATGTTGTTTTCTGGCACCGTAGAAGGAACAGCGTTGTATAATGTGTGTCAGATTTTAAAGCAAGAGCTACGTGAGATGTGTCATTTTTACACTGATTTTTGGTTCATTGCTAATGTTTTAGCACCTAACTGGTTCAATTACCTTGCAGATGTTAATGAGAAAAATTCAGAGAGAGAAGTGTTCACCCAGAATTCTGCCTTAGTGGGGATGGCTAAGTGGGTGCCCCAGAAATGTGAACAGCTGAGAGAAAAAGCCACTTACAGGTGGGCAGAGATGAGAGAGATGCACATTCCCCTAGATTTGATAAAAACTGTGCAGCACGCACAAAAGCAATCTGTCATGCAAGCAGTCACAGAGCAGTTGGGGAGAGGAAAGTTACCAGATCAGAAATGGCAAAGTGATCAGGTTTTAGGGAGAGTGATTGCTGCAAATTACCAAGGAAAAATCGAAATTCTGCTGATACCTAGAAAAGAATCTGATTTATTCATACAAATTGGAGACAGAATGGCCCAAATTGAAGAAAATGCAGTGAATGGAGGTTTGGTAAAGAATGAGTCTGCCCCAGCCCTTCTGACAGTGCAAGAAAAGGGAAGCTGTGGCGCAGCAGATAAAAACCTCAGTGCGGATGTGTGGGCTGAAGCCCTAAGTGACCCTCCAGAACCTGCAGTGAATATAACAAAGGGCCCCAAAAACGTCCTGCTGATTATAAAACAGGGAAAGAAAGAGGACGGGTGCAGTTTAAATGAAAAATGTTATTTGCAAGAAAAGTCATACTTGTTTCTTTTGCAGATCCTACCACGTTTCGCCACTGTCCCTGAGTGTGCTGTGTGGTTCCCCTTCCAGTGTGTGCGTGTGGGGTCGGGGAAGGGACCGAACCCCCAACCTGAACCTGGCTGAGTAAAGTGCCAGCACCATGGATCCATTTTGCGCAAACTGCACCTTCAGTTCAAGTTCAACTTGTTTGATTGCATTCTTCCACCGGAACTAAGCTGTGTTTTTTTTTTTTTTTTTTTTTTTTCCCCTCTCGTATGGAACTCTGACTTTTGCTTACCTTCCAGCAAACCTTTCAGGTGGACCGTGCACCTTTTACATGAGTAGAACTCATGCCACATCAAATTGCTAACACTGTTGAATTAGAGACTCATTCAGAGAAAAAAGAATTGCTCAGTCTTTTCTATGTAGATGTATCTGATGTGAAAGGTTATGAAATCAATATGTTAATCCACTTCTATTGCTTTACAGGGATTGCTTTGATCTGATGTTTTTTTTTTTTGTTTGAAACAGGAGATATGTGAAACAAAAATTCATTGGTCAAAGGGCGGAATGTACTGCCATTTGTTAAATTTTGTTTTGACCAATGACTTTGTGTTTCACCACTGCGCATATTAGTTGCTCAATGTTCACCAGTAGCACATGGTATGTTTTGTTCAGTTTAGCCTCCTATGGGCTTTGACATTGCATTAGTCTGTATTCTGCCTATTGGCTTTGACATGCTGTATCCAGTCTAGCCGCCTATTGGCTTTGACATTGCATGCCTATTGACTTTGACATGATGTATTCAGTTTAGCTGCCTATTGACTTTGACATGCTATTAGATATTCTGCCTATGGGCTTTGACATGATCTTATACATTGCATTTTGTATTCAGCTCAGCTGCCTATTGGCTTTGACATGATATTATACATTGCATTTTATATTCAGCTCAGCTGCCTATGGGCTTTGACATGATATTATACATTGCATTTTGTATTCAGCTCAGCTGCCTATTGGCTTTGACATGACACTAGACATTGCATTTGATATTTAGGTTAGCTGCCTATTGCCTTTAACATGACATTGCATTTGATATTTAGGTTAGCTGCCCATTGCCTTTAACGTGGAGTTAGACATTGCAGTTGAGAATCCAAGCTGTATTTTTCCAAGCTGTGTTTTTGCACCAGAGAACCAAGATGTTTTTCTCACAGTAGACTAGACATGATAAGAGAGAGTACATGGGTGTTGTTTTTTCTTCGCTTGAGCTTGGGAACAGGAGTAGTCTTGGAGACCTGGCCAGTCTCCAAAAGGCTTGCTCAGTTTCCCAGGTCTGAGAGGAGGGGGCACACCTTTGTAACGAATGTATCAGGCTGCAGAGAGTCAGATTCGAATCTGCCGGACCTCGTGCTGGAGCTTGGCGCCAGCTGCCAGCAATCCCGTGTGGGTAGATGAATCTCTCTTTCTCGCGGCTGACAGGGGTCCTCAGCTTGCAGACCTTAGAAAGATGAAGCTGTGAATAGTTCCCACACGTGAAGTATTTGTTTTGCTTTGCATTCAATATCTTATAAATATAACCTGCTGTGTATATTGCAAACTGATATATTTTGTTTGATTAACGCGGACTTGAAAGCTACTAATTCGTCATTCATAAAAATTGTGGTTGGGGAAGAATTAACAACAATAAAAGTCTTCTTTGACCTCAGAAGTGCATTTCTAGTGGTTTATGTATGTGCTTAGAAACTAGATAAGAGGAAAGCACTACAATTGGTACCAGAAGTGGGGTCGGTCATTAAGAGGTGATTAAGAAGGGGTTTGACGAGTTAGTAGATTTCTAAGTGCACACTTTAAAAGTGTAATAGTTTTTTTGTTGTTTGGAGAGTTACAGAAATTGTTTTTTGTTGTTTGGAGAATCACAGTAGCACGGCAGACCATGTCATGTGTTGTTAAACTGCCTGATGGTGCTACGAAAAACTGTGAACTGTTTGTTGTTTGGAGAATCACAGTAGCACGGCAGACCATGTCATGTGTTGTTAAACTGCCTGATGGTGCTAAGAAAAACTGTGAATTGTTTTCTGTTTGGGGAATTACAGAAGAAAATGCATGTGTAGAAAACGTGTGTTTTGGAAGTAATGATGACAGAAAGGTCTGGATACCTTTATCTGCTTACAGAGAAATGCAGGAGAAATGTAGGAAGTTGGAACATGAAAATAGGAATTTACGTGAGCAAATTAGCCCGACTGAAAGTTATAAAAAGGCTGTTTTTGAAGAATCTTTCTTGTCCCATTCCAGTAATGAGGGGGTTAAGACAGCTCCGAGCTGCACTGAGTTTTCGTGTGAGCCAGGGTTTTTGGCAGACAAAATGCATTCCTTAACTGATAACACGGATGAGAGAGACCAGAATGTGATTTACAAGTTACCGTTGCAAAATGCACAAGTAAAACGAAGGATTTTAGAGCAAGACACCCCGAGTTTCATTAGCTTGTTTGATTTTTGGAAAAAGAATAGCCCTCATTTGAGAGAAATCCTAACACTTTTGTATATGGTCACTGTGAAAAATTATATGCAGCTGCGCGCTTGTGATTTGGCAAATGAAATAATGCAGACTTTAGGTTTTTGCGCAGTGCAAGAAGGAAATACTTATGTACATTTAAATGATGAACAAGGAAAGAAAATAGTGCCCCTAGCTAGAATCATACAATGGATCTGGTACTTGCAAGACAGGGCTAGAGTACCACAGATAAAAGAGTTACCAATGAAATTGTGTGCACCATTTGAATTCGTGTCTACTGAAGATAAAAAGCATGTTTGTTTTACTAATGATTCATTGACTGAAATGTTGTTTTCTGGCACCGTAGAAGGAACAGCGTTGTATAATGTGTGTCAGATTTTAAAGCAAGAGCTACGTGAAATGTGTCATTTTTACACTGATTTTTGGTTCATTGCTAATGTTTTAGCACCTAACTGGTTCAATTACCTTGCAGATGTTAATGAGAAAAATTCAGAGAGATAAGTGTTCACCCAGAATTCTGCCTTAGTGGGGATGGCTAAGTGGGTGCCCCAGAAATGTGAACAGCTGAGAGAAAAAGCCACTTACAGGTGGGCAGAGATGAGAGAGATGCACATTCCCCTAGATTTGATAAAAACTGTGCAGCACGCACAAAAGCAATCTGTCATGCAAGCAGTCACAGAGCAGTTGGGGAGAGGAAAGTTACCAGATCAGAAATGGCAAAGTGATCAGGTTTTAGGGAGAGTGATTGCTGCAAATTACCAAGGAAAAATCGAAATTCTGCTGATACCTAGAAAAGAATCTGATTTATTCATACAAATTGGAGACAGAATGGCCCAAATTGAAGAAAATGCAGTGAATGGAGGTTTGGTAAAGAATGAGTCTGCCCCAGCCCTTCTGACAGTGCAAGAAAAGGGAAGCTGTGGCGCAGCAGATAAAAACCTCAGTGCGGATGTGTGGGCTGAAGCCCTAAGTGACCCTCCAGAACCTGCAGTGAATATAACAAAGGGCCCCAAAAACGTCCTGCTGATTATAAAACAGGGAAAGAAAGAGGACGGGTGCAGTTTAAATGAAAAATGTTATTTGCAAGAAAAGTCATACTTGTTTCTTTTGCAGATCCTACCACGTTTCGCCACTGTCCCTGAGTGTGCTGTGTGGTTCCCCTTCCAGTGTGTGCGTGTGGGGTCGGGGAAGGGACCGAACCCCCAACCTGAACCTGGCTGAGTAAAGTGCCAGCACCATGGATCCATTTTGCGCAAACTGCACCTTCAGTTCAAGTTCAACTTGTTTGATTGCATTCTTCCACCGGAACTAAGCTGTGTTTTTTTTTTTGTTTTTTTTTTTTTCCCTCTCGTATGGAACTCTGACTTTTGCTTACCTTCCAGCAAACCTTTCAGGTGGACCGTGCACCTTTTACATGAGTAAAACTCATGCCACATCAAATTGCTAACACTGTTGAATTAGAGACTCATTCAGAGAAAAAAAGAATTGCTCAGTCTTTTCTATGTAGATGTATCTGATGTGAAAGGTTATGAAATCAATGTGTTAATCCACTTCTATTGCTTTACAGGGATTGCTTTGATCTGATGTTTTTTTTTTTTTGTTTGAAACAGGAGATATGTGAAACAAAAATTCATTGGTCAAAGGGCGGAATGTACTGCCATTTGTTAAATTTTGTTTTGACCAATGACTTTGTGTTTCACCACTGCGCATATTAGTTGCTCAATGTTCACCAGTAGCACATGGTATGTTTTGTTCAGTTTAGCCGCCTATGGGCTTTGACATTGCATTAGTCTGTATTCTGCCTATTGGCTTTGACATGCTGTATCCAGTCTAGCCGCCTATTGGCTTTGACATTGCATGCCTATTGACTTTGACATGATGTATTCAGTTTAGCTGCCTATTGACTTTGACATGCTTTTAGATATTCTGCCTATGGGCTTTGACATGATCTTATACATTGCATTTTGTATTCAGCTCAGCTGCCTATTGGCTTTGACATGATATTATACATTGCATTTTATATTCAGCTCAGCTGCCTATGGGCTTTGACATGATATTATACATTGCATTTTGTATTCAGCTCAGCTGCCTATTGGCTTTGACATGACACTAGACATTGCATTTGATATTTAGGTTAGCTGCCTATTGCCTTTAACATGACATTGCATTTGATATTTAGGTTAGCTGCCCATTGCCTTTAACGTGGAGTTAGACATTGCAGTTGAGAATCCAAGCTGTATTTTTCCAAGCTGTGTTTTTGCACCAGAGAACCAAGATGTTTTTCTCACAGTAGACTAGACATGATAAGAGAGAGTACATGGGTGTTGTTTTTTCTTCGCTTGAGCTTGGGAACAGGAGTAGTCTTGGAGACCTGGCCAGTCTCCAAAAGGCTTGCTCAGTTTCCCAGGTCTGAGAGGAGGGGGCACACCTTTGTAACGAATGTAACAGGCTGCAGAGAGTCAGATTCGAATCTGCCGGACCTCGTGCTGGAGCTTGGCGCCAGCTGCCAGCAATCCCGTGTGGGTAGATGAATCTCTCTTTCTCGCGGCTGACAGGGGTCCTCAGCTTGCAGACCTTAGAAAGATGAAGCTGTGAATAGTTCCCACACGGTGAAGTATTTGTTTTGCTTTGCATTCAATATCTTATAAATATAACCTGCTGTGTATATTGCAAACTGATATATTTTGTTTGATTAACGCGGACTTGAAAGCTACTAATTCGTCATTCATAAAAATTGTGGTTGGGGAAGAATTAACAACAATAAAAGTCTTCTTTGACCTCAGAAGTGCATTTCTAGTGGTTTATGTATGTGCTTAGAAACTAGATAAGAGGAAAGCACTACAATTGGTACCAGAAGTGGGGTCGGTCATTAAGAGGTGATTAAGAAGGGGTTTGACGAGTTAGTAGATTTCTAAGTGCACACTTTAAAAGTGTAATAGTTTTTTTGTTGTTTGGAGAGTTACAGAAATTGTTTTTTGTTGTTTGGAGAATCACAGTAGCACGGCAGACCATGTCATGTGTTGTTAAACTGCCTGATGGTGCTACGAAAAACTGTGAATTGTTTGTTGTTTGGAGAATCACAGTAGCACGGCAGACCATGTCATGTGTTGTTAAACTGCCTGATGGTGCTAAGAAAAACTGTGAATTGTTTTCTGTTTGGGGAATTACAGAAGAAAATGCATGTGTAGAAAACGTGTGTTTTGGAAGTAATGATGACTGAAAGGTCTGGATACCTTTATCTGCTTACAGAGAAATGCAGGAGAAATGTAGGAAGTTGGAACATGAAAATAGGAATTTACGTGAGCAAATTAGCCCGACTGAAAGTTATAAAAAGGCTGTTTTTGAAGAATCTTTCTTGTCCCATTCCAGTAATGAGGGGGTTAAGACAGCTCCGAGCTGCACTGAGTTTTCGTGTGAGCCAGGGTTTTTGGCAGACAAAATGCATTCCTTAACTGATAACACGGACGAGAGAGACCAGAATGTGATTTACGAGTTACCGTTGCAAAATGCACAAGTAAAACGAAGGATTTTAGAGCAAGACACCCCGAGTTTCATTAGCTTGTTTGATTTTTGGAAAAAGAATAGCCCTCATTTGAGAGAAATCCTAACAATTTTGTATATGGTCACTGTGAAAAATTATATGCAGCTGCGCGCTTGTGATTTGGCAAATGAAATAATGCAGACTTTAGGTTTTTGCGCAGTGCAAGAAGGAAATACTTATGTACATTTAAATGATGAACAAGGAAAGAAAATAGTGCCCCTAGCTAGAATCATACAATGGATCTGGTACTTGCAAGACAGGGCTAGAGTACCACAGATAAAAGAGTTACCAATGAAATTGTGTGCACCATTTGAATTCGTGTCTACTGAAGATAAAAAGCATGTTTGTTTTACTAATGATTCATTGACTGAAATGTTGTTTTCTGGCACCGTAGAAGGAACAGCGTTGTATAATGTGTGTCAGATTTTAAAGCAAGAGCTACGTGAGATGTGTCATTTTTACACTGATTTTTGGTTCATTGCTAATGTTTTAGCACCTAACTGGTTCAATTACCTTGCAGATGTTAATGAGAAAAATTCAGAGAGAGAAGTGTTCACCCAGAATTCTGCCTTAGTGGGGATGGCTAAGTGGGTGCCCCAGAAATGTGAACAGCTGAGAGAAAAAGCCACTTACAGGTGGGCAGAGATGAGAGAGATGCACATTCCCCTAGATTTGATAAAAACTGTGCAGCACGCACAAAAGCAATCTGTCATGCAAGCAGTCACAGAGCAGTTGGGGAGAGGAAAGTTACCAGATCAGAAATGGCAAAGTGATCAGGTTTTAGGGAGAGTGATTGCTGCAAATTACCAAGGAAAAATCGAAATTCTGCTGATACCTAGAAAAGAATCTGATTTATTCATACAAATTGGAGACAGAATGGCCCAAATTGAAGAAAATGCAGTGAATGGAGGTTTGGTAAAGAATGAGTCTGCCCCAGCCCTTCTGACAGTGCAAGAAAAGGGAAGCTGTGGCGCAGCAGATAAAAACCTCAGTGCGGATGTGTGGGCTGAAGCCCTAAGTGACCCTCCAGAACCTGCAGTGAATATAACAAAGGGCCCCAAAAACGTCCTGCTGATTATAAAACAGGGAAAGAAAGAGGACGGGTGCAGTTTAAATGAAAAATGTTATTTGCAAGAAAAGTCATACTTGTTTCTTTTGCAGATCCTACCACGTTTCGCCACTGTCCCTGAGTGTGCTGTGTGGTTCCCCTTCCAGTGTGTGCGTGTGGGGTCGGGGAAGGGACCGAACCCCCAACCTGAACCTGGCTGAGTAAAGTGCCAGCACCATGGATCCATTTTGCGCAAACTGCACCTTCAGTTCAAGTTCAACTTGTTTGATTGCATTCTTCCACCGGAACTAAGCTGTGTTTTTTTTTATTTTTTTTTTTTTCCCCCTCTCGTATGGAACTATGACTTTTGCTTACCTTCCAGCAAACCTTTCAGGTGGACCGTGCACCTTTTACATGAGTAGAACTCATGCCACATCAAATTGCTAACACTGTTGAATTAGAGACTCATTCAGAGAAAAAAGAATTGCTCAGTCTTTTCTATGTAGATGTATCTGATGTGAAAGGTTATGAAATCAATATGTTAATCCACTTCTATTGCTTTACAGGGATTGCTTTGATCTGATGTTTTTTTTTTTTGTTTGAAACAGGAGATATGTGAAACAAAAATTCATTGGTCAAAGGGCGGAATGTACTGCCATTTGTTAAATTTTGTTTTGACCAATGACTTTGTGTTTCACCACTGCGCATATTAGTTGCTCAATGTTCACCAGTAGCACATGGTATGTTTTGTTCAGTTTAGCCTCCTATGGGCTTTGACATTGCATTAGTCTGTATTCTGCCTATTGGCTTTGACATGCTGTATCCAGTCTAGCCGCCTATTGGCTTTGACATTGCATGCCTATTGACTTTGACATGATGTATTCAGTTTAGCTGCCTATTGACTTTGACATGCTATTAGATATTCTGCCTATGGGCTTTGACATGATCTTATACATTGCATTTTGTATTCAGCTCAGCTGCCTATTGGCTTTGACATGATATTATACATTGCATTTTATATTCAGCTCAGCTGCCTATGGGCTTTGACATGATATTATACATTGCATTTTGTATTCAGCTCAGCTGCCTATTGGCTTTGACATGACACTAGACATTGCATTTGATATTTAGGTTAGCTGCCTATTGCCTTTAACATGACATTGCATTTGATATTTAGGTTAGCTGCCCATTGCCTTTAACGTGGAGTTAGACATTGCAGTTGAGAATCCAAGCTGTATTTTTCCAAGCTGTGTTTTTGCACCAGAGAACCAAGATGTTTTTCTCACAGTAGACTAGACATGATAAGAGAGAGTACATGGGTGTTGTTTTTTCTTCGCTTGAGCTTGGGAACAGGAGTAGTCTTGGAGACCTGGCCAGTCTCCAAAAGGCTTGCTCAGTTTCCCAGGTCTGAGAGGAGGGGGCACACCTTTGTAACGAATGTATCAGGCTGCAGAGAGTCAGATTCGAATCTGCCGGACCTCGTGCTGGAGCTTGGCGCCAGCTGCCAGCAATCCCGTGTGGGTAGATGAATCTCTCTTTCTCGCGGCTGACAGGGGTCCTCAGCTTGCAGACCTTAGAAAGATGAAGCTGTGAATAGTTCCCACACGGTGAAGTATTTGTTTTGCTTTGCATTCAATATCTTATAAATATAACCTGCTGTGTATATTGCAAACTGATATATTTTGTTTGATTAACGCGGACTTGAAAGCTACTAATTCGTCATTCATAAAAATTGTGGTTGGGGAAGAATTAACAACAATAAAAGTCTTCTTTGACCTCAGAAGTGCATTTCTAGTGGTTTATGTATGTGCTTAGAAACTAGATAAGAGGAAAGCACTACAATTGGTACCAGAAGTGGGGTCGGTCATTAAGAGGTGATTAAGAAGGGGTTTGACGAGTTAGTAGATTTCTAAGTGCACACTTTAAAAGTGTAATAGTTTTTTTGTTGTTTGGAGAGTTACAGAAATTGTTTTTTGTTGTTTGGAGAATCACAGTAGCACGGCAGACCATGTCATGTGTTGTTAAACTGCCTGATGGTGCTACGAAAAACTGTGAATTGTTTGTTGTTTGGAGAATCACAGTAGCACGGCAGACCATGTCATGTGTTGTTAAACTGCCTGATGGTGCTAAGAAAAACTGTGAATTGTTTTCTGTTTGGGGAATTACAGAAGAAAATGCATGTGTAGAAAACGTGTGTTTTGGAAGTAATGATGACAGAAAGGTCTGGATACCTTTATCTGCTTACAGAGAAATGCAGGAGAAATGTAGGAAGTTGGAACATGAAAATAGGAATTTACGTGAGCAAATTAGCCCGACTGAAAGTTATAAAAAGGCTGTTTTTGAAGAATCTTTCTTGTCCCATTCCAGTAATGAGGGGGTTAAGACAGCTCCGAGCTGCACTGAGTTTTCGTGTGAGCCAGGGTTTTTGGCAGACAAAATGCATTCCTTAACTGATAACACGGAACCGTTGCAAAATGCACAAGTAAAACGAAGGATTTTAGAGCAAGACACCCCGAGTTTCATTAGCTTGTTTGATTTTTGGAAAAAGAATAGCCCTCATTTGAGAGAAATCCTAACACTTTTGTATATGGTCACTGTGAAAAATTATATGCAGCTGCGCGCTTGTGATTTGGCAAATGAAATAATGCAGACTTTAGGTTTTTGCGCAGTGCAAGAAGGAAATACTTATGTACATTTAAATGATGAACAAGGAAAGAAAATAGTGCCCCTAGCTAGAATCATACAATGGATCTGGTACTTGCAAGACAGGGCTAGAGTACCACAGATAAAAGAGTTACCAATGAAATTGTGTGCACCATTTGAATTCGTGTCTACTGAAGATAAAAAGCATGTTTGTTTTACTAATGATTCATTGACTGAAATGTTGTTTTCTGGCACCGTAGAAGGAACAGCGTTGTATAATGTGTGTCAGATTTTAAAGCAAGAGCTACGTGAGATGTGTCATTTTTACACTGATTTTTGGTTCATTGCTAATGTTTTAGCACCTAACTGGTTCAATTACCTTGCAGATGTTAATGAGAAAAATTCAGAGAGAGAAGTGTTCACCCAGAATTCTGCCTTAGTGGGGATGGCTAAGTGGGTGCCCCAGAAATGTGAACAGCTGAGAGAAAAAGCCACTTACAGGTGGGCAGAGATGAGAGAGATGCACATTCCCCTAGATTTGATAAAAACTGTGCAGCACGCACAAAAGCAATCTGTCATGCAAGCAGTCACAGAGCAGTTGGGGAGAGGAAAGTTACCAGATCAGAAATGGCAAAGTGATCAGGTTTTAGGGAGAGTGATTGCTGCAAATTACCAAGGAAAAATCGAAATTCTGCTGATACCTAGAAAAGAATCTGATTTATTCATACAAATTGGAGACAGAATGGCCCAAATTGAAGAAAATGCAGTGAATGGAGGTTTGGTAAAGAATGAGTCTGCCCCAGCCCTTCTGACAGTGCAAGAAAAGGGAAGCTGTGGCGCAGCAGATAAAAACCTCAGTGCGGATGTGTGGGCTGAAGCCCTAAGTGACCCTCCAGAACCTGCAGTGAATATAACAAAGGGCCCCAAAAACGTCCTGCTGATTATAAAACAGGGAAAGAAAGAGGACGGGTGCAGTTTAAATGAAAAATGTTATTTGCAAGAAAAGTCATACTTGTTTCTTTTGCAGATCCTACCACGTTTCGCCACTGTCCCTGAGTGTGCTGTGTGGTTCCCCTTCCAGTGTGTGCGTATGGGGTCGGGGAAGGGACCGAACCCCCAACCTGAACCTGGTTGAGTAAAGTGCCAGCACCATGGATCCATTTTGCGCAAACTGCACCTTCAGTTCAAGTTCAACTTGTTTGATTGCATTCTTCCACCGGAACTAAGCTGTGTTTTTTTTTTTTTTTTTTTTTTTTTCCCTCTCGTATGGAACTCTGACTTTTGCTTACCTTCCAGCAAACCTTTCAGGTGGACCGTGCACCTTTTACATGAGTAGAACTCATGCCACATCAAATTGCTAACACTGTTGAATTAGAGACTCATTCAGAGAAAAAAGAATTGCTCAGTCTTTTCTATGTAGATGTATCTGATGTGAAAGGTTATGAAATCAATGTGTTAATCCACTTCTATTGCTTTACAGGGATTGCTTTGATCTGATGTTTTTTTTTTTTTTTTGAAACAGGAGATATGTGAAACAAAAATTCATTGGTCAAAGGGCGGAATGTACTGCCATTTGTTAAATTTTGTTTTGACCAATGACTTTGTGTTTCACCACTGCGCATATTAGTTGCTCAATGTTCACTAGTAGCACATGGTATGTTTTGTTCAGTTTAGCCGCCTATGGGCTTTGACATTGCATTAGTCTGTATTCTGCCTATTGGCTTTGACATGCTGTATCCAGTCTAGCCGCCTCTTGGCTTTGACATTGCATGCCTATTGACTTTGACATGATGTATTCAGTTTAGCTGCCTATTGACTTTGACATGCTTTTAGATATTCTGCCTATGGGCTTTGACATGATCTTATACATTGCATTTTGTATTCAGCTCAGCTGCCTATTGGCTTTGACATGATATTATACATTGCATTTTATATTCAGCTCAGCTGCCTATGGGCTTTGACATGATATTATACATTGCATTTTGTATTCAGCTCAGCTGCCTATTGGCTTTGACATGACACTAGACATTGCATTTGATATTTAGGTTAGCTGCCTATTGCCTTTAACATGACATTGCATTTGATATTTAGGTTAGCTGCCCATTGCCTTTAACGTGGAGTTAGACATTGCAGTTGAGAATCCAAGCTGTATTTTTCCAAGCTGTGTTTTTGCACCAGAGAACCAAGATGTTTTTCTCACAGTAGACTAGACATGATAAGAGAGAGTACATGGGTGTTGTTTTTTCTTCGCTTGAGCTTGGGAACAGGAGTAGTCTTGGAGACCTGGCCAGTCTCCAAAAGGCTTGCTCAGTTTCCCAGGTCTGAGAGGAGGGGGCACACCTTTGTAACGAATGTAACAGGCTGCAGAGAGTCAGATTCGAATCTGCCGGACCTCGTGCTGGAGCTTGGCGCCAGCTGCCAGCAATCCCGTGTGGGTAGATGAATCTCTCTTTCTCGCGGCTGACAGGGGTCCTCAGCTTGCAGACCTTAGAAAGATGAAGCTGTGAATAGTTCCCACACGGTGAAGTATTTGTTTTGCTTTGCATTCAATATCTTATAAATATAACCTGCTGTGTATATTGCAAACTGATATATTTTGTTTGATTAACGCGGACTTGAAAGCTACTAATTCGTCATTCATAAAAATTGTGGTTGGGGAAGAATTAACAACAATAAAAGTCTTCTTTGACCTCAGAAGTGCATTTCTAGTGGTTTATGTATGTGCTTAGAAACTAGATAAGAGGAAAGCACTACAATTGGTACCAGAAGTGGGGTCGGTCATTAAGAGGTGATTAAGAAGGGGTTTGACGAGTTAGTAGATTTCTAAGTGCACACTTTAAAAGTGTAATAGTTTTTTTGTTGTTTGGAGAGTTACAGAAATTGTTTTTTGTTGTTTGGAGAATCACAGTAGCACGGCAGACCATGTCATGTGTTGTTAAACTGCCTGATGGTGCTACGAAAAACTGTGAATTGTTTGTTGTTTGGAGAATCACAGTAGCACGGCAGACCATGTCATGTGTTGTTAAACTGCCTGATGGTGCTAAGAAAAACTGTGAATTGTTTTCTGTTTGGGGAATTACAGAAGAAAATGCATGTGTAGAAAACGTGTGTTTTGGAAGTAATGATGACTGAAAGGTCTGGATACCTTTATCTGCTTACAGAGAAATGCAGGAGAAATGTAGGAAGTTGGAACATGAAAATAGGAATTTACGTGAGCAAATTAGCCCGACTGAAAGTTATAAAAAGGCTGTTTTTGAAGAATCTTTCTTGTCCCATTCCAGTAATGAGGGGGTTAAGACAGCTCCGAGCTGCACTGAGTTTTCGTGTGAGCCAGGGTTTTTGGCAGACAAAATGCATTCCTTAACTGATAACACGGACGAGAGAGACCAGAATGTGATTTACGAGTTACCGTTGCAAAATGCACAAGTAAAACGAAGGATTTTAGAGCAAGACACCCCGAGTTTCATTAGCTTGTTTGATTTTTGGAAAAAGAATAGCCCTCATTTGAGTGAAATCCTAACAATTTTGTATATGGTCACTGTGAAAAATTATATGCAGCTGCGCGCTTGTGATTTGGCAAATGAAATAATGCAGACTTTAGGTTTTTGCGCAGTGCAAGAAGGAAATACTTATGTACATTTAAATGATGAACAAGGAAAGAAAATAGTGCCCCTAGCTAGAATCATACAATGGATCTGGTACTTGCAAGACAGGGCTAGAGTACCACAGATAAAAGAGTTACCAATGAAATTGTGTGCACCATTTGAATTCGTGTCTACTGAAGATAAAAAGCATGTTTGTTTTACTAATGATTCATTGACTGAAATGTTGTTTTCTGGCACCGTAGAAGGAACAGCGTTGTATAATGTGTGTCAGATTTTAAAGCAAGAGCTACGTGAGATGTGTCATTTTTACACTGATTTTTGGTTCATTGCTAATGTTTTAGCACCTAACTGGTTCAATTACCTTGCAGATGTTAATGAGAAAAATTCAGAGAGAGAAGTGTTCACCCAGAATTCTGCCTTAGTGGGGATGGCTAAGTGGGTGCCCCAGAAATGTGAACAGCTGAGAGAAAAAGCCACTTACAGGTGGGCAGAGATGAGAGAGATGCACATTCCCCTAGATTTGATAAAAACTGTGCAGCACGCACAAAAGCAATCTGTCATGCAAGCAGTCACAGAGCAGTTGGGGAGAGGAAAGTTACCAGATCAGAAATGGCAAAGTGATCAGGTTTTAGGGAGAGTGATTGCTGCAAATTACCAAGGAAAAATCGAAATTCTGCTGATACCTAGAAAAGAATCTGATTTATTCATACAAATTGGAGACAGAATGGCCCAAATTGAAGAAAATGCAGTGAATGGAGGTTTGGTAAAGAATGAGTCTGCCCCAGCCCTTCTGACAGTGCAAGAAAAGGGAAGCTGTGGCGCAGCAGATAAAAACCTCAGTGCGGATGTGTGGGCTGAAGCCCTAAGTGACCCTCCAGAACCTGCAGTGTATATAACAAAGGGCCCCAAAAACGTCCTGCTGATTATAAAACAGGGAAAGAAAGAGGACGGGTGCAGTTTAAATGAAAAATGTTATTTGCAAGAAAAGTCATACTTGTTTCTTTTGCAGATCCTACCACGTTTCGCCACTGTCCCTGAGTGTGCTGTGTGGTTCCCCTTCCAGTGTGTGCGTGTGGGGTCGGGGAAGGGACCGAACCCCCAACCTGAACCTGGCTGAGTAAAGTGCCAGCACCATGGATCCATTTTGCGCAAACTGCGCCTTCAGTTCTAGTTCAACTTGTTTGATTGCATTCTTCCACCGGAACTAAGCTGTGTTTTTGTTTTTGTTTTTTTCCCTCTCGTATGGAACTCTGACTTTTGCTTACCTTCCAGCAAACCTTTCAGGTGGACCGTGCACCTTTTACATGAGTAGAACTCATGCCACATCAAATTGCTAACACTGTTGAATTAGAGACTCATTCAGAGAAAAAAAAATTGCTCAGTCTTTTCTATGTAGATGTATCTGATGTGAAAGGTTATGAAATCAATGTGTTAATCCACTTCTATTGCTTTACAGGGATTGCTTTGATCTGATGTTTTTTTTTTATTGTTTGAAACAGGAGATATGTGAAACAAAAATTCATTGGTCAAAGGGCGGAATGTACTGCCATTTGTTAAATTTTGTTTTGACCAATGACTTTGTGTTTCACCACTGCGCATATTAGTTGCTCAATGTTCACCAGTAGCACATGGTATGTTTTGTTCAGTTTAGCCACCTATGGGCTTTGACATTGCATTAGTCTGTATTCTGCCTATTGGCTTTGACATGCTGTATCCAGTCTAGCCGCCTATTGGCTTTGACATTGCATGCCTATTGACTTTGACATGATGTATTCAGTTTAGCTGCCTATTGACTTTGACATGCTATTAGATATTCTGCCTATGGGCTTTGACATGATCTTATACATTGCATTTTGTATTCAGCTCAGCTGCCTATTGGCTTTGACATGATATTATACATTGCATTTTATATTCAGCTCAGCTGCCTATGGGCTTTGACTTGATATTATACATTGCATTTTGTATTCAGCTCAGCTGCCTATTGGCTTTGACATGACACTAGACATTGCATTTGATATTTAGGTTAGCTGCCTATTGCCTTTAACATGACATTGCATTTGATATTTAGGTTAGCTGCCCATTGCCTTTAACGTGGAGTTAGACATTGCAGTTGAGAATCCAAGCTGTATTTTTCCAAGCTGTGTTTTTGCACCAGAGAACCAAGATGTTTTTCTCACAGTAGACTAGACATGATAAGAGAGAGTACATGGGTGTTGTTTTTTCTTCGCTTGAGCTTGGGAACAGGAGTAGTCTTGGAGACCTGGCCAGTCTCCAAAAGGCTTGCTCAGTTTCCCAGGTCTGAGAGGAGGGGGCACACCTTTGTAACGAATGTAACAGGCTGCAGAGAGTCAGATTCAAATCTGCCGGACCTCGTGCTGGAGCTTGGCGCCAGCTGCCAGCAATCCCGTGTGGGTAGATGAATCTCTCTTTCTCGCGGCTGACAGGGGTCCTCAGCTTGCAGACCTTAGAAAGATGAAGCTGTGAATAGTTCCCACACGGTGAAGTATTTGTTTTGCTTTGCATTCAATATCTTATAAATATAACCTGCTGTGTATATTGCAAACTGATATATTTTGTTTGATTAACGCGGACTTGAAAGCTACTAATTCGTCATTCATAAAAATTGTGGTTGGGGAAGAATTAACAACAATAAAAGTCTTCTTTGACCTCAGAAGTGCATTTCTAGTGGTTTATGTATGTGCTTAGAAACTAGATAAGAGGAAAGCACTACACTTGGGAGGTGGCTTCGCAGACACACTGGGAGAGGACACAGGGGATGTGTGAATGGTAGTGGGGGTGGTGACTGCACGTGAGCGGGTTGTGGTGGTGGGTGTGCTGGTGATGGACGTAGTGGCTGAAGAAGTAGTGCATGCAGGTGTGAGTGGATATGAGACAGGGAGGGAGGAGGGAGACGAGAAGGAGGGGGACACAGTGCAGGCAGTGGATGTTGGTGTGTCTGCATGTGTATGATGCTTGCGTGAGTGCCTGTGGGATGTGTGGTGCTTATGTTTGCCAGGGCTTCCTTTGTGTGTTGAGGTGTGTGCATGCTGGTCTGATGGTGTGCTTGGGATATGCTGAGGTACAGGGATGTGGGTCTGGGTGGAGGAAGTTCGAAGGGGGAGGCTAGAGACAGGGACAATGGCTGCCATCAGAGCTGAGGCCAGAGTCTGAAAAGCTCACTGAAGGGCTGCCTGACCAGAATGAATGCCCTCCAGGAATGCATTGGTTTGTTGCAACTGCCTCTCTACACTCTGGATGGCATTCAAAATGGTAGACTGCCCAACAATGAGGGACCTGAGGAGGTCAATGGCCTCCTCACTGAGGGCAGCAGGGGTGACTGGGGCAGGGGCTAAGGTGCCTGGGGCGAAGGTGATGCCCACCCTCCTGGCTGAGTGGGCACGGGGTAAAGGCTGAGGGGCTGCTGGGAGGGCAGTGCTGGTAGGGGGTGTGGCGGCTGTACCTGTAGATGCGGGGGGCACTGATGGGGCTGCCACCGGAAGGGAGCTCCCATCAGAGGAGGAGTTTGTATCGCTGGTGTCAGCTCCTGTCCCCGCAGTGGAGCTCCACTCGCCCTCCATCCCACTAGTGAATTTGGAGTCCGTAGTGTCACCCTCCAGGGCCATGTGGGATGCAGCTCCCTCCTGCTCCGGTGCCACTGCTCCTCCGCTGCTGTGATGCCCTCAGGCGCCCATCCAACTCCGGGTACACCACCGCCAGGATCCTGAACATCAGGGGGTCATGGTGCAACGGGCACCCCTCCCACGTTGGGAAGCCATCCCCAGCTGGGCCTCCGCCGTCTTCTTGCTACAGCGGCGAATGTCCTCCCATCTTTTATGGCAGTGGGTGCTCCGTCTGTGATAGACCCCCAGGGTCCGGACTTCCTTGGCGATGGCATGCCAAATTTCCTTCTTCTGGTGGGCGCTGACCTGCAGGAATTGAACAGGGGAAAAAGAGAAGTAATTACCAACTGCACCGTCACAGTCATTGCCCCGTATCTCTACCTTTGCCATGTGGCACATGCACTCACCGTCGTTTCATGCACGCCTCATTCTCCCACCCTCCTATCTTTCATCCACCCCACTCCACAAAGGCATTGCCCATACAGCATGGTAACGGTGTACTTACCTGTTTGTATGGAGGACCGTAGAGTAGCGTGTACTGGGGAGGACCCCATCCACGAGTTTCCCCAACTCCTCCGTGCTGAAGGCAGGGGCCCTTTCCCCAGACGCATGAGCCATTGTTTCTTCCAGACTGAGGTCACAGCAGCACTTGCAGTGTAGGTCCTCTCCTGTCGAAGATCAGGTATCGAGTGATTGAAAATGGCGGTCACGTTCGCAGCAGTGCGTACCATCACCGCCGGCGTACATCGTCATTGGCTTGTGGGACCCATAGGGTCCAATGTTAACCAATGCAGAACTGCGCAGCGGTCTTCGACCGCCTACCGCGACAGTGTACAATGCCAGCGCAGTTACCTCATATCCCATTGTCCCACTTTACAGGTCAGGCAGCCGCCATTTCTGGGGCCCACATGGCTTTATTTTTGACTGCGTCACACATACCTAGGCTTTGGCTAAACATTCATACAGGCAAAATTCGGTTTATGAATAGTTTTCTGAGTAAGCTGTGTTTACGTATCTCAGAGTTGGTTTACTCTGTGCTCGCTGTTCTCCTCCATAGGCATCGTCTGCTGGGGCATGTGAGGAGATAGCGGCATCCTCTGGTGTACAGACCGCTGGTGGTTCTGTCGACAATGGAGGAAAGACATGTGATCATCACCTACAGGCTTGATCGTGCCACAATCCAGGAACTGTGTGCCCAGTTGGAGCCTGACCTGATGTCAGCTATCCGCCACCCCACAGGAATCCCCCCTCAAGTGCAGGTGCTGTCAGTAATCCATTTCCTAGCAAGTGGGTCTTTTCAAACAACAGTGGCCATAGCATCAGGGATGTCCCAGCCTATGTTTTCCAACGTGTTGTCCAGAGTGTTGTCTGCCCTGCTGAAACACATGTGGAGCTACATCGTTTTCCCTCAGGTGGAGGATATGCCTACAGTGAAAGGTGACTTCTATGCCCTGGGACATATCCCTAACATCATAGGTGCCATTGAAGGGACATATGTGGCCTTGGTCCCCCCGCATGAGTGAACAGGTGTACAGAAACCGGAAGAGTTATCATTCGATGAATGTGCAGATGGTGTGTTTGGCAGACCAGTACATCTCCCATGTAAATGCCAGGTTTCCTGGCTCAGTGCATGACGCTTACATCCTGTAAAATAGCAGCATCCCTTATGTGATGAGGCAACTACAGAGGCATCGGGTGTGGCTATTAGGTGAGCACCTGGACCCAAATCAGTGTGAATAGTTGTCTGGTTCTGGGGATGTCCCTAAGAGTTAGTGTGTGTCTAACAGTTGTCCCACGCCATTTGCAGGTGACTCTGGTTACCCCAACCTGTCATGGCTACTGACCCCAGTGAGGAATCCCAGGACAAGGGCAGAGGAACGCCACAATGAGGCCCATGGGTGAACTAGGAGGATTATAGAGCGGACCTTCGGCCTCCTGAAGGCCAGGTTCAGGTGCCTACATATGACAGGTGGATCCCTAGTCTACTCACCAAAGAAGGTGTGCCGGATCATCGTGGCCTGCTGTATGCTTCACAACTTGGCTTTGCGACGCCAGGTGCCTTTTCTGCAGGAGGATGGTCCAGATGGAGGTGTTGTAGCAGCGGTGGAGCCTGTGGACAGTGAAGACGAGGAAGCAGAAGAAGAGGACATCGACAACAGGAACTCAGTGATCCTGCAATACTTCCAGTGAGACACAGGTAAGAAGACAAACCTGCCTGCTACATGTACTTTAAAACTACTACCTCTCTACTGTCTGTCTTTTTCACCCAGTGTACAGTCACTGAGTTGTCACTTTCCCTTTACGATTTCACAGGTGTGGGTCCCACTGTGTGACATCTGCTTTGTTTCCTCATGGACTAGAGCTGTGTGACATAGGTATGTTGACATTACATTTGAAAGAGCATTTTGTCACTGTAATTGCTAATACACTAATTTGAAATCACAGACACACTCCAGATTGTTTTGTGCTTTAAGGGTGTTTATTTTAGTGCTTAATATTGGAGAGGGTAGCAAATGGTGAGGGGTGATGGTGGAGGAATGTCCATGGCAGAGTCCAGTCTATTAGTTTCACAGGTGCATTGTCCACAGGGGCATAGTAAGTGGAGCTGGGGCAGTTTGAGGATGGACAGGGTGACAAGGTGGGACAAAAGGATGACAATCAGGGTGGTCTTATTTCTTGGCGGGGGTCTTGGCATCGTTCTCTGTCTTTGTCCTGGATCTCAGGGACCGTTTGTGAGGTGGTTCTCCCTCTGCAGGGGGTGGGGTGCTGGTGTGGTGGTCCTGTGGCGGTGCCTCCTGTCCACTAGCATCAGCGGAGGTGGTGGCAGTTCATCGTCCAGGCTAGTGTCAGGGGCCCCTTGTTGTGCCACAGTGTCCCTCCTGGTGTTGAGGACTTCCTTCAGCACCCCTACAATGGTGCCCAGGGTGGAATTGATGGATTTGAGTTCCTCCATGAAGCCCAAATACTGTTCCTCCTGCAGCCGCTGGGTCTCCTGAAACTTGGCCAGTACCGTTGCCATCGTCTCCTGGGAATGATGGTAGGCTCCCATGATGTTGGAAATGGCCTCGTTGAGAGTGGGTTCCCGGGCCTGTCCTCCCCCTGTCGCAAAGCAGCCCTCCCAGTTCCCCTGTTTCCCTGGGCCACTGTCCCCTGAACGGTGTGCCCACTGCCCCTGTTGAAGTAAGCCTCAGCAAGGCCTGCTAGTGCAAGGTGTTCACCCTTCTCTGCACAAAGTCCTCAGTCCATATAGGAAGAAGTTGGCACAGAAACTGAAATAAAAGACACAGTTTATTAAACCTCATGAGGTGGTACTACAGTTCAAACAGCACCCTTCGGTAATGTTTGAAGTAGCACACTGAACTGAGAGAGTACGGTCCTTTTATTCCCACGCAGGGGCTAAAAGGAGGTGGTACAATTATAGAAGCAAGACTTGCATGCATGTAAGGTCATGTGGAAAAGCACAGTCGACAAGTAGGAGGGGCTAACAGTTTCAAGGACCAGTTGACACATTACTGTCTGTTACTGATTACTAACAGCTGCAGATCTTACTGGGCATGTGCGAAAGTGGGAGATGCTAAATATAACTTGTCACTAGGCAGATTTTCAAGAGTAGTTAACAGAAAGGTAGGACAGAGCACATGGTGAGCACATGGCAGCATGTGGCAGAGAAAACGGCTGCCATAAATACAAAATGGATTCCGCGAAATGTTCACAATAGTGGCTAAATACAAGATGTCTTCTGCTAATGCTTAATCTAATCGCTGCTAAACTACAACACCCCCAGGTCCCTGTTGTTGTTGGGGTGGTGGGTTAGCCTGGGTTCCCTGTAGTGGTGGACACACTGCTGATTGACGTGTCCTGGGGACGGAAGTATGGGCCCGCTGGGTGGGTGCTGTGCTGGTGTTTCCATAGGGGGGAAGCTCAGTGGTGGCCTGTGACTGTGTGAGGGAAACCGACTGTCCCGAGGTCCCAGATGGGCCGGGCTGGTCGTCTAGATCCAGTTGGACAGAGCTGCTGTCATCACTTTGGGCTTCTTCTGTGGGTGGTGTGGACATGTCTGGACCCTCCTGTCCGGTGACGTGAGGTAGGGGTCCTGCAGGGGTGTAAAAGCATGATTATTGCATCTGTGTGCCATGGTGTGCAATGGGTGGTTGACCGTGTACCCAAGTGCTTGCATTCCTGTGTGGGACCTTGTGTGATGATGGTTTAAGGGGGTGTATGGGTATCTGTAGTGGACATGCTTTGGTGATGGGTGTCCATGCTTTGGTGTTGCATGCAGGGCTTGGTGTTGGGATGGGTGATTTGTGATGTTGGGACATTTGTGAGGAGTAGGAGTGATGGGGGTGAGGGCGAGGGTGGGGGTATGTGATGGCATGCAGGTAGGGTGGGGGATATAGTAGTGAAGATTTGACTTACCAGAGTCCATTCCTCCACCTACTCCTGCGTAGCCCTCAGGATGCAGAATAGCCAAGACCTGCTCCTCCCATGTTGTTAGTTGTGGGGAAGGAGGTGGGGGTCCGCCGCCAGTCCTCTGTACCGTGATGTGGTGTCTTGAGACCACGGAATGCACCTTCCC
Source organism: Pleurodeles waltl (assembly GCF_031143425.1). Classification (NCBI taxonomy): domain Eukaryota; kingdom Metazoa; phylum Chordata; class Amphibia; order Caudata; family Salamandridae; genus Pleurodeles; species Pleurodeles waltl. The sequence continues at coordinate 806,345,298 of NC_090449.1, read as the reverse complement.
CCTTAGGTCGTTCCACCTCTTCCTGATGTCATCCCTATTTCTTGGGTGCTTTCCCACTGCATTGACCCTGTCCACGATTCTTCGCCATAGCTCCATCTTCCTAGCTATGGAGGTGTGCTGCACCTGTGATCCAAATAGCTGTGGCTCTACCCGGATGATTTCCTCCACCATGACCCTGACCTCCTCCTCAGAGAACCTGGGGTGTCTTTGCCGTGCCATGGGGTGGTGTGGGTGATGTGTGGGTTGGTGTGTGTTGTGATGTGTGGTATGATATTTAGTGGTGTGTTGTGTGGGGTGCGTGGATGTTATGTGGGTGATGGTGTTGAGTGCCTGTGGATGCTCGTTTGTAGATGGTGGTGTCTCTCTGTGGCCTTCAGTCGCAGTTGTTGTTGTTAGGGTTTGTGGGTGATTTGGGTGTGTGTTTTTTATTGTTTTGGGTGTGTTGGAGTGGTGTGTGTATGTGTATCAGGTGTGTGTATTTTGAATTGTCCAATGTGGATGTGTTTTTTAAGAGTGTGTGTATTTTGAGCGTGGCGGTGTGTACCGCCAATGGAATACCACTGTTGAAAGACCACTGCGTGGATTCGTGGGTCGTGATAGTGTGGGCGTATTCCTGTTGGCGTGACAGTGGAGGTTTTGTTTTTGCCGGTTTATCACTGACCTTTGGTGTGGTGGACTTGTGTGGGTGTCTAAATTTTGGCGGGTTCCGAGCTGTGGGTCATAATGACCGTGGCGGAATTCCGCAGCCGCGACGGTATGTTGGCGGTCTTCTACATGACAGTAAGCTGCTTTTACCGCCAATGCTGTAATGACCCCCATGTTGTTTATGTGCTAAAGGGGTAATCTCCATCTAACCACAACACTCCCTCAAATGTCACACTCTTGAGTCCATGCATAAAGGTTGCCACAAATCCCCTTTTACTGTTTGGGTTTTTGGTGAGGTGCACCGTGTGAGCCGGGAAGGTTGGGATGACAGTTGCAACTCGTTGTAGGACTGGCATAGTCACCAACAACCATAAGTACTGTCATCCTTAAACCAGTAGTCTTGCCTAGAGCAAGAGTCAAACTACAACATAGTGCCACCAACAATGGAGTTTAGGCACTAATTTACGGATACCCTGACTATCACTGTCTCACATATAACAGGTACCCTAAGTACCATTATACGGAGACATCCATGGTCTTGCAGGACATCCTCCTCAGCTGAACAAGGAGTGCCTAATTAGGTTGTAGGTTGTTCGAGCTCGAACTCTTAAAAGGACTTTGCTCCCCATTTGGTGTTCCATCTCTTTTACCCATTTGACACCATAGCTAACGCCATAGAGATTCCTGAGAATGCTAGACAAGCACTAACTCTGCACCTAGTAGTGCATGGATTAAGAGAAGAGGGCGGGGATGTTCCATTCATAGTGGAAGCTAGTGAAGCTTACCAAACAGAAACATTTTATTCCAGGGTTCACTTTCCTAAGGAAGACAACACTATATTAACATTCCACACATACAGAATTGCAAATGTACCAATACAGTACCAAGCATACCAGTATCATGAAATTCTGCTCACTTATCAGGAGCATGAGAACTGGTTTGAAGGCAACCTACCACATGTAATACAACCCATGAGATTAGGTCCCTTAGGTAATGTTTGCCACATACACAACTCACCCAGGTATAAAAAAAACATGCAGGCAGCAGACCTGTGAAACATATATCTTGAACTAGTAACACTCTACAGACGACTTGTTCAGTTCGTAATGCGAACTTTGAACACTACACCAGCGCATCCAGCACCACCAGCCCCTGCTGGATATCAATTGGCTACTGAGATTAATCCACAAACAGTGCATACTATAGTGGGTAAGGTACTTACAGTACGAGAGAAAATACCATTCTGTATAGCCCAGAAAACAAACCAGCTGGAAGCTTTGTTTCCCTATGTGGGACCACAGGAGAAACATAGAATTTTCACAATTCGCTTGTGCTTCGGGATGGTTCCCTCAGTGGATGACCACGCCACATGTGGTACAGTATTCACTGCAATTTATACTACCACACATGGTACTCCGACACTTGCCAATTTACCGGAAGTGTTAAAACAAATATAGAATGAGCACGGGCTGCACCAGCCCTGGATTTGGGGATGAAATTAATGCATACCTTTGATGCAGTCTCCTCAGTCATACTCAATAATATCAGAGGGAAAGCGGTAGCACTGGCTATACCCCAGCGACTCCGAGAGATTCCACATTTGGACTGGGAGAAAGAGCTACCGAAAATAATTTCCAACACCTATACCAGTATAGGACGGGATAGTTTGGGAGCCAAGCTGAAGAAGCTTGAAATACAGAGTACCACCCCTAAGGAAGGTACTAAACTAGCACAGGAGGGTTCTAAGAAGCGATGGGATAAGCAAAAACAATTTAAAGATAGACAAAATCAGAGAGCAGATTCTCCACACCCGGAGAACTCCGAAAGGAGATACACTCTCAGAAACAGAGAAAATATAAAAGCTTCTGATAGATATACTGAGCCCTGTTGCTCTCATTCCTTTCAGGATGCACCGGATGGATGTAGCGAAAGAGGGGGATGTACTGATCGACGCCCTGAATATGTGAAACAGAAGAAAGACTCACCACAATCTTCCAGACAAAAAAAAAGATAAGTCCCCACAACAAAAGTCAAAGTTTAAAAAGGAAAAGGTGTCAGCACTATCAATTAACAATGCCAGTACACTTGAGAACATTGCAGGAGAACAAGAAGAGGGCAGTGACACTGTTAGCGCAGCAGAGGTCGCGATATGTCGCCAGAGTCTGAAAGATCATCTGGATGTGACAGCAACTAGGGATTTCATTGCAGTTGAGACTGCGGACGGGTGCATTCTCCCACCCAACAGGGTTTATGATTTAAATATCCAATTTGAGGGAGACGTAGAGCGCACTAATGGTGTGATATTTTGGGATGAACTTAGTTGTGATATCCTGCTGGCTGAAAGGGACTGGCCACCTGAGCACATCGGTAAGCTTTCACATGGGGAAGATGTAATTTTGCCTTCTTTCTCTGATCTTGTTTCAGAAGCAGTGAAACAAGCCTAAGCTGTCAGTTGGGCTTTAGCGCAGGCACCTGCATTGTATCGCAATCATGTAGGTTGCGACAAGGAGTCTCCTTATCATGTTATACCTATCAGGTCTACACCTCAACCTCAGTCACAATATCCTGTTAAACACGAAGCAAAAGCAATAAGGGAAATCCTCATTCAGCTTGAGTACCAGGGAGTAATTGAACCCTGCGTCTCTGCAATGAATATCCTGTTATTCCCAGTTACAAAACCGACCATTCTTATAGAATAGTCTCAGATTACAGACACTTAAACAGTCATACACGTACATACACTATACAAAATTCACATAGCACAGCACTAATAAACAATATAGTGCGTAGTAAATACAAAACAACGTTGGATATTTCCAACGGGTTCTTCTGCCAAAACGTAACACATGAAAGTCGGGACCTGAGTGCTTTCTCATTTGGCTCACAAAAAAGCTTTTGCCATTTACCCCAAGCCCGTATAACATCACTATTACATGATATTGATTCTGAGGCGTTGTCTTACATGGATGACATTTATCTCACAAATGACGACTTCAACATTCATCTTGCCAGGGTTCAATTTCAGGAAAATTAAAATAGCCTTTCCTAGCGTATTATTCCTGGGATACGAGCTATCAAACAAGGGGAAGAGCCTGGCCCCGCACATTTTGGAAAAATATGCTCAACTACACCCACCTAACACTCTCAAGAAATTACAGTCTTCACTTGGTTTCTTCAATTTTGGCAGAACATACATTCCTGACTATTCACAATGTATCAAGCCACTCTATGACTTAATACACCCTGATTTTTCTAGCAGACACTGGACAATTAAACACAGATGCATCCTTAGGGAATTGCAACAGGTAATGCTAGAAGCCAAACACTTGCACACATGTGACAATAAAATAAATTTGGTCATCAGAATAATTGCTGGTGCCATTGGGTTTACTGATGTCACCTTTAACGAGGGCGACACAGTGCACATAGCATACAAATATAATTTACATTCTAATACAGAACAATGTTTTGCGCCCACAGAAAAAATTCTAACTGTGGTTCAAATGGCTGTCATTAAGGAGAGGCCACTTGCCCAAGGGAAATGCATCATTGTCATTACCCTAGCGCAAGCCTTAGAGGACGTCACCAAATGAAGCTTTCCCAATGCTAAAGTATTACATCCACGCTGGATTCAGTGGGCAACCTTTCTGACTTCCACCGATGTTAACTACATCTTTGATGCAAAACTTCAGACATAAGAATTTCTCTAATACGAACGGCAGTATCCCGCTCCTCTAGATATCTTGCTTCTTCACAGATGCAATGCTGTCATTTACACTGATAGTTCAGCACAACCAGCTGTAGGCACCAAACATCAGCATCAGTGAGTGGAGTGATGAAGGATGGAGTTTTCCATCCTCACAATACCTGCACGCAGACCCTAGGGGACTGCACAGCTCAGCTGGCTAAACTCAAAGCCCTTATTCCAGCGCTAGGACACCCAGAGCCAGGATTGCTGACTTTAATTGTCTGTGACTCACACTACTGTGTCCAGTCCTACAATGATTACCTCAATCATTGGAAGCTGAACGAGTTTAAATACTCCAAAAGGAACACCATAAAACACAAAACATTGTGGAGGAGGGTGGCTGATCTCAAGGATAAGCTACAGTGTGTCCATGTAGTACAGACATTGGGCCACCAATGTGTAGTAGTACACGTTATCAGCAACACTTTGGCTGATGAAGCAGCCAAATCCACAGCAGCTAAGGCTTCTGTGGCTACAGTGATCCGTTCTCAGACGAGATAATGAAATGCTGACTGCCGTGAAAGCGTTGGCTAATGACAGGTCTCTCCTGAAAGCATACCCTACAAAATATTCTTAGCACATCAGTGCGCAGAATGTTGCTTATGCAACACTTCCTGGGGTTGGAGATTGAGTGATCCCCAACAAAGACGAGAGATTAGATCTAATAAAGGCAGTGCATAAGGTTGTCGCTTCTGGCCATGCTGGTATCTCAGCCACAGTAACACTCTTACAAAAACACTTCTGGTGACCAGGGCTATGCATACAGATAAATATCAAACGCCCACCGCAGACATCCCTCTTTGTGTCCAGCAGGCTACTACCATGTGTATACCAGGACCATTGCGGTCCCCTTCAACCTGATGATGCACACAAATACATCTTAGTCGCTGTAGATTCTTGTTCTAGATTCCTGTGGGTATAGCCTCAGTGGTTAGCTGAGGCTCGAACTGTCATAAAAGACTTGCTAATCTTTATCGGTACATATGCGGTTACAGCATTTCATTCGGACCAGGGTCCTGCATTTGCATCTAAGGCATTCAGGGACACCATGGGGACGATGGGTTTTGATCCCCATTACTCCTCACCATACCATCCCAAGGGAAATTCGGTCATGAAGAGGCGGAACCATGATCTAAAGCAGTCCTTAACAGCTAGAGTATTAGGTTCTGGCTGCAGCTGGCTTCATCACCTATATGGGGTCCAGAGAGCACTGAATAATCTGGCAAGACGGTCCTTGGGGGAGACGCACTCTCTATGAGGTTCTCTTTGGGATACCTATGTATGTCCCAGATCTTGATGGCAGTGGTTTGGTGGCAACAGACACACCTTTTGACATAAATGAACTTCTCACTGTTTTATAGGAGCTTCAGCAATTTTGGGATGATAAATCATACACCAGTGCTGCCACCTAAGGAATAAAGGATTTACCAACAATTCCACTGGCTGGATTCCTAAAGTCGGGGATCTGGTTCGTGAGAAGATCGCTGTGAAGAAGGAATTCAGTCTATCCTACAGAGCACTGGTCCCAGTCCTGGGTGTACGAGGTACTAGAACTGTCTTCTACCACCACTGCCTGGCTACAGAGCAAACAGATTAATTTCCATTGATGCTGTCAACGTTCACCATGTGGCTGATCCTGCACAGTAGACTCAAAGGTCCCTTGGGTGGTTGCCGGTCCCCTCTCATTACCTAACAGGACATACCTCTTCAAAGTAGCAATAATAACACTATTTTGGATTACACAACAATGTCCAACAATGCTGCAAATACCTCCTCGATGGTAGGGAAGGTGGAAAATGAGCTCTTGCTGATTCCAGTTAACACTTCAACGACAGCACCTGTCCAAGATTTGGCTGTTTTCTACACCAACACTACACAGACTGATGACACCGTCTACTATGAGCCTCCATGTGAAGTGGATCCATCCACCAGTAATGAACCTGCTCCTGCGTCGGCAGAGACCGCCTCTGGCTATTTCATCAACATTGATGACTTTTCTTCAGACTCATCCACTACAGTAAATGAAAATGTTTAAAAGACATGTAAGCTGTACCTATGGCTTACAAATAACTATTTAATACACCCATGGAACTATTTATGGGTCTGCTTGACATTTTTTGCATTGTTTCTATGAATTGGTTTTGTGACTATTTTCTTTTTGCTCATAAATGGTCATTACCTTCCTGAACGCTCCTTTGTTGCACCTGTGGATGAGGTCTTAACTCCATATCTTTTCTCACATAAGGTCCAAAGAGACTTGTGCCCTTTGAATATTTCATCTGTACCAATTCCTGATGGAATTGTGTTAGAACAACGTTCCATTTGATATATACGGGCCTACTAAGGACATTCAAAATCCATATGTATTCAAAATTTCTATGACTGATGTAATTACACCTGGTGTTGTATCTGATGATTGGAATGTCCAGACAGTTTATTATTTGTTAACTGAAATGAAGGACTATTCAGTGTTTGAAAGTGTTGATGTATATAGACAAACAATGAATTAAGGGGAAATGTTATTTTGCAATAACTGGTGACATTACTACCTGCACCGTGCCAATAGACACAGACCAGTACTTAACTACACACAGTGGGCGCACTGTTCAACACCACCTGTGGGGAGCCCAAATGTTATACGGATAAATGTACTTATTTTTCTGGGCACGATATAAAACATCCAGAATCATATTATTTCAAATTACCTCCTTCAAAAATAAGGAAAAGTTTGCTAATTGACACAAAGCTGATTTATTCAGATTCCTTTGTTTCCTGTCTTTCAGTTGAAGGTTACGAATACTGGAGGAACACTGTTGATTTAAAAAGAGAATGGAGAACACAAGATTGGCAAATACAGGATAAGGAAGCTTTATTTAGAGCTTGCCTGTTCCCTGTGCAAATTATCTTTTTAAATAACACCATTCAACATCCATCCTGTCTGGGGTTAGCAAAAATAAAATAAATGGGCACGTCCAGTATCCCCACACCGGCAAAGTTTAATGATTGGCAATTGTTCCTGAATGTCACTGAGGAAGAGCTAGATGCAAAGGTTCAGGGTGGTACCTGTAACTCTTCACTTTCCAGTCCCGTTGGTGGTTGATTTGCCCAATAGACACCAATGGATGTCAGGCAAGTTTTTTTAATTCCTCAGGGGGTTTCAATATTAGCTCGCCAGACCCTCGCTTCGTCTCGGGTCAGCACACGGGTATAGTTACAACATAAAGTGTGGGTAAAATGTGTCAACAATGGGTACAGTCTAACATGTTAGCCACAGTTAAGGAACATCTTAACACTCTTTCTGAGGATATAGACTTACGGGACTTTTTGCTAGGTCCTAGGAAGCCACGCTCTAAACGATTAATCTATGCTATGTACAATGAGATCTGGAAGCTTTCTCAGGTAGAAGCTACTGTGCATTTAAGGCAGATAGACAAGGAAAACTTAGAAAAGGCTTTAGCTGTTGTTGATAATGGCATGAACACTCTGTACAACAGGATTTATTCCATAACAACCATAGGCGGTCATTACAACATTGGCAGTAAAAGCCGCTTACCGCCGTGCAGAAGACCGCCAGCACACCGCCACGGAAAACCGCCACAGCAATTATGACCCACAGCACGGAATCTGCCAAAATTCAGACACCCACACAAGTCCGCCACACCAAAGGTCAGTGATAAACTGGCGAAAACAAAACCTCCACCATTATGCCAACAGAAATACGCCCTCACTATCACGACCCACAAATCCACGCGGCGGTCTTTCAACTGTGGTATTCCATTGGCGGTACACACCGCCGCACTCAAAATACACACTGTTACAAAACACAGTCACATTGGACAAATCGAAATACACACACCTGATACACATACACACACCACTCCCACACACCCAATACAATATAAAACACACACCCATATCACCCACAAATCCCTACGACCACAATTACTGAGACAAGGCCATAGAGAGACACCACCATCAACAATACTAGCATCCACAGGCACATAACACCATCACCCACATAACTTCTACGCACCTTACACTACACACCACTGCATATCAGCACACTTACCACCCCACACACCACCTCACACATCACCTACACCACCCCATGGCACGGCAAAGACACCCCAGGTTCTCGGAGGAGGAGCTCAGGGTCATGGTGGAGGAAATCGTCCGGGTAGAGCCACAGCTATTCGGATCACAAGGGCAGTACACCTCAATTGCAAGGAAGATGGAGCTATGGCGAAGAATAGTGGACAGGGTCAATGCAGTGGGACAGCACCCAAGAAATCAGGAGGACATCAGGAAGAGGTGGAACGACCTACGGGGGAAGGTACGTTCCGTATTCTCAAGACACCACCTTGCGGTTCAGCGGACTGGCGGCGGACCCCCACCTCCTCCCCCACAACTAACAACATGGGAGGAGCAGGTCTTGGCGATTCTGCATCCTGAGGGCCTCGCAGGAGTAGGTGGAGGAATGGACTCTGGTAAGTCAAATCTTAACTATTACATCCCCCCCCTACCTGCATGCCAGCACATACCCCCACCCTCACCCTTACCACCATCACTCTAACTCCCCACAAATGTCCCAACATCACAAACCACACATCCTAACACCAAGCCCTGCATGCAACAACAAAGCATGGACACTCATCACTAAAGCATGCCCACTGCGCATACCCATACACCCCCCTAAACCATCATCACACAAGGTCCCACACAGGAATGCAAGCACTGGGGTACAATGTCACCCACCCATTGCACACCATGGCACACACAGATGTAACAAACATCATTTTATACCCCTGCAGGACCACTACCGAACGTCACCAGACAGGAGGATCCACACATGTCCACACCACCAACAGAAGAGGCCCACAGGGATGACAGCACCTCTGTCCAACTGGATCTAGATGACCAGCCCGGCCCATCTGGGACCTCGGGACAGTCGGTTCCCCTCACCCAGTCACAGGCCACCACAGAGCTTCCCCCCTCTGGAAACACCAGCACAGCACCCACCCAGCGTGCCCAAAGCTCTGTTCCCAGGACACGTCAATCAGCAGTGTGTCCACCACTACAGGAAACCAGGCTAACCCACCACCCCAACAACAACAGGGACCTGGGGTCAGTGGTAGTGGGCACACGGTCCAGGGGACGGAGGACCAGGAACACAGGGGAAATGTGAGGGCTGCTGTGCGACAGGGGGCGGACAAGCCCAGGGAACCCACTCTCCACGAGGCCCTCTCCAACATCATGGGAGCCTACCACCACTCCCAGGAGACGATGGCAACGGTACTGGCCAAGTTTCAGGAGATCCAGCACCTGCAGGAGGAACAGTATTTGGACTTCAGGTAGGAACTCAGAACCATCAATTCTACCCTGGGCACCATCGTAGGGGTGCTGAAGGAAGTACTCAACACCAGGAGGGACACTGTGGCACTACAAGGGGCCCCTGACACTAGCCTGGACGATAAACTGACCACCACCTCTGCCGGTGCTAGTGGACAGGAGGCACCACCACAGGACCACCACAGCAGCACCCCACCCCCTGCAGAGGGAGAACCACCTCGCAAATGGTCCCTGAGATCCAGGACAAAGACAGAGAACGATGCCAAGACCCCCGCCAAGAAATGACACCACCCTGATTGTCATCCTACTGTCCCACTTTGTCACCCTGTCCATCCTTAAACTGCCCCAGCTCCACTTCCTATGCCCATTTGGGCAATGCACCTGTGAGACTAATAGACGGAACACTGCCATGGACATTCCTCCGCCATCACCCCTCACCATTTTGCTACCCCCTCCAATATTGAGCACTAAAATAAACACCCTTAGAGCACAAAACAATCTGGAGTCAGTCTGTGATTTCGGAATACTGTATCAGCAATTACTGTGGCAAAAAGCTCTTTCATTTGTAATGTCAACATACCTATGTCACACCGCTCTAGTCCATGAGGAATCAAAGCAGATGTCACACATTGGGACCCACATCTGTGAAATCGTAAGAGAAAGTGACAACTCAGTGACCATACACTGGGTGAAAATGATAGACAGTAGAGAGGTAGTAGTGTTTAAGTACATGTAGTAGGCAGGTTTGTATTCTTACCTGTGTTTCAATGGAAATATTGCTGGATCACTGAGTCCCTGTTGTCCATGTGTTCTTCTTCTGCTTCCTCGTCTTCACTGTCCACAGGCTCCACAGCTGCCACAACACCGCCATCTGGAACATCCTCCTGCAGAAAAGGCACCTGTCGTCGCAAAGCCAAGTTCTGAAGCATACAGCAGACCACCTTTGGTGAGTAGACTAGGGATCCACCTGTCATATGGAGGCACCGGAACCTGGCCTTCAGGAGGCCGAAGGTCCGTTCGATCACCCTCTTAGTTCGTCCATGGGCATCATTGTAGTGTTCCTCTGCCCTTGTCCTGGGATTCCTCACTGGGGTCAGTAGCCATGACAGGTTGGGGTAGCCAGAGTCACCTGCAAATGACGACGGACAACTGTTAGACACACACTAACCTGTAGGGATATCCCCAGACCCAGACAACCATTCCCACTGTCTTCCTTCTAGGTGCTCACCTAATAGCCACACACAGTGCCTCTGGAGTTGACCCATCACATAAGGGATGCTGCTATTCCGCAGGATGTAGGTGTCATGCACTGAGACAGGGAACTTGGCATTCACATGGGAGATGTAATGGTCAGCCAAACATACCATCTGTACATTCATCCAATGATAACTCTTCCAGTTTCTGTACACCTGTTCACTCCTGTGGGGGGGGACCAAAGCCACATGTGTCCCATCTATGGCACCTATGATGTTGGGGATATGTCCCAGGGCATAGAAGTCACCTTTCACTGTAGGCAAATCCTCCACCTGAGAAAAAACGATGTAGCTCCGCATGTGTTTCAGCAGGGCAGACCACACTCTGGACAACATGTTGGAAAACATAGGCTGGGACATCCCTGATGCTATAGCCACTGTAGTTTGAAATGACCCACTTGCAAGGAAATGGAGCACTGACAGCACCTGCACTTGAGGGGGGATTTCTCTGGGATGGCGGATAGCTGACATCAAGTCTGGCTCCAGCTGGGTACACAGTTCCTGGATTATGGCACGGTCAAGCCTGTAGGTGATGATCACATGTCTTTCCTCCATTGTCGACAGGTCCACCAACGGTCGGTACACCGGAGGATGCCGCCATCTCCTCACATGTCCCAGCGGACGGTGCCTATGAAGGACAACAGCGAGCACACAGTCAAACAACTCAGAGGTACGTACCCACAGTTTACACAGAACACGATTCCTAATCCAAAAAGTGGCCTGTATGTGTCTTGAGTCTAGGCCTAGGTATGTGTGACGCAGTTAAAAATGAAGCCATGTGGGCCCCTGAAATGGCGGCTGCCTGACCTGTAAAGTGGGACAATGGGATGTGAGGTAACTGCGCTGGCGTTGTGCACCGTCGCGGTAGGCGGTCGAAGACCGCGGCACAATGCTGCATTGGTTAACATTGGACCCTATTGGTCCTAGGAGCCACTGACAATGTAAGCCGGCGGTGACGGTACGCACCGCCACGGACGTGACCGCCATTTTCTATCTGTTGAATCACTCGATACCTGATCCTCGACAGGAGAGGACCTACACTGCAAGTGCTGCTGTGACCTCGGTCTGGAAAAGACAATGGCTCGAGTGTCTGGGGAAAGTGCCCTTGCCTTCACATCGGAGGAGTTGGAGAAACTCGTGGACGGGGTCCTCCCCAGTACACGCTACTCTATGGTCCTCCAGACAAACAGGTAAGTACACTGGGAGCATGATGTATGGGCTATGCCTGTGTGGAGAGGGGTGGATGTAAGAAGGAAGGGGGGAGAGTGCGGCATGTATGAAACTACGGTGAGTGCATATGCCACATGCCAAGGGTAGGGATGGGGGCCAATGACTGTGACGGTGCAGTCGGTAATAAGTTTCTCTTCCCCCTGTACAAATCATGTAGGTCAGCGCCCACCAGAAAAAAGATATTTGGCGTGCCATTGCCAAGGACGTCCGGACCCTGAGGGTCTACCACAGACGGAGCACCCACTGCCGTAAAAGATTGGAGGACATTCGCCGCTGGAGCAAGAAGATGGCGGAGGCTCAGCTGGGGATGGCCTTCCAACGTGGGAGGGGTGCCCATCACACCATGACCCCTTCTGATGTTCAGGATCCTGGCGGTGGCTTACCCGGAGTTGGATGGGCGCTTGAGGGCATCACAGCAGCCACAAGGGGGTGAGTACACTCTCATCCTGCTGATTTTGAGTGCAGTGGAGGGATCTGGGTGGGGAGGTGGGCTGTGGGTTTCCCTAGGCCAGGGCGAGTTTAGTAGGCAAGGTCCCTCCGTAAGGCAGGCCATGTGGCACCCCACCCCACCTCTGTAGCGTGCCAAGTAAACCTAGTCATGCCCCTGTGTCATCCATGTGTGCAGATCTCGTCCATAGCCTAGTAGGCCATTTCCCAGGAATTGAACAGTGGAGCCCAAGAGCGCAGTGTAGTGCAGGGGGCTTCTGTGTCTGTCGTGTCCGCCAACCTACTAGCACCGCCCTCCCAGCAGCCCCTCAGCCTTTGACCTGTGCCCACTCACCCGGGAAGGTGGGCATCACCTTCACCCCAGGCACCTCATGCCCTGCCCCAATCACCCCTGCTGCCCTCAGTGAGGAGGCCATTGACCTACTCAGGTCCCTCACTGTTGGGCAGTCTACCATTTTGAATGCCATCCAGGGTGTAGAAAGGCAGTTGCAACAAACTAATGCATTCCTGGAGGGCATTCATATTGGTCAGGCAGCCCTTCACCGGGCTTTTCAGACTCTGGCCTCAGCACTGATGGCAGCCATTGTCCCTGTCTCTAACCTCCTCCTCAAACTTCCTCCACCTAGACCCAATCCCCTGTACCCCAGCCTATCCCAAGCACACCTTCAGACCAGCATGCACACAAGTCAACACACAAGGGAAGCTCTGGCAAACATAAGCACCACACATCCCACAGGCACTCACGCAAGCATCAAACACATGCAGACACACCAACATCCACTGCCTCCACTGTGTCCCCCTCCTCCTCATCCCCCTCCTCCCTCCCAGTCTCGTCTACACTCACACCTGCATGCACTACATCTACAGCCACTACTGCCATCACTAGCACACCCACCATCACATCCCGCTCACGTGCAGTCACCACCCCCACTACCATTCACACGTCCCCTGTGACCTCTCCCAGTGTGTCTGTAAAGCCACCTCCCAAGATACACAAAAGCAGGCACACACCCACCCAACAGCCATCCACCTCATGACCTCACGACAGCCTCCAGCGCATGCACCTTCACCCAAAGTCACCAAACGTACACCTCCTACAACCACAACCTCTTCCTCCACTGCCAAACCCCCCAGCTACCCATCCCAGTGTCTCCAAAAGATTTTTCCTATCCAACCTTGACCTCTTTCCCACACCTCCCCCACCCCGTCCGTCTCCTAGGTCCCGAAGTAGCACCTCAGCCACATCTCCGGGACCATTGGTGCCTGTAGTCACCGGAATATGGAGGGCACCGGACACCAGGGCAGCCAGTCTGGCACGGAGCCACAGCACAGACAGTCCCCCACCTGTGAAGCATCAGAAGTTGGCCAGTGCCCGGCGGGAGAGGGGGAAGACTCCAGCCACCAAAGTCGCTCCCAGGGGTCCCGGTGGGAATGTGGAGTCAGCTGCGACACCTTCCAAGGTGGGGAAGGGCCACAAGAAAGCAGGAAAGTCTGGGAAGAGCAGCACGGCGGAGGAGACCACCATCATCCCCGCTGCCCAGGAGGCCACAGCCATCATCCCCGCTGCACAGGAGGCCACAACCATCATCCCTGCTGCACAGGAGGCCACAGCCATCATCCCAGCTGGGCCAGAGAGGACCGCCAGCACAAGCCCTGCTGGGCTAGAGAGGACCACCAGCACAAGCCCCTCTGGGACAGAGAGGACTGCCAGCACAAGCCCCGCTGTGCTAGAGAGGACCGCTAGCACAAGCCCCGCTGGACTAGAGAGGACCGCCAGCTCAAGCCCCGCTGGGACAGAGAGGACCGCCAGCACAAGCCCCGCAGGATCAGAGAGGACCGCCAGCACAAACCCCACTGGGCTAGAGAGGACGGCCAGCACAAGCCCCGCTGGGACAGAGAGGACCGCCAGCACAAGCCCCGCTGGGACAGAGAGGACCGCCAGCATAAGCCCCGCTGGGACAGAGAGGACCGCCAGCAGCTGAGTCAGTATGACTCCTACAAGGCATCATTAATCTGTCCATTTCCACTTTTCGTTTTTTGTAATGCCTGAAACATCTTGCTGTGGGCAGGTACGAGTGACTAGGCAATAGCTATATTAAAGAAGAGTGGGAGTTGCCCTTTGAATAAAAATGTCTGAACGGCGAAACTGAGGTCTTTCTCAGTGGAAGTGAATGCAAGACTACTTTTAGTCATTCAATGATCTGCAAGCAGGTGTCCCTTCACGGCCTGTGCAATGTGGGGGGCGCAAATTTGGCCTGTTTTCTGAAGGGGACTCCCGTCCCTTTGAATCGATCAACATTTCATTTACTTTCGAATGGAAGTTATATGGTGCTGGGCGACCAAAGCTGTTGCAATATGCAACCAGGAATTTCCTACGCATTTTCAGTCTCTAAGTTTGTTAATTGTTGTGGACAATTTGTAATCCCCCCCAAATGAGAGAGAAAAGTATCAGAAATGTGATCTCACATTGATACTGTTAGTGTAAAATATGACAAGTTGAAGGCGCTACTGTTTCAAAAACAAGTCGCATTGACATCATCTTGAGAGATGTATGCTCTCCAGATTGCGAGATCATCAGCCGAGATACAATCCCTATTAAATACCAACTTCCTCAAGCACTTTGGAGAGCTGGTATCCAGAATTTTCAACACCTCGAGCACTACTGGGATTGTCCATTTCTTTAAGGCTGTTGGGCCTGGATTTATGTCCATCTTCCAGACTGTCTTCTGAGTCATTCCTTCGGCCATCCATTCACTCTTTTCCAGTGTGTTTGGTGGGTTTCCCATAATTGTGGCATTGATTGGAAGACTACTGCTGCTATTTTTTCTGATAAGCAGTAGAGCCACTGCCTCCAGCTCAACAGTGCCGTGAACACATGGTTTAGGTCTTTGATGCTTTGTTGCTGAAGGAATTGAGCGTGATTGGTCATTGTCGTACCAACCACTCCTATGGTGTGCAACCAGTCATTCGTTACGTATGGTGCCTCTTCGAACACTGGCCTACAGTGTTTCTTGCTGTTAGGCCAGTGCCTCCTGTGGACCAAGCACTTCTGATGTCCCCGATGAGGGTTCATTCATGGTCCTGCCCCTTGAGACTAAGGCTGATTCACGAGGCCACTTATGAGCCACCCTTAGTGAACGATCTGGCTCTTTATGGCGCTGTGGAGAGTGGCACTCCTGCAGGTGGACCTGCACAAGAGACTACTACGCACTACTGCTCCGTTGATCCGTCTGCCTATCCTGTGATCAATCTACCATATGATGATCTGGCCTCTTTCCTGAGGTCCTTTCCATTTGATGGCTTTGAAGCTGCTCTTCAAGATCATGACTATTGTTAGAAAAATTTGATGATTGGCTTAGTATACCAAATTCAAAGTTTACATTTATTGCCCTTACTTTGGCCTGCTGTGCTTGTCATGATCAACATTATGGTCCTCATTATGACATTGGTGGTAAATCCCCCTTACCAACATGCTGATTGCCACCAACATAGTGCCGCCAGAGCGGATATCCGTTCACCATATTATGACACACACACACCAATCTGTCACTATTCAGACACAAGTCTGCCACACCAAAGGTCAGTGATAAACTGGCGGTATCCAAACCCACACTGTTACACCAACAGAACAACGCCCATCACATTATGACCCACGAATCACCAGGGCAGACATTCAACCGCGGTAAACCATTAGCGGTACACACACACATACAAAACAACACTACATTGGTCAATTTAAATAACACACACCTGTCACCCATACACCCACCACACCCACATCACTATAAAACACACACCCACACTACCCACAACCCTTTACGACTACCAGAGAGAGACAGCAAAACCACTCACACAACCAGAGCCACATACCACTCACACCTATACACCACACATGCACCCCACATCACAGACCACAAATCATTACCCTACACACCCTCACCTATACACCTTACACAACAACCATGACACCACAAATACACCCCCGATTCTCAGAGGAGGAGCTAAGGATCATGATGGAGGAAATCATCGGGGTCGAGCCTCAGCTATTTGGAGCACAGGTGCAGCAGATATCTATAGCTAGGAAGATGTAGCTATGGCAGAGAATAAGGACAGGGTCAACGCCGTGGGACAGCACTCAAGAACCAGGGATGACATCAGGAAGAGGTGGAATGACATATGGGGGAAGGTATGTTCCATTGCAGCAAGACACCAACTCACTGTACAGAGGACTGGCAGTGGACCCCCACCTCCTCCCCCACAACTAACAACATGGGAGGAGCAATCATGTACCCTGTGGGCCTGGCCGGAGTAGGACTCTGGTAAGTCAACTCTCAACTGCTACTACTCCCCCTACCTGCATGCCATCATATACCACCACCCTCACCCTCACTCCCATCACTCCACCACCTACCACACCCCCCACCAACATATCTCACTCAACTCAATGCCAAGCCCTGCATGCCATACCACTGCATAGACACCACTCACAGCACTGCATGGACACCTATCACGAAAGCATGCACACTAGAGGGAATCAGCTAGCCCACCACATACCAAGTTACACAAGTGAAAGCTGCCAGGGCAAATACAACCAAAGACGGCAACCCACTGATGCACAATATGTCACACATAGAAACAATAACACTTCATTTACATCCCCAAAGATATCCCAACCAATGTTACCTGAGAAGAGGTGCCAGCCCTATCCAGTCCCCCAACTGAAGAGGCCCACAGTGATGACAGCAACTCTGGTCGCCTGGATCCGGATGACCAACCTGGCCAGTCGGGGACACCGGACAGTCGGTTACCATGCCACAGTCACACACCACCACAGAGCATCCCCCACCTGGAAACACCACCACAGCACCCACCCAGCATACCCACACCTCTGTCTCAGGACACGTCAATCAGCAGTGTGTCCACCTCTACAGGGACCCCAGGCTGCAGTGATCACACCATGAGCGATAGTGGGGCACCAACATCTGTAAAATGAATTGCTAAAGGGTACAGTAAGTGGGCATAGAAGTGGGAAATAACAGCTTGCCAGTGCCAAAGATATACAAATAATTGACAATGAAATGTGAAGTAACACTGTCTTACCTGTGTGTCATTGGAAGTATTGTTGTATCACTGCTGTTCTGTTGTCCTCATCCTCATCTGTGCCTCCTCATAATCAATGTCCACAGGTTCCACTGCTGCCACGTGGCCATCTCCAGCCTCCTCCTCCTGCAGAAAAGGCACATGGCGTCTCAAGGCAAGGTCGTGGAACATGCAGCATGCCACAATTATCTGGCAGACCTTCTTGGGTGAGTTGCACAGGGATCCACCTGTTACATGGAGGCACGGAAACCTGTCCATCAGGAGGCCAGAGGTTCTTTCAATCATCCTTCTGGTTCGTTCATGTGCCTCATTATAACATTCTTCTGCCCTTGTACTGGCATTCCTCACAGGGGTCAGCAGCCACAATAGGTTGGGGTAACCAGAGTACCCTGCAAATATTGAGGGACAACATTTAGTCACACACTATCCCATACGGCCCAGCCCATACCCATACACCAACACCTACTGGGTGGGAACCATGGCTCACCTATCAGCCACACCCTGTGCCTCTGTAGTTGGGCCATCACATTTGGGATGCTGCTATTCCTCAGGATAAAGGCATCAAGCACCGACCCAGGATACTTAGCATTGACATGGGAGATGTACTGGTCCGCCAAGCACACCATCATGTAAATTCATGGAGTGAAAACTCTTATGATTTCGGTACACCTGTTCATTGGGACGGGGGGCACAAATGCATTATGAGTTTCATCATTCGCCACAATTATGTTGGGGATATGTCCCATTGCATAGAAGTGAGCCTTCACTGGGGCCAAATCCTCCACCAGGGGGAATACAATGTAACTGCACATGTGTTTAATCAGGGCACACAACACTCTGGTCAGCACTATTGAGAACATTGGCTGTGACATTACTGCTGCCAAGCCCACTGTCACTTGGAAAGAACCAGTTGCCAGGAAATGGAGCACTGATAGAACTTGCACAAGAGGGGGGATCCCAGTGGGGTGATGGATATCAGATATCAGATCAGGCTCCAATTGGGGACACAGCTCTGTGATTGTGGCCCTGTCAAGTCTATAGGTGTGGATGATGTGCCTGTCCTCCATTGTTGCCAAGTCTACCAGGGGTCTGTACACGGGGTATGTCTCTCTCCTATTCATCCCCAGCGGTAGCAATCTAAGAGACAAAGGAGTGGGGGGCCTGTCACAAACTGAACATTGGAGCCACAACAGTACAATGCATGATGTCAATTTGTATTGGGAAAGTGGGATTTGTCATGTATGTCCAAATTTTAACTGTGACACCGTTATTATCCAGGCCCTGCCCCCCCCCCCGGAAATGGCATCTGCCTGTCCTGTATGGAGGGACAGATGGAAGTGAGGTAATTCCGCTGACGTTGTGAGCTGCTACGGGAGGCGGTCGGGAACCACTGTGCAACTCCTAATTGGTTAACATTGGGCCCTATGGGGTACAGTGGCCAATGGTGATGTAGGTCTGCAGTGACGGTATGCACCGCCGCGGACATGACTGCCATTTTCTATCTGATTCCTCACTCGATACCTGACCTTCAACAGCAGAGGACCTACACTGCATGGGCTGCTGTGACCTGTGTCTGGAACCTACCATGGCCTGTGTGATTGGGCAAAGGGCCCCTGCCTTAACCTTAGCAGAGTTGGAGAGACTGGTGGATGGGGTCTTACTCCAGTACAGACTGCTGTTTGGACCAACAGACCAACAGGTGAGTACACTGCGAGCACGATGCATGTGGCATGAATGCATGGAGTGGTGTGCGTGAAGGCCTCATGTAAGGGGGGTGGGTGGATGTCCTCTGGGTGGAGTATTGGTTGTGTGCTGGGCCATGTGTGTGCAAATGGTGATGTGAAGAGGTATGGTGGGCCATAAGTGTAACAGGCAGGACTGTCTGACTGATACTATTTTCCTGTGTGTATTCCCTCTGTAGTTCAGCGCCCATCAAAAGAAGGGTATGTGGCGTGCCATCGCCAAGGACGTGCGGACCCTGGGGGTCTATGGCAGGCAGAGCACCCAGTGTCAGAAACGTGGGAGGACCTGAGACGCTGGACATGTAAGACGCTGAGGCCCAGCTGGGGATGGCCTCCCAACGAGGAAAGGTGCCCGTCGAACCCTGACCCCCCTGATGGCCCACATACTGGTGGTGGCCTATAATGGGCTGGATGGGCGCTTGAGGGCATCACAGCAGCCACAAGGGGGTGAGTAAAGTGCTCATCATTACAACTTAGGCATGGTAGGGTGGTATCCGTGTGGGGATGTGTGTCAGTGGGTGCCCCAGCCCAGGCCTGACATTGCAGAGCAGGTCTCCTGGTGGCAAGGGTCCTGAAGGGATAATCATGCTACCTGGCTCTTAGGCATCCACAACTGGTCAGGGCTGCGTGGTTGCCAAGTGTACTGCATTTGGCAGTGTGTGCCCCTCCCCATGCCTTGTTGGCTAGCAAAATAACTGCTAGTGCAATGCATAGTGCGTAGGGCTGTTCCCTGTGTGTGATAGTGGTGTGCACACCAATGGTGGTGCTAACGCGTCCTTCTATGTTAATTTATACAAATCGGGACTCGTTTTAGGCCGATGAATCTTTTGACCCAGTGGTGAGACACCGTAAGACGAGACAACTGATCAATATATCAATCAATATATCAATAATATTGTCAACATATATCACCACAATATATTTCACTTTAGACATTAGTAAACCTTCGGCGCAACCATGACCTTTCAGTCATAAATAACCACACCTTATTGAAGTTTTGTGAATTTTATTCCCTATTGATTACAATCTAATAGCAGATGTATTAATCTCAAAACCAAGAAGCAAAAGAGCATAGTCACAATGCGGCAACTATGATAAGGTTTCAACAATGCAATGATCACAAACATAAGATAGTAATAAGGAGGTAAACAAATCAAAATGCATAGAACCTGTTATATGTCTTAGTTCAGCATAGCACCACGTCAGTCAAGTCAGCTACGTCAGTCAAGGTGAATGCCTCATCTAGCCACTAATTAGCATCAGCATGTTGGGCTTCATGCAAAACAATTTAGAACATCAATTTGGAAAACATCTAACTAAGGTCTCTTATCAAAAATACACAGCAGTTGGTACCTAGAAAGAAAAGGCAAACAAATGAATTTCCATTAGCAACAGTATAATTACCCTCCTCGAAATAGGTCAGCATACAGGATCAGTCTTCGTCTTCAGGACATCAGTTAGATCTCCGTCAGTCTATCTAATCTAAGGGCAGGAGGCACTTCCCTCATAAGGAGGAAAATGTAAAAGGACTACTAAGGGTGAGGATAGTTTTTGTCTAAGTCTCAAATCACCAAATAGAATGACAGAGTTTCTGGATGCAAATCGATATCATTCCCTACCTAATGCGTCTTGTCTCTTGTGTCATGAGTTTGTATCCCTTTTTTGTAATACATTCCCCCAAAATTCTATTGGACAGTCACTACACTGCATTATCTGTAACCTATCAAATTATACTTTAAGTAATGCACTTGTCATTCTATGATAATTTACATTCTTCTAATTGGTCTTCATAATTGAAGTTTTTCGTAGGTGGCACATCCGGGGTTACTTCATTTTCTGGCACGCTCTTCGGGTCAAGAGTTCTCTTTTCCGTGATTCGATGTCCTTGAAAGTGTCCATATTTGTAGCAAGGCTTATAATTGTTATACTAAAGCTGCTAGCATACGGATGGGAATATAACTGTTAATGATACAATAAGCGGAGAAAAGAACAAATGCTGGGTCATGGTCTTTGCGAGTCAGCACACTGAAGAAACAGAAAAATACACTTTAATATGAGAGCTACACAGCTAGTTTTCGACTCACGCTAACTTAAGACGTATGGATTCTAATAAAATGCAATCTTTATACGTGTTAATATTTTCAGTTAGTCATAATACAAGCAATTATTTCTTACAGTCGACATTAGTTTATGCATGTGAAAAATTCTCCACGTTTAAAATACGTTTCAATGAATAATATTATTAATGCAGCATTGTTAAATATAAGCATTTCACATCTAAAATAGGTAATGTTTAAACTACGCTCTCTCAGTGGTGTTAGTGCAGCCATTGACCAGGTGTATCCTTTGTCTCTTCCCCCACTTTTTGTTTTGTCACCCTGTCCTTGTATGCATTATCATCATCTGGCGGAGGAGCAGAGGCACCGGCGACAGAGGGAGCTGCATCCCACAGGACCCAGGAGGCCGAATCCACCGACGGTGAGGGTACCAGTGGGACAGAGGGCAAGGGGAGCACCACGGCGGAGATTGGAGGGGACAGTTCAGACTGATACCTCCTCTGATGGAAGCTCCCTTGTGGTGGCGGACACCTCTGTGACCACCCCAGCTACAGGTACAGCCGCCACCCCTGCACCAGCACTGCCGTCCCAGCAGTCCCTCAGCGAGTTGCTCGTGCCCGCTCACCCAGGAAGGTGGGCATCTCCTTTGCCCCAGGCACCTCAGGCCCTGCCCCAGTGAGCCCTGCTGCCCTGAGTAAGGAGGCTATTTACCTTCTGAGATCCATCTCAGTAGGGCAGTCAACCATTGTGAATGCCATCAAGGGGCTGACAGCCCAAATGGAGCAAACTAATGCATTTCTGGAGGGCATTCACACTGCTGTGTCTGCCCAACAGAAATCGATCCAGGCTCTGGCCTCCTCTCTGATGGCAGCCATTGTCTCTGTTTCCACCCTCCCCTCCAACTTCCTCCTCCCAATCCCATTCACCTCAACCCTAACCTATCCCAAGCACACAGGCAGACAAGCATGCACACAAGACAACACACAAGAGTGGCACAGGCAAACACAAGCACCACATATCATCCCACAGGCACTTACACAAACACCATCCAGATGCAGACATACCGACATCCACAATTTCCACTGTCTCCCCTCCTCCTCCTCCACCTACCTCACAGTTGCATCTACATTCACACCTGCATGCACTACATCCTCATCCACTACTAGCATCACCACCACACCTAGCAGAACACACACCTTACTGGCAGACACCTCCACAACAGCCATGCACACATCCCCTGTGTCCTCTCCCACTGTGTCTGTCCCCCTCCTAAAGTACACAAACGTAAGCACTCAGACACCCAAAAGCCATGAACCTCACAACAGCATCCAGCCCATACACCTGAACCCAAAATCAGCAGACAGACACCTCCTAAAACCCTATTCCTCCACTCCCAAACCTTCTTCTTCTTCCCGCCCAAATGTCCCCAAGAAGCTTTTCCTCTCCACCATTGATCTCTTCCCTACCCCTCCCCCATCCTTCATGTCTGGCCAGGGTTGCAAAAACCCAGGCAAGCACTCAGCCGCCAAGTCCATGGGCCCAGTAGTCTCCACACCCACTCGTGGTGGGAAAGGATCCAGGGCACCTGTGCGAAGGGTGAAGGAGCCTGCACCAGGCAGCCTCAAGGAAAGGGTGCCTGCCCCAGCTGCTGCCCGGAAGGGCAAGGAGCCAGCCCCAGCTGCTGCCCGGAAGAGCAAGGAGCCAACACCAGCTGTTGCCCGGAAGGGCAAGGAGCCAGCCCCAGCTGCTGCCAGGAAGGGCAAGGAGCCAGCCCCCCAGATGCTGTCAGGAAGGGCAAGAGCCAGCCCCAGCTGCTGTCAGGAAGGGCAAGGAGCCAGGGGCAGGGACTCAGACGGAGCCCCCCACCACCAACCATGGTTGTGCAGCCATCCGAGGCTGCAGGGGATGGGCAGGAGCTTCCCCCCACCACAACCGGCAGCAGCACCACCACCACCACCAGTGGGCAGCCATCCGAGGCTGCAGGGGATGGGCTGGAGCTTCCCCCCAGCAGCGGCTGCAGCAGCACCACTACCACCACTGCGCAGCCGTCACCGCCGGAGAACAGTATGTAGTCCTGCCTCCATGGGCTGCTGTGCAGCCTGCATCCTGCAAATCCAGTGGGTATGACACCCACCTGAGAGACTGTGACCTTGCACTCCCCGGGATCAAGAGCACGGGGCACAATGCCCCCTCAAGAACCAGTGTGTAAGACACCCACCAACCCCAGCCTCCCAAAGGATCAAGAGCACAAGGCACGATGCCCCCTCCAGAACCAGTGGGTAAGACATCCACCAACCCCAGCCTCCCCAGGACCAAGCACAGGGCATGTTGCCCCCTCCAGAGCATGTGGGCAAGTCACCCACTTGAAAGACTGTGGCCTTGCACCCCCCAGGACCAAGCACGGGGTATGTTGCCACCTCCAGAACCAGTGGTCTTGTTCCATCTGCCGGCTGAGGTGCCCCCCTGTTCCCCATCCCCCGGAGGTGCCTACCTATTTTCCAACTGATGCCCCTGCAGTGTTCTCTCTGTGTTGGTGCAGGTGACAAGTGAGGCCTTGGACTTTGGCCTGTGGCCCACGCACACTGAGGACTGGGCAGTGACCCTTGAACTGTACATTTGTATATACCAGTTACATTTCATATTTCTTATTTATACCGTGTTGATCTTACACTCACTTTGGTAAATTCATGTTGTCCATGCATTTTTCATCTGAGGTACGGGGTATATCTGTTTTATTACTGCAGCTGAGTGTGTGTATGGTGTTGGGGGTGGAGTTTGTGTGTTGGGTGTGTGTGTCACTCTCGTTTTCCTCCCTCCCTCCCTTGTGTGCTAGGTTGCTGTACTCACTGTCGTCGTCTTCTCTGTCGTTGGTGTTTGTGGTGGAGCAGCATGTAGAAGAGCATTGGGAAGAAAAGCAGCTCGGGCTCCATGGCGGCGTGGTTGTTCCCTGTGTCTCAAATGGTGAGTCCTTTCACTTCTGTGCAGTGTTTTCGCCAGGGTTTTGATGTCATTGGTACCACCCCGGAAAAGGTGGTGGATTGCAGGGTCGTAATACGGTGGGTGGGACATTGGCTTCCGCCTGGCTGTAGGTGCCTACCACCTTGGTGGCTGTTGTTTTCGCCCTGGCAGTCGGTGTGGTAAAGTGGCTGTCTATCTGAGTTCTCACAAACATGGTCATAATTTGGCAGTAACTACTGCCAGCCTATTGGTGGTATTACCGCCACTTTATGATCGACCGCCAGGGTTGTAATGAGGGCCTATATCTCTTTGTAAGTTTTTTAGCTATTGATTTTTAACATGTTTTTAAATGTGATTTTTTCATCTAGTTCTTATGATTTTAGCTTTTAATCCAGAGCATGTTTAGCATTTGCATTCATTCACCTTCGGTGGCATCAAGTTAGGGCATCATACTTGTTACGGCAATGGGGAGGGTGTAGTGAATCCTAGTTTGTTTTGATGGGATACAGGAGTTAGCTTAGCCTTTGGTTTGCAGACTCCTAGTGACTTACCCTACTTAGCTTGCTCTATTTTAGCACATTTATTTAATTAAATCGTTTAAGATGGCTTCCTTGCTTTTAGTTAGGCCCATATTTTAGTTTTGTGTTATCAGTGCCACCGCGCTAAGGCCTCAATATCAAGCGACAAAGATAAACAAACTGTAGGTGTTCACATTAGGTACTTTCCCTCTTCGCACTTTCAAGGGAATTGTTTATATAAATTACCATCCCAAGCATGTCTTGTTATCTATTGTTTGGGAACAGACCTAAATCAGGGGTCCAAGCAGATCTGTTTAAATACGCCTCACTTAAACAGATAGTTAGAGGGATTCTGACCAGATACCATTGCTACTATGGATGCTGCACGTCGCCTTGATGCTGACCCAGTCTTTGTGTCCCTACACAGTCTGAGCTAGAGACCTCACTCCAAGGTAACGAGGGTTGGGGGGCTCTTCTAATTGAAATGGCATTGGCAGATTAGGTTTAACATACCTAGCTCTCTTTTAGGTTAGAGGTTAGGCTCATTATCCTAGGGTTTTAGGACATAATTCACATCTCATGTCATTACATGTTATTGCAAGATGGTGGGGGTCTTTGTATTAATGACTCTTGTCTTTACCATTCTGTTTCTTGCACTGTTCATTATCCTAGTCATTGCAGCCCATGCAACTTATCGCAGATTGCAGTTTTGCTGAATAAAACCTATTGAAACTTTACTGCATCTTTTTCTTTGTTTTGTTTGATTGAGACATGGTGTTTATGCGAGAAAGGGGTAACCTCCGTTTAACCACGACACACCCTGAGATATCACACTCTTGAGTACATGCGTAAAGGCTGCCACAAATCACCTTTTACTGTTTGGGTTTTTGGTGAGGTACTGCTTGTGAGCCGGGAGGGTTGGGATGACAGTTGCAAGTAGTTATAGGACTGGCATGGTTGCCTACAAACATAAGTATTGTCATCCTTAAACCAGCAGTCTTGCCTAGAGCAAGAGACAAACTACGACAGATACAAATTTGCATTCACACTTTTGCTAATTTAAGAAGTTGTGCTTGTTTTCATAGGAGTAACAATTTGCTAAAGCTAGTTCACAATAACCAGTCAAAATTACAGATCTTAATACATTTCTTATTATCACTAGGTGTTGTCAAAAATTGAAGGGAAAGTGTTGAAATTCTTCCATAAGCCTGCAGGTCCATTAGTCATTACCAGGGAACCCTGAGAAGTCAAATGCAACAGCATTGAAATTCTCACCTGGGACTGCCATTCTGCTTGTTAGTACTAGAGGTCCAGCTCAGGTTAGAAGCAACTGCTGTAAATGGCCTTCAAGTGAAGGGAGTGTGGCTTTTGTATAGAAATTTGCATACACACTTTTGCTATTTTAATCATTTGAGCTTTTTTTTCATGAGTAGTTCTTAATAACCAGTCAAAAATACAGATCTCAATTTATTTCTTATTTTTTAAAGTTTGTAATCACACTCCTCTACTTACAGGAATGTCTCTTCAACACTAAGTACAAGCACATTTAGATGGCTCTTTTTGGCTGCTCATATTTTGTTGGTTGATAGTTTTGTCTTTGAGTTGTGAGGAGTGTTTTCTGCATACTGTAAGTGCTAGTACAATATTCCCATAGGGGTGATGTTTCACAAGTAGTTACTAGAGGACTCTCTCAAGTTGTTGTAATGTCAATCCAAAACCTGTGGGGAGTGTGATTTCAACCCAAAAATCAGCATATAAACTTCAGCTTCTCTAATGAATTGCTCTCATTGTCAGTAGAATAAATAAATATACAAAATCTGGTTTATAGTGAGGAATGAACATCGTAATTTACAATAAATGTCTTGAGAGTTATGAAAATGGTTGCTTTAACCCTGCTATACATAGAAACTATAAGTAATTAGGAAGTGGATTTTCTAGGGGACAGATGTATTAAACTATTTTGCATTCTCAAATGGTACGAATCGCATAATTCTACCGTTTGCGAATGCAAAAAAGCCTCCTATGATGAATGAAAGGAATTCGCAGTGCATTTTTAGGGAATCACTAAAATAGCGATTCTCTAAAAATGCGACTAGGTTTAGTGAATCGCAAATTGCGATTCGCAATTAAAGAATCGCAAATCCAATGTATGAAGCAGTCGCAAATATCGAGTAGCCACAAAACGGGCATTTTGCATGTGCAATTTACCAACAAATGAAATCAGTTGGTAACTAGGTGCAAGCTATAAAAGGGGGCCCGGAATGCATCAGCCCTTTTCCACACTGGTTGCACTCTACGTCATGGTGAGGAGGAGGAGAATCCTGGCAGGTTTGAGGAGAGGGAAGAGGAGACAGGACACATTTTCAGAGTGCGCATTACTCTATTTGATCAGAGGAGGAAATATAAATATACGTTGAACTCTGCCATGATACTGGACTTAATAGCAGATTTGCAACCCCTACTGCAATGACACACACAGAGAGCCAATTCCATTCCCACCCATGTGCAGGTATTATGTTCCCTGCAACTCTTAGCCTTAGGTAGCTTCCAGGAGGTCATAGCAGCAGCTGGAGGTGTATCTCAAAGTGCACTTTCACACATATTCAATGCATTCCTAAATGCTGTTAACAAAATTGAATCTGCACATATAATTCCACAACATCCCACAGCATTTGCAGCTAGCTAAATGAAATTTCTACCAGGTACCCATATTTCCACATCTCATTGGCTGCATTGATGGGACATATCGGGCAATCTGTCCACTATCTGCAACAAATTATATCTACAGGAACCGTAAACATACCCATTAGATGAACATTCAGGTCATTTGCAATGCTTCCCACACTATAACTGGTCTATTGGCCTGATACCCTGGTAACACATATGATTCCCACATCTTTACACACAGTGGAATGTACACAAGACTTCTTGCTGGGGAGTTTGACGAGGGATACCCAATTGGTAATGTAACAGAGAACAATGCTGTATATTGTATAAGTGAAGTCACTGATGACAATAACTTAATATGGCACGCCTGTGATTGTAGGAGACAGTGCATATACAGTGTGGTCCTTCATCCTGACACTGTATCACAATCCAGCCACAACAAGTGAGTTGGGATACAATGCGGCACATAGGAGGACATGCAGTGTGATTGAGAGGACCTTTGGACCGCTGAAGAGTTGCTTTCGGTACCTGCACAAAAGTGGGGGTGCACTCCTATACAGTCCAGAAACCACCTGCAAGATTGTGGCCACATGTTCAATGTTGCACAACATTGCTACAAAATGAGGTATACCAGTGGAACCAACAGAGATGGACTCTGATGAGGATGACGACCCCCTGCCACCCCTTCACTCAGGAGACAGAACCAGAGCAGCAGACAGCAGGCAAAGACGTGCTGAGATTACACACAGCTATTTCTGATGTAAGTAATGACAACGTCACATCTCGTTTATTTTTGCTACAGGTATCACATTTATTACCTTCAGTCCAGGTCAATTATGTGGGCATAGGACAAGGGTATTTCAAAATAGCACAATCAGTACCCAATAACAATGTCATACTATTAACATCAAAGTACCAATGCTTGTCCAAATCACTTTTTACGTCCACGCAGTCCACTAGAATGCTCTGTGGGCTCAGCTGCACATCTTGTTGAAGGTCCAGAGGCAGTACTGTGTCTGGAACTGTGAGGCCTATGATCCATTACAGGGGCAGTGACACTACTGAGGCTAGAGTGCTCCTCACTATCCCCACCACCCAGATCACTGTTTGCAGCACTCCGAGCTGTCTGCATTGTCTCCAATGCATTAGCGACTTGCACCAATCCCTGCGCAATGTCCCATCTGCAATGTACCATTTCCACTTGCATACCCACAAAGCAGTTAATATTAGTGAGCCGATTTACAGATATGCTGAACCCATCCAACCTACCCATCAATTGGTGATGACGCTTACGGTGGGTGACCTGCTCCTGATGCAGTACAGTGCAGAGTATATTAATTGCAGTTGTCACCTCCCTTAGATGTTCTACTGTTGCTTGTTGTCCCTCATGCAGCTTGTATATGCTATGATTGGGAGACACCAACTGCCGGTTGATTGATCTCACATGTTTACATTAAAGGCGCTGCACATTCAGCATGGATGCCTCAAGACCACAAAAAAGAGATGGGACCTCACCTTTTACTGTACTGTGTCTGCCTTCTTCACAATTCCTCCTGAGGAGAGTATACTAGTGCCAAAACAGGGACTGCTGTCTGTGGGTGCGTTTACCAGCTGATGGTGGTTCTCCATATCTTGTAACTCATCAGAGTCTTGAGTGAAATCTCAGAGGGGTTCCACTCTAGCCCTGCACCTGGGTGATGCTGGTATGATGGACTCAGTGTTGTTGGTATCAGACTGTGGCTGACTTTCCTCATCCCCCCCCCATTTCAGTCTCTGCTGCATCAACTGCTGTCTGTGGGTGCGTTTACCAGCTGATGGTGGTTCTCCATATCTTGTAACTCATCAGAGTCTTGAGTGAAATCTCAGAGGGGTTCCACTCTAGCCCTGCACCTGGGTGATGCTGGTATGATGGACTCAGTGTTGTTGGTATCAGACTGTGGCTGACTTTCCTCATCCCCCCCCCATTTCAGTCTCTGCTGCATCAAGTGCAGGAACATCTGCAACAACAATGCGCAGCATGTCATTCTATATGTTCTTTTTGCATGTCATAAAATAGTTACTTTTGTATTAAACATTTTCCCTGGCATTATATCTCTGTATGTCTGTTGTATTGTATCATTGTTTGGTTTTACACAATACTGATATTTTGGCAGTAGTTGCGCTTTTGAGGTCTGGACTATCACTCCCATAAGGCATTGTTGTGTTGAATGGGCAATGTGGCATGGACTGTTTCTCACACTGCATGGTGAAATTGAAAATTTCTAAGGGACATTTGTACATGCACATATGGTGATTCAAACCATTACTGCCCTTACCTTTGCTGGTGCCGGGTGTGCCTGAGGTGTCTATGTCCGTGAGACCACCATGGGGGTGGACGGTCTCTGGGTGGATGGTCCTCCGCCAGTGCTCCTTGCCTCCTTCAGCCTGCTTGCTACCCTCTCCTTGGCATGTGATCGTAAGTCATACCAGAGCTTGCAAATCTCTTCGCTTTGCAACACATACTGTGCTGATTTTAGTCTGGATGTCAGTCCACAATTTCCTTTTCTCACTTTCAGGGCATGTAGTGAGTTCTCCCCAAATAACTGGTCATGGTTCCTGACCACCCCTTCTGTTCCTGCTCACTGAATTTCAGTTTTCTTTTTCTCCCTCCTGTGTCCTTGCCATTTCCATAAGTGGCCATTGTGTTCACCTGGTCCTGGCTGACTCTCCTGAGTGCCTCCCTGGTGCTGTGCTGGGTCTCTCTGCCTGTTCCTGTGGCTCAGGCTTCTGGAAAAAGCATGCAGTGACTCACTTCCTGGTTGTGATGTCATCATGCTGCTCCAGAATACAAAAATTGTTTTCCAAATACCAATTCACTATTTTACCGAACCACTTTTTGGTACTAGCTTTTTGCGATTCCAAATTTTCGGTAATCGCAGAAAATTTTGCGATTGCCTTTTTACATCACATTTTGCAAATACCAAATAGCAACTCAGTAAAAATTGCTATTTGGGAATCGCAAATGCGGACCTTCATACATCTGGCCCAAAGTGTATGTGTACTCGTGCAAGGGAAAAATGCAGTCACTCAAAGTGAAGACATTCAATGGCTGCAGTGGGCTGGTCTGTTGATCTCTACCTTCTGCTGGGGTGGGTGGGAGTATAATTTGATTGACGTGTCAGTAGACCAATGGTAAAAGTGTGTTGATTGGGAGTCCCTTTATATGTATGTATTTGTGTATGACTTTTGTTTAACACATAAGGCTTGAAAGCTGAAGCTGTCTTTAGGCAACACCTAAAAAAGAAGAAAAAGAGGAAGAAAGAAAGAGAGAAATAAAAAAAGAAAGGAAAGAAGGAAAAAAGAAGGAATCAAACACAGGTAACACTAAAGCAATAATAAGCTAAAAACAAACAAAAAAACTGAACAGACGGGAACTACCTTGTCTGTGGATGTGCTCCTTCTAGAATGATTAACTGTAGTCTCTCAAAGTGAAGGTAGTCAGTGGCTGATCCAGGCTGACCCATTGCCCCATGTTGCATTGGGTGAAAGCAAAATATGAATGACACAACAGACTAATGGATAATGAGATGTGGCTAAAGGACCCATTAAGTAAATATATTATGCATATAATGTTAGTAGTATCAAACGGTCTTGGTTTACACCAGACCTAAATAATGGCTGAAGGTAGTGGATAATCTCTCAGCAAATCACTAAACAATGTGTGATTTCTGGTTGGCCCATTGCTTCACATGGAATAGTCTGTGACAGAAAGGATGGGCAATAAAAATGCAGGGCAACTGATGAATGGTCTCAGACTATCGGTCTAACATGGAGAACCATTTTGGTTGATTTATGACAGACATTCAGAAGTTGGAAAACAACCTGAAACATTTGTCTTTTTTGGAGATTCTGATTGGGTGCAGCACCACACATAGAAGACCATTCAGATTGGATGATGGCAGCCCATTCAAAATAATAATGGGCAGTTCAATCCGCTCAACAAGCAAACTTTAAAAAAAAAGTCAGTTTCTGCTTTTTTGTACTTCTGCTAAATATTTCATCCACTGCAACTCCTGATGATACCTGAAAGTAGTTTTTTTTTTCTAAATGGATTCCATACACAA
The DNA here is from genome assembly GCF_031143425.1 of Pleurodeles waltl. Classification (NCBI taxonomy): domain Eukaryota; kingdom Metazoa; phylum Chordata; class Amphibia; order Caudata; family Salamandridae; genus Pleurodeles; species Pleurodeles waltl. The sequence continues at coordinate 806,313,481 of NC_090449.1, read as the reverse complement.
TGATAGTTGAAACCTATGTCATGTATCTTGCATCCAGGTACTTCACTGAGACTGCAAGGCTGGTAAACATTTCCCTCTGAAACTACCCTGCAGGGCAGATATTCACTCACATATAAATGAAAAGGTAGGGGGCGAGGTGATGGGCAATCAATAAGGCTTAAGCAAAGAGTCTCAGGGATGTTCAATCCCAGGGTCTCATAATATGGGCTACTTTATTGGAATCAATCACATTTCCCCAACATCTGACCTGTATTTCTTTACTCTATATTCTTCTCAGCCACGTTGCAATAAATGAGAGGTGCTCTATAAATGTATAAAAACATGTCTCTAGTACTCTTAGTCTAATTGTGACATCACAAGTGGCCTTTTATATGAATCTTACTTAGGTACACATTTGTAATCACTTGCTGAGGTTGAGTTATAACATTACAGTGCCAGGGCCAGACTGTTAAACAAAAAAAGCTTGGCAAAATGCTCAATCCATCCCTGCTCCCATCATATTCCATCTTCTCACACAATCTCTCTCTTTCCATTCATCCATTTCTCTTTCTCCCTCTCTGATTGCTTTCTCTCTACCTTCCCCCTTCCTCTCTTTCTTTGGAAGCTTACCTGCTGCAGTTAACCTCAAGCCGCTTGGGGAAGTAACAGAGACACCTGGCCCATCCCCAGGCTTTCAAAACTCTTCTCAAAGGGCCTCAGCCCACCAGGGAAATGCCCAGTGAAATAAAAGGTGTATCTTGCATTGCACAGCGCCTCTGCCACACCCAGTAGACAGTGTGAAGGATTTGTCATGAATCAACATTCCCAGTGTTGTTTGCACAATGTAATTTGAGATCTTGCATTTTGGCTCTTCTGAAATGTCATGAAAAGGACAGTCTTTAATAGGAAGGAGCTACTTTTTCCAGTTAGATTTCACTACACTAAAGCAGGAAAGTACCGTCATGTTACAACACATTCTTGACTACAAGCATTTTACATTAGGCTGCAGAAAGCCCTAGCAGACATACTTTATGTTACCAAGTCTTCAAAAAAGTACAATAAACCAAATGCAGAGAGAATGGGCTTTGGTCTGCTCCTTGAACCTTTGACTTTGCTGTGTTTTGTCAGGGTTTGCCATTGTTTGGATAGGCTATAGTGCAAAGGCATGTCATTTTGTGAATGGTTACATTATGCACTTTTTGTTACCATTATAGTTCTAGTCTTTTGCTAGATTGCAGATGTGACAAGACCTGTAGCCTGCTATAGAAAGCCAGTGTGTGTTGTATGATGCTATATTTTTTTGAGTGATCACATGCAGAAGTGGCATTGGACAAACCATAGAAATGGGTATCATATCAATCAGCATGCTCTATATTTGGGGTAGTCCCCCATGTAAGGTGGAAAAGCACTCATTATGAATGACCTGTCATGTTTGGCTCTCATTATACTAAATGAGAATGCTGAATTCGGGTGGCTGCACCACCAGGTTGTGGGGAACTGAATCCACTTCAACTCTGTGTGACAACTGTCAGCCTAACCCTTCCGGCCAGCTAGCAGTACCTCACCAGCACCTAAAAGTGGATGTGATTTGTGGCAGCTGTGCGCAGGACATTCTGATTTCTCAGGGAAATCGTGGTGCAATAGATCTCACCTTTTTTTCTCACTTACATTTGTCTCACACAGGCAAATACAAACAGAAGCAGAAATCAGTTCAATATGTTTTATTGAATCTACAGCATTCTATATGAAATAGTATCTACTGCAATGATTAAGGTGACAAAAGAAAAATAGCAATGTGGTGCAAGGAAAGTGAAACACAAGAAAAGTCCTACTGTAGTGTCAGTGTGCTAGGTGTAAGGATCCCTATCTATGTCACTAAGGTACTACTAGAGCACAGCAGTGTTAGCCCTAATCTGCCCTTCAGATTCCCTGGGAAGACACCATCCCTCATACCTGATTATGATAGTAGCGAAGAAGGCTCTTGGTCTACTGAGAGTCCTCTCTCATGTAAATGGAAAGATGCCAAGTCTCAGTTACAGTGAAGCGACAGCATGCAGTGCCAATTTTCTGGCTCAAACGCTCCGTCTAACATAATAGATAGCAGAGGAATGTTTTATAACAAAACAGCTGATGTTCTGAGAAAACTTGCGCTAACGTAAGAACACAAATGTTTCATGTGAATTGACAAAGATTGTGGTGTTCCACTTTGTACTGACAACATATTAGAGACAGCCTTGAGCAAAGCAAAGAACAAGAATATCCGAGAAAAAGGAATGAAAACAGTTTTTTGTGCTAAAAGCGTATGAGATAAAGGAAAATGAAACATCACCACAGAAAACAAAAAAGAATTGCTTCTAGGCTAAAGGGCACAAGCTACAACCTATGGATAAAATAAAGTGCCCATAAAAGCTACTAAAAATACCCTCATGACAGAACATTGTAAAACGAGCCATCCTATATTGTCAAAGGTGTCCAAGGGGAATGGCAAGGGGCAGTATACAACTAACCTTGGCATAGGCACTTGGCATCTGTCAAGGATTGACAGAAGAGCAACTCATATGAATGTGCATTACACAGCCATGATACATGGGCAGTGGATTCCCTCCTTTGAGTGTAGCGAGCAAACCAGTCATTTAAAATGTTCTGAGGAATCTATTTAGGAGTTACAAATGGGGGATGCTACATTTACTGTGCAGTGACAGACAGAGACCAACTAGAATGTCTTACACAACTAGCCATGGTGTATGCTCTGAGAAGCCCCACCCAGGAGTGGCAGAAAAATGACCAAACAAATCAATAGCACAAAAAACATGGGTTTCTGGGGACCAATCAGGAACAGTGAATATTACTGAAGTTCTTCCCAAGTTCCTCTCAAGCATAAAAAGGATCAAACAGAGAAGATGCCACCAAGAAAACTCCTTGTCCTCTTTCTCCCTTCACTTGCACATCGGGGCTACATACTCTGAGATGTGAAGAAGGCTAGAGGAGGATAGTGAACAGAAGTAGCAAAAGCCACCAGACAACATGGGAGAAGGGACTCCTAGTAGTTCAGAGCCACTAGCCCAGCTGCAATGAAAAAGTTTTGTTTTTTTCATTTAAGCCTTGCAGCAATAATTAGGATGTGCTTTTAAACGGTGGTTGTAGCGAACTAGCAGGAATGATGGGGTAACATGGACCTTACCAGGCAAACAGGGCACACTTGAGGATGTTCATGGATGGCCAAGATGGCTGCAGAGGTCTTATTACCATGCAAAGATGGCAAGTCAGAAAACTGGAGCAGATGATCGAGGCAGAAAAGGGATTACATGGTGTGAGCAAGAGGAGCAAAAGCAAGCAGACTATGAGAGAAAGAACTCCCTGTGCCAGAACACTAACCTGTGCCAAAAAATTTCCTCAAGAGCAGATGGAAGTACTCCAATCCCAACCACCCAAGTACGGGCAGAGAGAAAGACAGTCCAACCAAAGCACAAGTAGGGGGGGAAGGGGAATGGAAGATAAAAGAGAGACTGCCTCCAGAGTCAGGTGTTCTTTGATTTTCAGAAACAGCTCAGCATCCGCCTAGGCGCTTCTTATAATTGATGAACTGCAACACCTACAACAAATATTAGAACAACTAAGACATTTACATTTCAAATCTAAATCCTTTAATAACTCACCCTTCCACTCTCTCGTGTACCTGCAAAACTCTGTAGGAGTAGCCTGTCTCTATTGGATGATAATTAAATATATATAACATACACAGTTTTATGACATCTGTAGTTCTTCATGTCTCTCCACCTTTTCTATTCTTGAATATATGTATATATATATATAAAGTCGCCTTCATCTTGTAATTAGATAACACTCTTTCTTACTTGAAAATACATAGACGATCATATCTCAGTGAGAATCCAACGAAGACTTATACCAGAAGTTCACATGAGCACCACTCCCTTCAGAATAGCAAAGTTCACACAAACATTACTGTCTTCAAGGATAATGAGGATCACTCAAACACTGCTCTCTTTCAGGAAAAGCAAAAGAGGAAATTACCCGCGGTGTGGCCACTGAGAATAAGAGGCGGGCAGTGACTAAAAATGAGGAATTTCAGGATCTGAAATGGTATCTGAAGAGCGCTGAGAAAACACTGCTCTCCTTGTGGTTTGACTATTGAAGTTTGCATTCTCTGGGGAGTGCTGCAGTGAGGGGAAGATCAGTGCGAGGAGATCATAGAAATACTAGCCTCAATACACGGGAGCCACCATCTTAAGGGTGGAAGTACTCAAGTCAGAGAGTGCTTGAAGCAGGGTTCCCAGTAAAGACCACAGTAGATCTTTTTGCAGTTTCCAAGGGGAATGAAGTGGGAATCTCCATCTTCCAGTGAACAGTGAGTGAATTAGGATTTTGGCTGCAGTATTCCTGACACCCTGTTTGAAGGGCAGGGACGGGAAGAGAAAAAGAGATAAAGACCGCAGTGGGCTCACAACCACACTATGATTTAAAATCAAATACAACAGTAAGGTCGCCGAACAGACTCCTGAATCACAAGCAACCCTTAAGGATGCCTCCATGCATCTATAGAACACTACGGGGGTCATTCTGACCCTGGCGGTCATGGACTGCCAGGGCCAACGACCGCGGTAGCACCACCAACAGGCTGGCGGTGCTCCCATGGGCATTCTGACCGCGGCGGTACAGCCGCGGTCAGAAACGGGAAACCAGCGGTGTCCCGCCGGTTTCCCGCTGCCCAAGGGAATACTCCATGGCGGCGCTGCAAGCAGCGCCGCCATGGGGATTCCGACCCCCTTACCGCCAGCCTGGTTCTGGCAGTTTTGACCGCCAGAACCTGGTTGGCGGTAACGGGTGTCGTGGGGCCCCTGGGGGCCCCTGCAGTGCCCATGCCAATGGCATGGGCACTGCAGGGGCCCCCTAACAGGGCCCCACCAAGATTTTCAGTGTCTGCCAAGCAGACACTGAAAATCGCGACGGGTGCAACTGCACCCGTCGCACCCCTTCCACCCCATTCGGAGCCGGCATCCTCATGGAAGGGGGTTTCCCGCTGGGCTGGCGGGCAGCCATCTGGCGGTCGCCCGCCAGCCCAGCAGAAAACTCAGAATAACTCTTTTGAGTGCGCAGCGGTATTCTGACGGTTCCCGCTTGGCGGGCGGCTCCCGCCGCCCGCCAAGCTCAGAATGACCCCCTACATACCTGTATGACATACAGTGGTGCTGTTGAGGTATTCCACAAGGTCTGGGCACAATGCAGGTGCATACAACAGATGGGTAGCCAGTGTGTTCCTTGTGTAGTAAGAGAGGAGGGGATTTAGACTCTCTGGAAACGTAGTTAGGAGGTGAGAAAATTCTTCTCAACTAGGTCCCCCACTACAAAGAGGGAGCTGGTTTTGTGCAGCGTGAGTTGTGTGCATGTGAATGCACAACAAAAAGGGGTTGAGTCCTTGCATAGCAATAGAGACCTTGTTTACTAAGACACCGCTCAACATTCAGCTGCAAACATGTTGGTCACTACATAGCAGCATGAAGAAATAGTGATATGAAACCATATGAGTTGCCCATGCTCCCAAACAGTAGAGGAAACAGGCTGCTGGGGCTTTTCAGATGGTCAAAATGGCCTGTTAAATGGCTTAACATGGCCCAAGTGAGTCCTAGCAGGAACTAGCATCAGAGAAAATGTCATAGAAGGAGAGGCTGCGCTTACACTGTCTTGATTCAGAGGGCACTAAAGCAGTAATAGTGCAGCACAATGCAGTGTGTTTTCTGGTTTCTCCCGAAAAGAAAAGGCTCACTTTATTGTTGTTTTATCAGTTGTAATTAATTTTAACTGCAAACTACTCCACTCAAGCTCCTTGCCTCTATATGAAGCTAATGAGGGGTTTTGAGAGTAATAACAGGTGATCAAAGTGTGATTTGCAAGAAATACCCAAGGAGGTTCCGCTGCTGAGGACTGACAAAGCAACAACCATGGTTTCTTAGACAAAATTGGTTCTATCACAACTATTTTTTCTTGCTCCAGCTCAACCTCTTTTATGGTGTAATCCAGCACTGGTATTGAAAGAAGACTGAGAATCTGATTCCAGGGTTGAGAAGGCACTTCCACACACCAAACCTGAAGGTGATGGATTTCTGAACAGAATAGAGGAAGAAGAGTTTCTTTGAGCAAAGACATCAAGTAGAGGAGTTTGTCTCCATTAAAGCATTTTTCTTCAAAGTTGGTAAAAATGTCAGACGTGGATAGAAGATGGAAATTGGTGACTTAGGAGATTGGTGGGGCCATTCTAATTCCCTGGAATATTAACTGCCAACAGAGGTAGGAGATGGATCTCCCGCACCTGAAATCTCATGTACCACCCGATTTAAAGAAAAAGCATCTAGTTCCCTCAGTGATTTACTTTTGGTCTGGCAACCTGGTAGCCAGTTATGACAAAAATAGGGTTTTTCCTTTCCATGTAATGTGACACTAACATGGCTAGTGTGACAGTTATTTCACTCGGTCCCAGGATGCTTGTTTTCTTGTCTAGTGAGTACCTGGTCTGGCAGTTCGTACTGGACTAGTCCAATGGGGAACAGGATCAAGACTGATTTGCATATGGCTAGGTTCAAACTGGAATGGCATGTGTAGCAAACAATGATGGATTTAGGCCCAGGTCTCTGTACTAGGGATGAATGTTTGACATTGTTCAGCATTCCGTCCATCACTTGTTCTTTTTGCATTTGTTGCCCTAAGTGGGACAGGTGTGCCCAGACATGGGTCCCGTGCTCCCCATGCCACTGGAGTCAAGTTAGTTTGGCTGATGAGCGGTGGTACCCTGATACCGGCCCCATGATGATTGTTTCTAGTTCAGGGAGGACCTGGCCTAGTAGTTCATACTGGGCTGTTCCCATGGGGAGCAGGGCCAAGACTGATTTGCATATGGCTAGGTCCAAACTGGAATGGCAAGGGTGGCAAAAAATGATTAAATTAGGCCCAGATCTCTGTACTGGGGGTGAATGTTTGACGTTGTTCAGCATTATATCCATCACTTGTTCTTTTTGCATTTGTCTGGGTATGCCCAGATGTGGGTCCCATGCTCCCTATGCCACAGAGTCAAGCTAGCCTAGCTGATGAAGGGATGATACCCCAATCCTTTTCCAGGATGCATGTTTCTGGTTCAGGGAGGACATGGACTGGCAGTTTTTAATGGACTTCTCCCATGGGGAGCAGGGTCAAGACTGATTTGAATATGGAAAGGTCCAAACTGGAATTGCATTGGTTGCAAGAAAAACCAATGGATTTAGGTCCAGATCTCTTTACTGGGGTGAATGGCTGACATTGTTCAGCATGCCATCCATCATTTGTTGTCTTTGCATTTGTCCCATTCAGTTAAACAGGTATTCCCAGACGTGGGTCCCGTGCTCCCCCATGCCACTGGAGTCAAGTTAGTTTGACTGATGAGGGGTGGTACCCTGATACTGGCCCTAGAATGCTTGTTTCTAGTTCAGGGAGGACCTGGCCTGGTAGGTCATACTGGGCTACTCCCATGGGGAACAGGGCCAAGACTGATTTGCATATGGCTAGATCCAAACTTGAATGGCATGGGTGGCAAAAAATTATTAATTTAGGCCCAGATCTCTGTACTGGGGGGGAATGTTTGATGTTGTTCACCATTACATTCATCACCTGTTCTTTTTGCATTTGTGGGACTAAGTTGGGGCCAGGAAGCCCAGATGTGGGGCCCATGCTCCCCATGCCACTGTAGTCAAGCTAGCCTGGCTGAAGAGGGGGTGATCCCCCGAAATCCGTCCCAGGATGCTTGTTTCGGGTCCAGGGAGCACCAGGCCTGGCAGTTCGGACTGGACTATTCCCGTAGGGAGCAGGGTCAAGACTGATTTACATATGACTAGGTCCAAACTGGAATGGCATGGTTAACAAAAAATGATATATTTAGACCAAGATCTCTGTACTGGGGGTCAATGTTTAACATTGTTCAGCATTCCATCCATCACTTGTTTTTTGCAATTTTCTAAAATTGGCAGCTTCACAATAGCACAATAGTATATTAAAATCTAGCTTTACCAATAAACAGAGTTCTTTATTACAACTCATTTGAGAGTAAACAACAATCTCTATCACTAATTAAGTGTGGTAAGATAACCCAGTGTTAGTCCATGGAGGAGATAGCTTATCAATGGTGAAAAGTGAGGGGTTTTCACTATTAGGAAATATATAAAACTTAAACAAAAATGTCCTACCTTTTAAATTCCATGTACACTTCCCTGTAAGCCTATAGGGCCTAAGGGTGGTTCGTAAGTATTAAAGAGGCAGATTCTGGCCTTTCAAAATCTCTATGTTGACCTGGGTCTAATGGCTGTGTAGAATTATACTACTTTATTGGGTAAAACAACAGTTGTTGCAGCCCCCAGCAGCATTAAATTTACCGGCCCCAGTACATATAGTACCATTTACAAGGGACATATAGGTAAATTAAATGTGTCAATCAGCTGTAGGCCACTTTTAACCTGTTTTAGCGAAAGGGCACAAGCACCTTACCTATGTTTACCAGGGGTAAAGTGCAAAGAGATCTTAAAGCCAACAAAAAAGAGGTCAGCAAAAGGAGGGATGTGAAAGCAAAAAGTTGGGGAATACCATGCCAAGTATGTAACACTCCACAAGAATTGAACAATGTAACCAACAGAGGCGGAATGTGTGAAAAAAAGAGTAGCTGATATTAAATCAAACAGAAGTACCTGCAATTAGCAAATTTAGGTTTCCCATTGAATATCTCAGTGACCTTTGATTCTTTGTGTGTACAGCTGCATGGACATATGTATCCTTTAGATCTAGTGATATCAAGAATTCTCCTGAATGGATTAAAGGCAGAATACATTGTAATGTATTTATTGAAAGTGTTTAAGTCTAGAGAGGTCCTGAGATCTCTTTTTGGATAACCACCTAAAACAGGATTGAATACATTCCTTGATACTCTTCTGTCTCAGGCATTAATTAGACTGTATTGCCTTCAATACTGCATCTCTTTTGATCCTGGAATTAGGTCGTACAGTGTACTGAAAGATTTATTGTGGTGTAAAATCTTTGAATTCCAGACAACAACCACATTCTTCAACACTGTCTTTTTCCATTGCCAGAAAAGTGACAAATCCCATCTGCTCCTGGTAAGATTGCATACTCCCTCTTATAGGCATTATTTTGGAGCAGCTGGTGGATTATTAAAAGAGGCAAAAGCTGATAAGTAGGACTTGAAGAAGCATCCCAGTTATAGGTCCTTCCAAAAAAGGGCAGCCTTGGTTGATGAAACTACTGCTGTTGTCCTCTGTCAAAAAAGCATCAATTGAAAAAGAAACAACCTGTGTTTAGAAGTTGATGAAAACCCACACAATAAGTCTTCAGGAATGTATCCACACATGACAGTGTCCAATGATAGCATCTCCAGAGGCAGCTTTGCAACTAATAGTTAAAAAAAGGTCATGTTCGAAAGGAAGCTGAGATGTGTTCCAACAGAACCAACATTAGTAAGAGATACCCGTTCTTTTGCATGACCTCAAAAGTTTGTGTAGCAATTGAACTGTGTATATAATGAAAGTCCAGTGCCTAGATAGAATTCAGAAGTTGAAGATATTCTTTCATTGAACAGGTGAGTTTACTATCAGTGTTATCAACCACAAATGCATCCTCAAAATCTAAGGCTGATTGAGATGAGCCTCTGATCACCAATCATTCTACTTTAGTTACTGTTTGGACCTCAGATTCAAAATGATTCAAATAACATTTTAGCTAGAAATCAAGGGAAAGCTGGCCTTTCAATATCTTGCCACTCTTTTTCTAAAAATATTGCAAAATGCTACATGGTCTGACAGATAATCATTCACTTGATATTGAAATCTAGCAAAGAAATCCTCCTGATCGTCATCTGCTTCTGGAGGATGAAAATCCAGGCCTCTTTGATTTGCTCAGTTACGGCTTTCTGTTCTGTGCCTAGATTGTACCTGTCTTTTGGCTTCTCTGTCTCTGTTTCTTTGTTATTATTTTGATAAGGAAGGGCCATGAACAGAATATCCATTTACGCTACAGTCTCACAAAGTAATGCATTATATTTCCACAAGGGAAATGGAGAGGGAGTCAAGAGCCTCTTCTTCCTCCTAAAACCATTCTATTTGCTTTGTTAAGAGGACATGCTTTCCCCTCCTATCCATGCTCGACCACTGATGAATGTCAGCAGCAGTGATTATACTGAGAAAATTAGCCCTGCTGCTTCCAGCTTCTTTTGTTACTGCTGGGACTGGGATTTCATCTTTTTAACATAGTGGTTTACTTCTCAGGTTGATGGATCTTTGACATTGATGGAAATTAATCAGTAGCTGTACATCACATTAAATTATCATAAACATTTCTAGCCTGTTTCAGTCAATAAAGAGAGGTTGGTATGAGTTAAAGGTTTTATTCTTCAAATCTTTTTAGTGGTTCATCACGAGATAGAATTCCTCAATTGCAATCATTACAGTTTTGTTAGAAATCAATAATCAAATAAGTAACCAATAAATCACAATAAAATGCATTAAGCACATTCAATAAAGGAAACAATCTCTATTCTAAAATGAGATGGAAAAGGTGTCAGTTTCGGTAAACCACAGAGTTCTGATACTGAGCGAGATCATAAAGCATAAAGCTTCAGCATCAATAATTAGCTCAATAGTTAAAAAATCAATCAAAGCAGAAGTTCTCAGGAACAGGGGTTCAAGAAGCTTAGTGGAGTGTCTGAGCAGCATGCTAACAGGAGCATGTGAAGGAATAAGAAAAATGTGAGTGAAGGCTGTGGAATGGAATGATAACCCTACTCTAGGAACATGCACCATGATAGGCACACATATTAAAAGTTCTCATGACTTTTTTATTCTTTAGTTGACCAATCAGCTTCCAATGCGTCCATGGGAACATGTTCACTCCCCATCTTCTCACAGGAACATAATAATCCTCAGGCAGCAACTTCTAAGGCAGCAACTATGCCTTATTATATAACTATTTTGTCTACTTTCTCATGATTAATCTTCCCATTCAAGACCGCATCACTGTGTGTGAACTTTCATATTTATCTAACAGTAGTCCTTTTAGAAGTAGAGAAGACATCTGCTTAAAGGAAAAGAAAAACATTATGCACAACCACAATTCATTGTGAAGAACAAGCCTTTTAAATGCTCAAGCTCAACCCCTATGCTAATTCTACATTTCTTTCAGTTTAGTTAATTATAAAATGGTAGTATCTCAGTGTTTTCGAACTACCATGTTTAAGTATGATTGCCTACTTTAATTTTTCATTTAACACACATTTTAAACATCATTATTTTGGCTCTCAGTTTAGCATTATTTTCTCAACATTTTAAACGTGTCTTCATTACAAAGGCAACATAAAGACGGCATGACCAATAAATGTGTTGTGAGTAACAAGTCATGAATGCGGGTGAAGAAGTGTTCTCCTAACCACTCAGTAGAACTCTAGTAGCCAGCAATCTAAGACAAAGGTACAAATTAATACTTCATGGTCTATATGTGAGTGAAAGATAAGATTTTTATAAAGTAGTGCCAGAGTATTAAAGAGTCACACCACATCTGTTCCTTATAATGGAGTAAAGGTCCATCACCCCACATCAGTTGAAGCACACCTCGGATAGCTCAGATATAGGCGGTGTTAAGACATAAACATTTACAATAATGTCATAACTATTTTACCCTAATCTTATATGTACTGGGAAGCACTGCTGTATAAATCGTCTCTGAGAGCGACACACTACAAACAGGATATTATGAAGGACCAAATAGGAAGTCAAAGTAAAGGTGTGGGGATTCACAAAAGTTAGAAGGACCAAGTCTGAAGCCGGTCTCTGAGTGAGGGCTCTCTTTCAACTAGTTGGAATGAAACAAGGAAGGCAGATGAGATGTTAATGATTGTTCTTTATAATAGTGTGCCTGTAACAGACCTATTGAACTAAACTGAATTGCAAAAATGGAATTAAATTGACATTGAAGGTGTGGTATTAGCAACACTTTATAGTCACATCTTTATATTCGTTTGGATATTGTGAATATGAAAGCATTCTGTGTCTTTGCAGAGTAACCCGAGAACCAATGTGTATCAATGGAAAGCATAGGTTGATGTGTTTATGAAGACCCTAAGCCATTTATCATAGGGTGGTTGGCTTCATTTCTTTTGACTGACTACCTAGAGAGTGATGCTGAATATGCAGTTATTGTGTTTTAATAGACTTTCACCTAAACAGATTTTGCCATTCAGGCTTCATCATTGAGGAAAAGATATGTGTATCAACTGGGCCAACATATTAAACACACTCTCTCCTATATTTATAGGAATACATAAAATGGTTCCAAGAGGGATTCTCACAATTGTGAGGGCATTAACACTGTTTCACTCTTGCATTAATTTGGATATACAGTGTGTAATTTACATTTCTCTTTATTTCACAAAACAGAAACAAACCAATAAACTCAAATAGCAAATTCATATATTTTCTGAAACACTAGTTCTAGTTCAGCTGAATTAATGTGATTTAATGTAAGATAACATGCTAAAGAAGGAAATCTAAATCCTCCAAATTCAAGCAGCAAGGCTGAGTCAGAATCTAAAAAATAAGTCCAAATTACCCAGAACTGAAAGAACTCCATAGGCTTCCACTGAAAGAAAGAATCAAACATATGTTATTTTTTTACCTATAGAGTCTTAACAGGAAAAAGGGACAAATATCTGCAGAAGTTGATCTCTTATCACATTCCTGGATGAGTCTTCATATTAGGCAGCTCCAAGTGAAAGGAACAAGGGGCGTAGTTCGGGTTGGGTATTAAAGTTTGGAGGCTTGGTCTGGAAAGATGTGAACCTAGCCTATGAACCTTCAAGTAAAACAAAGCAAGACAGGGAGGCACATGGGTCAAGAAAAAACAGCTGTGAACTTTTCTCTAGGTGGGAAAAGAATCTCAAAAGCCTCTAGAAACATCTGTTATAAACTAACAGAATAATCATTGCAACACCTTACCTAAGCTTTTAGCACCAGACATGTAACTGTAAAGGGGCTTGCAGGAGACATATGGAGCAGCGCAATTCAGACTCCATCCTTTACACGTCATCATTGTGCAAATTTGTATTTACTATTGACATATTATTTACTGCCTGCCTTAATAATATTAACGTTTGCGAACATTTAAATGCATTAATGAAATGTAATCATTGCAAAGACTTTTGCAAGTGAATGCTAATATTAATTAAAAAGTGCGTACATACATTCATTATTCAAGTTTTATATTTACACTTCATAAATAAACATGCATTTGTTTATTCCAGTGTGCAGTTATTTTGAAAGTTGTATGTGTGCATGTATAATCATATATTCTTAATGCACATTAAGGGCCTGAGCCAAGCGGGAACCGCCAGAAGACCGTACCGCGGTCGAAAGACCGTGGCGGTCATTCTGGGTTTCCCACTGGGCTGGCGGGCGACCGCCAAAAGGCCGCCCGCCAGCCAAGTGGGAAACAGCCTTCCCACGAGGACGCCGGCTCCGAATGGAGCCGGCGGAGTGGGAAGGTGCGACGGGTGCAGAGGCACCCGTCGCGTATTTCAGTGTCTGCATAGCAGACACTGAAATACATAGTGGGGCCCTCTTACGGGGGCCCCTGCAGTGCCCATGCCATTGGCATGGGCACTGCAGGGGCCCCCAGGGGCCCCGCGGCACCCCCTACCGCCATCCTGTTCCTGGCGGGAGACCCGCCAGGAACAGGATGGCGGTAGAGGGTGTCAGAATCCCCATGGCGGCGGAGCGCGCTCCGCCGCCATGGAGGATTCTCAAGGGCAGCGGTAAGTCGGCGGTACACCGCCGACTTTCCATTTCTGGCCGCGGCTGAACCGCCGCGGTCAGAATGCCCAGCGGTGCACCGCCAGCCTGTTGGCGGTGCTACCGCGGTCATTCGCCCTGGCGGTTTTTACCGCCAGGGTTAGAATGACCACCTAAATGTTTTATTAAAGTTATCCTGACTAAAGGCCTTCATTTTGAAATGTGGTTTGCTTAGTTAGCGTGTTTTTTCTTTTGCACATGCGTTTCAAGCTTTTATTAGGTAGCGAAAAGGAGTATTGTTATATGTATTAGTTTTGCTGCTAGTAAGGCCTGAGAAGAGAAAGCTTAGCAAGAGACGTGAAGACCTAATGAGCAGTTCAAGTCTCCTATTCATCATGTACCAGGAACAGGGGAGACTCAAGGTTGCAGTACCTTTCCAAGTTCTGTGGGATGAGAAATTCTGGTGATGTTGCAAATGTACACAGGGGGAGGGAGATGATTTGTTCCTGAAGGGGTGGTAAGAGATACAATTGATGTTCAAGGTTGTGTTCGTTTTAATTAATGCTTGCGCTGTTAGAAGTTCAAGCAGATTCCCCTAGACTTTGAGGGGTACAGACCTATCCGCCTCCTTTATTGTTGCAAGTGTGAAGCTTCATACTAAACATTTATTACCTTTTCTGCAAGACTTCTACTGGAGTCTTCACTATGCTGACGCCTTCTCATGTTTCCAAATTTCCTGAAACCTTCATATAAAATTGTCTCATTCATGATTAGATGATTTTAGAATCCTTTCATTTTTAGGAGACCAGGAGTTTCTTTATTGAACCCCTATTTCTAATTTTCAGTTTCTGTATTGGAGTGGCTGTTATTGATTTGTATCTTAATCTATTGACACTAAACCAATTGCGATATTCCAGTTTGCCGGCTGTAATCCTGTATCTTTTTTTTACATTTTAATGACATGCTTATATATTGGATTGATTAGTTATTGGAAATAAAATTACTTAACTTCAACCACCCATTCCAGGTCCTTATCGTGCTGTGAGTGGGATTCACAAAATGTAAATTGCTTATCCTTAACTTCCCGGAGTGTCAGTCAATTTAAAAATATCCATCAGATGAGAGATTGTAAATCATGCTCCTGCACCCTCTCACTTGGTAGTGCTAATAAATTCATCTAAAGAACCAAATAGGCACTTGGGGGGGTAATTTAACTCTTGGACAATAAGGAAAATCCCCAATCACTCAAACGGGATGATAATTAGCAAGGGTATGATTTTTACGCACCTTTGAACAATTGAACTCAGGTGCTCAGAAAATACTCTTTGAACACAAGATACAATCTATATTCAAAGTATTAAGATTTGTCGAATTTGGTATTTGTAGCGAGCATTGCAAATGAGGAAATCTGCATATGTGTGGTTAGAACCCGACATGTAGGTGTAGAAGGGGCGAAGCAGGTACACCCACAAGACAATGAGCATCCACAAACTTGTTTGTCCATTTGCTTTGATTTTCAAGTTGTATCCTCCTGATAAAGTGTTTACTATGATCTACAAGCAGTTTCCTCATCATCTTGAACATGCGTTTTTTCCAGCGCTGTCATGCAACACAACTTTGTGCAATGAATGCCCGTGGGTTATGGCGTTGTAAGAGTAAGTAAAGAACACCCACGCGTTTTCCCTCTTTTGAAAAGCTCCACTAACTAGCTATGTGCAAGTATTTAAATCCGGCATTTCTACCAAGTGTATGCCTTAGTCATTATGCAGTGAATATTTATTTACATTCCATCCACACATATACTTCACGCATTTTATAGCTGCATTTCCACCATCAACCACACGAGCACATGTCCACAATTCTCGTTAAATGTCAAAATTATATGCTTGTTTCCACAGGAGGCTGATAGCCAGATGTATTTCCTGTTGGGATTCAGCCCCCCTGTAGAGACAACGGATAGATTCTTGATGACAGTTTCAGATACTCCAGTGCACAAGTTTATACAAGTAGTTAGGTATTATTCCAGACATACATTTAAGTCAACCAAAGTGCCAATTTCTTGTTGCCTCCAGGGAGAAAATGCACCGATTGCCATGACGAGACCAAATTGCTCAGCCCTCGGGAGAAACTCAGGTTTGTTTTACTTTGCACTGCAGAGAGATGTTCTATCAGTTTGACGCCGAACCATCCCATCTATTAAAGGATACAGTAATTTTAATATGACATCACCCCAAAACAATGTTCCTCCAGGCTAATCTGCCGTACAATGAAATATATGCAACAGTGATTTATGACAGACAAAATCGTTTATAATATTTAGAGTGAGGTTATTGTGAAAATACGATGCACTATGTGAATACATCATAATTTATACTATAAAATGTATTTACTTAGTATGATGTTTTAAATAGCAAAAAGTATTTGCACTAATTATTTTTAAATCTTCCACATTTGAAGTGGAGTCTGCATCAGAGGACATGAAAGGTGATATTTTAGTAGGCCTGTTTTTCACAAGGTATGTGAGGAAAACAGCAAATTTCAGAAACGCACTTCTAACTTAGAAATTAGTAAAAAGGCAAGGTGCACGTATAAACTACAGTGTTTATAGAAAAATGCATGCAGAACAGAGTCTATGTAACACACACATACAAAACATACATTTAAAATAAGCGTTTGAGGCATACTGAGAAGTGCTTAACGTTCACTGTTATGTCCATTTTTTATTGATTTAAAGAACGTTTTCCAGGGTCTCAGTTGGCACATTCATGCGTATATTGCACCCCATTGCATTTTGGAATTGTAGAAGGGGGTCACCTATGCTGTAATGTGCGCATCACAACTGCACACATTTTTCACATATTACAGATGTGGGCGCAAAGACACATGTGCTGTTGAGAGGCACAGTGATAATGCCCCACATACCAGGGAGTGCACGGGTAGTGCATTTCCCAAAGAAATCCCTTGGAAAGGGCCAGGAAGTATAAGGGAACACCGTGAGTATCCACTTCAGGAGGCTGCAATCAAGGCACTCACCAGCCCCCTCCTGCTCCCTCTTCAAAGAGCTGTCAGTTCCTCTACCTTGGAATACAGACTGGCAGTTTCATACCAATGGTAGGCTGTGAATGCTGCACTTTCCTATTGCAGGTGTGTGTTCACGTCTGCACTGGGAGAGAGTATTATGTTCCTCCATAATATGGTGAATTGAATTTGTCTGTGCCAGAAGCACCGTGATGAGGGTGCACCATCAAGCAAGACCAAGAGAGTGCACCCAATCCGTAATCCAGGACCAGGAGCATATTTTAGTGAGTTAGATTAGGGGGATGTGAGTCTACAATTATCCAGCATTGTGGTCTTCTCAACTTAAAAATGAGTAGACCAGCCTCGGAGTATTGGGAAGCAGGGGGTTAGGGTATTCCAGCAGGAGTCAGGATGTATCCTGCCAGGTAAGCAGCATTCTTGAAGTCATTCAGATCTCAAAAACATTGTGGGTGGAGTAGCATAATTTTGGCTGCACCCCGACAAGTTACACAAGTAACATGAAAATGAAACCAGCATCATATACTTTTTGTGCCTGAAACTTATTAATGTAAAATGAAGCATCAAAATGTGTTATTAAAGGTGCATTCACTATAGAAACTAGAGGTTTCATTTATACATGTGAGTTCTAAATGATAGCTTTAACATGGTAATTGTAGTTCTCATTCATCTTTACGCCTGTACTCTGGAATGCTGCATTTATTGAAAAACACGTTGTATATGTAATCATGAATTCATTGTTCATGTTTTGCATTTATTCTGATATTATGCTTCCACCTAAAATCAAGTGTTTAAATGTGAACATTGACAGTGACTTACTAAGTCAGCATTAGTAGGCCTTCATTTTAATGTGTGAAATGTATTTTCTGTGCAGTGCATGTTTTTCGTTTGCAGGTGCACATTTGTGATTTCTTAGCAAGTCAAAGGAGTATTTGTATTAACAATAGAAAGGCCTGGGAAAGGAGATCTTGGCATGGACTCGATGTTTGATGAACAGAAGAACCTTCCTATTCATTGCCTATCTTAAGAGAAGAAACTCAAGGTTAATCTGGTATTTAGAGTTCCTTGTGATAAGAGATTCACTCCATGTTGTGAGTGCGCTCTGTGAGAAAGATAAATAATTGGGTTTCTGATGATGTGTTCAGAAGATACAGGTTTTCCTGGAACCTTCTACTTTGTTAGTGTTTACATTGTTAGAGTTGCAGCAGATTCCTTTAGACTTGAAGCAGTACAGGCCTCTCAGAGCCTTTGCCCTTACAGTGCATTGCTTCATGGTAACACTGAATTCTTTATTTCTGAAGACTTCAACTGGAGTCTTTGCAGTGCTGACACCTACCTTGTTCTACCCCCAAACCACTGAGATACTATCTCATTTGGCTTAGACCTAACTAGCACCCTTGTTACGAGTTTGGCGGGCGGCGGAGGCTGCCCGCCTAACTTGTTCTGTCATGAACACTGCTGGCCCTATATAGAGTTCACCGCAGGGCCGGCAGGTGGAAACAGTTTTTCCACCCGCCAGCCCTGCGGTGAACAGGGCCTTAACATTGACGCTGGTTCCTAATGGAGCCAGTGCCAATGTCGCTGTGCAACAGCACCCATCGCACTTTCCACTGCACGTAATTTGGGCAGTGGAAAGAGGGATTGGGCTGTCAATGGGGGCCCCTGCACTTCCTATGCCAAGTACATGGGCAGTGCAGGTGCCCCCATGGGGCCCCCACACCTCCTTTCTGCCAGCCTTTGCATAGCGGGGTTACCGCCATGCGAAGGCTGGAGGAATGGGGACTCGTAATCCCCAGAGCAGTGCTGCCCTGGAGGACTACAACTGCTGAGACTGCCAGGCTGTCAACTGGCAGAAACCTGGCAGTGTTGGCAGTCTGACTGTGGCGTTTTCACAATAGTTGTAATGTTGCGGTCGGACCTCGACCATGACCCTGGGGGTCTAGTGACCGCCAGGGTAATAATGGAGGCCTAGAAGTCTTTAATTCTGCTCCTCCTGAGGAGGAGAAATCCACATTTCTTAGAGGAATATCAATTTCTACTTCTTAAGTTTCTGTATTGCTGTGACAGCAATTTCTATGTGCCTTATGCAAAGGGAACTGAACTTATCCCAGCATTTCAGTTTGCTGGTTCTGATTCTATACCTTTATAATCTGATTTTGATATGCATAAATATTGGATTGATGACTAATTTGTAATACATTTTTACTAAACTTCAATTTGATAATTGGTCCTTGTTAGAAATGGGGTCTTTGGTTGGCAGTCAGGTTACCCCTTGTCCAAGCAAGGACCCTCACTCTAGTGAGAGTAAACGAGAATCACCCTCAGCTAACCCCCGCTCACCCCCTTGGTAGCTTTGCACAATCAGGCAGGCTTAACTTCAGGAGCAATGTGTGAAGTATTTGTACCAACACACATAGTAACTCAGTGAAAACACTACAAACTGACACAACACAGGTTTAGAAATATAGGGAATATTTATCTAAACAAAACAAGACCAAAATGACAAAAATCCAACATACACAAGCCAAGTTATGAATTTTTAAAAGAATAAGAGTTTTAATCCTTAGAAAACAGTGAGAACGTTGTTATCGAACAAAAGTACCTGGGTAGCATCAAAATAAAGCCACACAGGTGAGTGTGAATCAGAAGGGGCCAGCGATGCGTTGATTTCTCACTCGCAAGTGACAGCGTGTGTCAGTCCTCCTCCAGTGCGGTCAGCATGCACCGCTTCTTCTTTCCCACAAGAGAGCTATGTATTGATCCGGAGAGGCACCTTGGGTCCGGGCAGGCTTTGTGTTGATTTTCCCTGCCCAGTGATGTTGCTTCAAAATCTGGTCACACAAAGTCAAGAAACTGCGCTGAGTGGGGGCTTGAGTCGTTAACAGCAGCCTCTGTGGGTGTTGCACGTTGTTTCTCCAGCTGTGTTGCATCAATCTTCCAGCCGCAATGCAGGTGGGGTGTCAATGTTAGCCGCAAGTCGTGTTTCAGGCACGAGGCGGGTGAATCGTCAAAAGTTTCCCCACACTGCAGTCTTTGTGTGGATTTCTGTCCTTTTCTATCAGCTGCACCTTTCAAGGGCCCAGAGACAGGTTAGGGCACCACTTGGCAGGCAGTACCCTCAGCAGAAAGCCCAGGTGCTGGCAGAGAGAAGTCTTTGATGGCCCTGCGACTTCAACAACAGGCGGCAAGCTCAGTTCAAGCCCATGGAGATTCTTCATAAGTAGGAAGTCACACAAAGTCAGTCTTTGTCCTCTCTCAGGCAGAAGCAGCTACTGCAGGCCAACCCAGCGAAACACAGTCACAGGCAAAGGAGAAGTACTCCTCCTCCAGCTCCTCCAGCTCTTCTCCTTGTCAGAGGTTCCTCTTGGTTCCAGGAGTAATTTGATTTTCAGGGGTTTTGCATGCCCTTCTTATACCCCTTTCTGCCTTTGAAGTAGGCCTACTTCAAAGGAGAATCTCTTTTGTTCACAAGATCCTGCCTTGCCCAGGGGGTTGGAGACTGCATTGTGTGAGGGCAGGCACAGCCCTTTCAGGTGCAAGTGACCACTTATCCCTTCAGCCCAGATGGCCCATCAGGATATGCAGGCTATATCCCAGCTCCCTTTGTGTTACTGTCTAGAGGATAGGTGCAAACAGCCCAACTGTCAAACTGACCCAGACAGGGAATCCGCAAACGAGCAGAAGATGTATTTTTAAATTTTGAGTTCAGAGGCCCCAAACCCCACATGTCTATCTGCTCCCAAAGGGAATCTGCACTTTAATGATATTTAAAAGCAGCCCCCATGTTAACCTATGAGAGAGATGGGCCTTGCAAGAGTGAAAACTGAATTTGGCAGTATTTCACTGTCAGGACATGTAAAACACATAAGTACATGTCCCACCTTTAACATACACTGCACCCTGCCCATGGGGCTACCTAGGGCCTACCCTAGGGGTGCCTTACTTGTATAAAAAGGGAAGGTTTAGGCTTGGCAAGTGGCCAGTTTAAAACTGCACTCAGGGGGCGTGGTCTGGCCTTTGGTGAAGATGGCCGCCTATTTTGGGAGCTCCACAAGGCTTTGGGCTTCGGTCGGGGAGCTCCAGATGCCGCACACCCTTGCATTTCGGCCCGGGGGACTCCACCTGGTGAAGGACCCCGCATAAGGGGCCGAAGCCGGGACATGCAGCTTCGTGCTGAAATAGAGATGCAGGGGGAGGGCCTGCTGGAGGACTGCGAGCCATGGCCCACAGTACGAACAGGGCGCGGTCACCAGAGAAGGCTGGCGGCACAGGAACAAGCGATGGAGGATAGGACGTTACACGCCCACAACTAAGAGCCCGGGAGGTCCTTTCAGTGCTGGACCCCATCTGGAAGACTAGGGAGGGGGAGTGGAGCATCGAACTGTGACGGAGGGGAGTTGAGGAGAAGAGGCCTCCTGGGGGAAGGACGGCCTCCATCCACAGTGAGCACAGAGTGCACTGACTGCAGCAGAACATTGGAGGGGCGGTGCAGTGATGGAGAGCCGGTCCTGACACTACACACCTGCAGCCACCCTCTTTGCCCCCTCTGGTCTGAGAGCTCAGCGGCAATTCTGACAAAGTGGTGGGGGTGCTGGAGAGCCTGGGCTCTCCCTCACCTGATCCCCGAGAGGAACCCTCCTATTGCCCGGCGAGCCTAGTAAAAGACCTAACGCATGGCCCTGGGAGGAGGACGCAGCGGGGAGGGGCCCATCGGTCAACATGGGGCGGGGCTCCGGGGCCGAGAGGAAGCATGACGGTGAGATCTGACACTGCCTGCAGCTGCAAAGAGTGGAGCCCCTCGCCCCTTTCTTCAAATCAATTCGAGGCACCTGTGCTCTCTAGCCCTCTCACTTTGATTCTGAACTGACGCCATTCAGTCTACAGAACTATAGAGGCCTCGTAGGCCCCTTTCTACATCCTGCCTCCTTTTCATTTCATCTACCACATCACCCCACAAGGAGCCTCGGGCAGTGCAGGATATATCCACGACAAGGGGATTCCGCTGTGGCGATCAATGAAGAAGGATCGCAAGTACTGCCTCCCCCCCTCCTTGAATGCTCTGAAGGGTGCCGTGCTGGAGAGGGAGGGAGAGGCGGACAGGGGTACCAACGCCCAGTACCTACTCGTCTTCAACTACTCCGGTTTGCCTATCTGATCGCTACGCCCCCAGCATTGAAAGTGCGTCAAAAGTGCTCCTCTATATACTGCCCGCGCTGGGGACTCTTGCCGTCTACCAACACAGAGAGACTGCACAGACGTGGTCTTGGAGAGAGGCCGCACATTGGACTCTCTGATTCTCTCACCACTCCATACAGCCTGGGAAAATAGGCTGGGTCTTTAACCTCCAGCCCTGAGGGCCACCCCAAAATCGAAGTCCTGCAATGCCCGGTGTGAAAGCAACAGGCAGACCCTCAGGTAAACCGGTGCGGCAGTTACTCTTCTCAGAGGCCCTCCAGCTTTCCAAACCTGCGTCTCCGCCCATAGAGTCCCATGATATGACCTACCTGGAGCAAGTAACAATCATGGACCACATACTACAGAAGATCACAGCAGTCAGCCTCAGACTCGAAAGTATGGCTACAGCTATAGCCTCACTGACAATGGAAACCAAACCAATGCACTTAGATATAGCAGGATTCCAGTCTCGAGTAACAGGACTGGAACATCGAATGGCGACCATGGAGGACCATGTTCACACAGTCTTAGACAAAGCCCAGGAACTCCTGTTCCTCCGTAGTAAACTCACAGACTTAGAGGACAGAAGCCAGTGGGAGAATATCCACCTTTTAGGATTTCTGGAACACGCAGAAGGTACAGACATTTCCTCTTTCCTTCATTCCGTCCTCCCAAAAATTACTGAAATAGCCTTTGACCCACCATTGGAATTATAGAGGGCACATCGGCTGGGCCCAAAGAGAAAAGACAGAACCTCCAAGCCTCGCCTGATCATTGCTTGTCTCTTGAGACATGGCCAGGCCCGTCAACTCCTCTTAGCAGCCCTAACGCATGGACCCTTCAAAACGGACGGCTTTGAGATCCGCATAACGGCTGACTTCTCCAGGAAAACCAACGACAGACGGAAAGGGTTCCTAGCACTCAGGCATAGAATGCGCCAGCTGGAAGTAAAATATGGCCTGTGCGAACCAGCGAGACTGTGGGTCACCAAGAATGGAGTATCCAAGGACTTCTATGACCAAGAAGACCAGCGACTTTTCCTGGATAGCCTACAACCCCAGTCTATGGACACAACAGCTCCAGGCTGGTCCCTGCGACCACCCAGCACCAGCTGAAGCACTTCGCCTCCATCAACTACCCAGGAGGGACCAGACGGTAATGAATCCGACCATCAGCTTAGAGGTAGAGACCTAGAGAGACTTTGAAAGACCCACGATGCAAGGGGACAGGTTATGCAAGCAGCGGTGCTCCACACACAGCTTTCAGACAGAGACAAATCTTGCTCCCCCCTGAAGCCCATATCAGCCCCCACCTAAAATTGAACTCACTTGAACTCACCTGAACTCACCTGCAATCGCAGTCGCAACGTGAGGTCCTTCAGGACCCAGAGAATTGCAGAGGGACCGGAGAGCTCGACAATAGATCAACGGACAGATGAGTATCTGCCCGCGTGTTGAAGTTATAATCTTATATAATCATAATGTTTCTGGCACTCTACATTACACTTTAAATGCGTAACATTCAGTTTTGGTTGAGCTTTCCATGTCAACAATGTATATACAGACACAAGTACTGTCTCTTACTGTTTATTGCTCCTTCTATGCTGTTGTTGCACCTCAGTGCCTCCCAGAAATGTACAAATGTTCACTTGTTGGTCTGCCGCCTTCACCCCTCCCTCCCCCTCACTCCAACCTTCCCGAGAGTGACCACTGTCCCGGTAACCCCTTAACCTCATTCCGCGAACACAGTAGCGATACATTATGACACAACCATGGTACTGTAACACATGTGACGTGCAAGTCCCTCAGACACGACGCACAACCACAGATTCACTAAAGACCGAGCCACAGGGTGCTCAGCAACACAATAGATACTGACAGCACACTCCTTCTGTCACACTGTATACTCTACCGTCGACAGTGGAAACCCAAACCCTCTCTGGTCCTCTCGTGACCATTGTAGACTCACTACCTAGAGGTATCACCGCCCAACATGACCGGATAATTCCCTCATGTCCATGGGGTTGCCGCCTGTCCTCCACGCCCCTTGGATCTCGATTGACCCCCTCACCACCTCCATTCCTGCTGTGGCAATAAACATATCAATAATTGTTTAACATAACAGCTTCCCCCCCCCTTTTAGACGGCGCGCAGCCCTATGGCCCTCAGTAACCCCACCCACTCCCAAGGTCTGCTCTTTCTTGATCCCCCGTAGAGACGGACCCTGGGAGTCCTGCTCCTGACCGGAGCCCATATGGCTGAGTGTGGGGCCCCAATAGGTTTGGATCCGAAGTCCCCAGATCTGGTCCCTTGGCGCTTTGTTCCTTTACTCCTCTCATCAGTTCTCTAGCTCTCTTCTCTTTCTCTACTTCCTTCCACTCTATCCTTCGTCTCTCTCCCTTATTTCTCCTCTCCCTCCCTTTTTTCTTTTTCACTATCTATTCCACCCACACCCTTCCTCCTCCCCTCTCCCCCCCCTGGGGGACATCTAACACTTGTCACTAACTCCCCCCTCTCTTTCCCTAACCCAACTCGATAATCCCATTTTCTTACACAGCGCCTTACCCCCCCACCCTCCTCCCCCTTCCACCTTAACAGTTCCTCCTGGTTCCACCATCATGACCAGCCCTGTCTCTACTGCGGTATGCCCCCTACGGATCATCTCCTGGAATGTTAAACGCCTGATGCATTTTGTGAAACTGAAAAAAATATTATCCTACCTCCAGTCCAAACAGGCTGATGTAGCTCTTATCCAGGAGACACATCTGGACAGTATAGAGTCCAGTAAACTGCGCAGGGACTGGGTGGGAAAGGAACTCTTCAGCTGTAGCCCTCGGCATCAAGTAGCAGGAGGTGGGCCCCACGGAAATGCTGGGTTGCGATTCTGCTATGCAAGACACTGCCCATAACTGTTATCAAAGCGTGGGAGGATCCCGAAGGGAGATATGTGTTTGCTAAATTGAAGCTCGGAGACTCATCGTGTTGCGTGGGCTCCATATACACTCCAACTGGCCCTAAAAGACAGTTCCTCTTGTAACTCAACCGTCTTCTGGCCGAAATAGGAGCAACTCCCTACATCATAGGTGGAGACTGGTACCTGACACGAGACACAGTATTGGACAGGACAGGCTCTTTTCAATATTAGCAATAACTATGACAGCGCTCTCCTAACTGTCATGATGGCAGATACGGGACTGGTAGATTGCTGGAGGCTTACACACCCAACCGGTAAGGAATATACTTTCCTGTTGCCTGTACACCGTACTCGGTCCCGACTAGACTTTTTTTTAGTGACTCACAATACTGTGGCCTAAATACAAGATACTAGTATTTTAGAATGTGGTCTTTCGGACCATTCTCCGATTCAATTATTAGCATAGTCGGGTTTGACATATCCTGGCCGCAAACGCTGGCACTTCACCGTTCCGCACTATAGATCTCCCCAGGTCAAGGTATGCCTGCAGGCCAATGTGTCCGCTTACATTAGGGAAAATAACGGAACTGTCACCTCCAAGAGGGTTCTGTGGGCTACAGCAAAGGCGACACTAAGAGGTCAAATGATGCGAGATGTGGCAATAGATAAGAGAGACAGAGAAGCTCCCCAAAAGCTCCTGGAGGAAGATAGAAGACCTCTTACGAGACACCATACCATCCAGCCATCTCTGGATACGCGCTGCTCCCTGGAACGCACCCGTATGGCGCATAATGAGCTCTACACTTCCCAAGCCGAATACGCTCTACAATATCTGCAAGGAAGAAACTATGAACAGGGGGAGAATGCTGGTCGGCTGCTAGCGGCGCAACTCCGACAAAGGGAGGCTGCCCTAGATATACTGACCATCACATCCACGAATGGAGAGATACTCACACGACCGCAGGACATTGTAAACAAATTCGCAACCTTCTGTCAACATCTGTATACCCCGGAACCGATGTCGGACCCCGCCCACATAGAGGCTTTCCTAAACAATCATGTCTTGGTATGCCTTTCGCCTGAAGGCAGTTCTCTCCTAGATGTAGAGTTAAGCAGGACTGAAATAGAGCAGGCCATTTCCAATCTCCCTTATCAAAAAGCGCCAGGGGAAGATGGTTTCCCTGCAGAATTTTACAAGTGGGCCAGCAACAATGCGATTGGCGCTGTCTACAACGCATTCAATGAGGCATGTCGAGAAGGCTTTCTGGGTGCGATGTCCAATAGAGCAATGATAGCTGTCATACCCAAACCAGGACGGAACCTGCTACTCTGCTGCAGCTATCGCCCCATCTCTCTCCTGTGGGAAGCCAGGAACATCCCGGAAGAGGCTCTTGCCCTGTGCCCAGATGCTGAGAAAGCATTTGACCGAATCGAATGGCCCTATTTTTTCGCCACCCTCTCAAAAATGTGGATTGGGAGACCAATTAATTGCCAAAGTTCGCATGCTCTACGACCACCCCACAGCACAGGTCAATTGTGGGGGTTTTCTATCAGACCACTTTCCAAATCAAAGAGGGACGTGGCAGGGATGTCCTCTCTCTCCGCTCTTGTTCTTGCTGGCAATGGAGCATTTCGCGGCTACTATTCGTCAATCCCCACAGATCACAGGTATACCCCTGACGGGTGGGACCTCCACAATATACCTATACGTGGATGACGTGCTACTTACACTAACTGACTTGACGAGATCCCTGCTGGCTTTACTGCAGATCATAGATGGATTTGCAATACAATCCAGGTATTGGTGAACTGGGACAAGAGCAAAGCACTGCCCCTCTCATTCATGACGACGAGAGCCGCATTGCATGGCTATCAATTCAGCTGGACCAAATGGGTCACAAATGGGCCTCTCCAAAGGGGGCAGGGTACAGGGAGTGAGAATGGTCACACTACCGCATTTTACCTACGTTCTAGGTATGATCCCCCTCCAAGTCCCCCTCTCGACCCTCAGGCAAATAGACACAGAGCTGAGAGCCTTTGTGTGGGCGTCTACACCCCCACGACTGACTGCGGCAAAGTTAATTGCACGCTGCTGCTGCGGGGGCTTGGGACTTCCTTCCATCTAACATTGCACCCTGGCTCTCCATTTACCACAATTGGCATATATGTTACCCGGGAACCCGGAACAACCACAATGAGTAGCTACAGAGAAACTCCAGCTTTCCCACTCTGGTGGTCTAAACGTCCTGTACTGTAAGGACCCAACACAGTCCCACCCAGCCAATCCTATGCTCACAGCAATGCGTTCAGCTTGGCGCAGGGCACACCGCCTACTCGGTATACATCCCTTTTTACATGCTCAAGCCCTCATTTGGGGAAATAACTGCTTGCAGATCAGGGGAGCTTCCCTCAACTGGCCACAGTGGAGCCAGGCTGGAATTGCTTGCATAGCTCAGATTGCGATGAGGGGTCACTCCAGTCATTCGATAACCTGCGAGTGGAATACAATCTCCACACGAGGCAAGAATGGCCTTACCTGCAACTCAAACACTGTCTCTGACAAACAATGGGTGCAGCCCCTTGGGAACTCAAGGCCTTCCCAATGGTTACGTACTTAAAAACATGGGGTCACCATAAGGCGTACTGGCAGGCTTATGTGAAGTACTAACGCGTCACCTTCATTCGCAACCCCTCATTGAAACGCTATGCTTTAAATGGCAGGCTCGTTTACAGATAGAGTATTCAACGGAAGACTGGTTGGACATACTGGATGCCCTAGACAAGGGAACTCGGGAAGCTCGACTGAAATTCTGCCTATTTAAGATATTGCATGACTTGTACTGGACTCCTCTGAAACTGCACAGAGCAGGACTCTTACCACATGCGAAATGCTGGCGATGCCCAGAGACTCGATGCGATCTACTCCATATCATATGTGAATGTCCCTCAGTCCTGCCCCTATGGGTGAGTTCCACCCTGAGAGATTCCATACCACTTCAATCACCGTTCACACCCTCGACCATCCTCCTACGTGACATGGGCCCTCTTCCCATTCTATCACGATCCCAACAAAGATTGTTGTATATGGCGCTAGCAACAGCTAAGATCTGCATCCTTCGGCACTGGAGGTCAACGGCCTCCCCTACCCCAGAAGAATAGATGGCGGATATGATTCAAATAGCCACCCATGAATGTGTTATCTATAACCTACAAGACCAGGCAGCCTTATTCATCCAGGTGTGGGCCTCCTTCCTTACAGGGGTATCATAAACCCCTCATCACTTATCTCCCTTCCTCCTCACCCACACAGAGTACTGTGGAACTTCAGTCACAGCCTCATTATACCCTCTACCCTCTGACCTGTGATAGTGCCCGCTGTGCCTGTCTGCCATATCCCCCCTTTCTCTCCTTATCCCCCTCCCCCTCTCTTTCCTCTTCCCCCTTTTTCCATCCCCTCTTTTCTTCTCTATCGTTCCCTCTTCTTTTCCTCACATTTTCCTCTTCTTCCCCACCCCTCACCCACTCACCACAGGTCCTTCATCAGCCTATTTGTGGAACCCCCCTTGCTAGCTAGAGGACATGACCTGTTGATACATAATTCTGTGGACTGCACCTCTCACGGATTGGCGTCCCATCATTAAGCCTTACCCCGACAGCCAGCACTTAGCATCAGAACTGGTAGCTAGAATGGAGCTCACGGATTTCCACCCAGGGGATGCGCCATTACTAGATATTGGACATCATGATCATGTTTTCTACGCCTGTGGCCATACAGAGCAAACACAGGCCATGTCTGACTAGAACACTCAGGCATGTCGGACTACGGGTCGCCATGCCCTAAGCGACGACGCACGCTTCCCTCAGCTCGTGACAGTATACTCTTCAACCCTACTACACCTCCTTGACTTTGCAGGCCTATCCCCTCCCTCTTTTATCCTCTCTTTTTTTTCCCTTACACCTTCCCATTCCGAGCATTGTTTCTCTTCTACAGGCTTGGACAGTTATTAACCTCACACACTGGACTTTCATGTAAAAGAAATGCGTTACGACCATTGTGACAGACCTTTATATGTCCTTTAACCTGTACAGTTTCCGTGTGTATTATTAAAATTCTGTAATAAAGAATTGTGAAGTGGCAGGTTAAAACTGCACACACAGACACTACAGTGGCAGGTCTGAGCCATGTTTACAGGGCTACTAATGTGGGTTGTGCAACCAATGCTGCAGGCCCACTAGTAGCATTTGATTTACAGGCCCTGGGTACCTCTATTGCACTTTACTAGGGACTTACTGGTAAATCAAATATGCCAGTCATGGATAGCCAATGTACACATACAATTTATACAGGGAACACTTACACTTTAGCACTGGTCAGCAGTGGTTAAGTGTCCAGAGCAAGCAAAACAGCAAAACAAAACAGAGTCCAGTACACAGAAACAACCTGGGAAGTAGAGGCAAAAAGTTAGGGTAGACCATGCCAATGATGCCAGGTCTAACGGTCCTCTTTGTTTAGCCAAACTGGCTTCACAAGATGTAAGTTGTAAGCTCTTTACTGATTCCTTTGCCTTCCAGCACACTCAAAGATTTATCAGATGAAAAATATCAACTGCTTCCGTATGGGCCCCTTCAGTTGGTAGCATTGCTGTATGGTTAGTTACTGGAGCATGGAGTTAGAGTACCCCATTCTAGATTTGCCTAAACCCCGTCCAAGCCCCAAAGCCTATGGTTCCGATCAGAGTACTGTCGGAGTCGCAGCAATGGGGAAGAGAATTGTAACAGTGGAGGAGTGAGCATTAATAGAGTTGCATATTGTAATTGTTCATGTCTAGCTTGCAGTTTTTGCAGAGATTGCATGATATGATGTTATAAGATTTAAGTTGCTGTGTGAGTGTGGCGCTTGATGCAGAAAGTTGAAGTTATTATTTGGTCCATTGTGTCCTGAAATCCTATGATAGTATTAAAAAGTGTAGAAGACACTATATTATAATTTTCTGTAAGATGTTGTTGGTTAATTCCTAGTGCACAGGGAGAAACTACACCGATCTCGGTGGTTCCCCGCAGGTCAAGGTTTTCATTTGAGTATGAGTTAGAGTGGATCATTTCTTTTTTTGATTGATTACTTTAATTTCTTTAGTGGAGCAGACAAAGTTATTTGTTGAATTTGCTTTGCACTTTGTAGTAGGTGTTTAGTATTAAGAAGAGTGCATTTGTGAACATAGTAAAGGAGGGTGAGCCACTTTGAGGAGTAATGTTGACCTCACAGTGGCCACACTGGTACTGGTCGGATGTTGTGATACTATTGGCTGTTACTGTTGGATAAGAACTGTGGGTGAAGTGCTAATAATAATTCGAAACAGATTTTAAATTGTAATTGCTGGAAAATATTACTGAAAAATGAAATGTTTTAAGGCGTTATGAGATTTACTGAGGGGAGATGTGGATATACCTTGTTCGGGTAGGGGAAGAGGCACCAACCAAACATACGTCAGGTCTTTATACGGCTATGAATGTGGGTCTTCACACATTTTTGGCTGAACCAAGGCATAAGACCACAGAGAAGAAAGGGGTACTTAGGTTTCCATGCTATGGCACATTTAATTTGAGAATTATTGAAAATGTAAGAATATTGTATGAGGCAACACCAAGACCTAGACCTGCACAATATGAAGCACTTAATGCTTGGGAGCATGCTGCCCAGGCCAAGAAGAGAGAGAAAGTTCAGGGAAGAGTCCAAAGGGCAATGCATACTTCACAGATGCTAGATGGGATGAAGAACAAAAAAGGTGAAGGACTGACATAATAGAGGGATCTAAATTGTACCCAGCACTTACGAGCAAGGTGACGGCTAAGGAGAAAGAAAAGTCAAGGAAATTGAAAGGGAAGAAGGCAATGGTTACAGAGAACATACAAGAAGATAGTGACATTGATTCTAGTGATGACCTATTGGATGCATTGTCAATCCCGTACAATGAAGCCCATCTTGGAGTAATTAGTGGGACCGTTGACAATGAAGGTATAGCAGTGGCTTCTGCACCTGTAAATATGAGAGTAAATGTGAGTCTGACATCGATGGAAGAGAGATCAGGGATGAATACATCTGCTAACCCTATGATTCAGAATGCCCCCAGCCATGATTACTGTTCCAGATACTATTTGTCCTACAGTTCAATTATACATATCCAAGTCATCAGGAGCTGTAACACATACCTTGACAGTACACACGGGAGGAACTCCTTCAGTATCAACACAGATAAATATTTCTCATGTTGCATCCCTGAGATCAACTGGAAATTACACAGCATTTGTTCCTGTAGGAGCGTCCACTCCAAGATCGCAGAACATTAATATGTTTAGTTGGAACCCACCTCAGGGTGCTACCAGAGTCGATTCTGGAGAAAGATTTGTGCTCAGTATCCTTATTGTATCCTTATTGTACAAAATGGAATTGATTCTTGAGCACTAGACAATTTGATTAGATTCTATTATGGGTCTATGACAGGGTCCTGGACCTCTCATATCCTTGTTGGGAACTCCAGGGGTACCAACAAGTGTGTGGCAAGACTTCTAGCAGTCTGTGACAATCTGGCCAATTAGCGTAAAGCTGAGAAAGGCGGACATCAAGTGGCAAGCACCTGGGAGGAGATGGAGTTTGGGGGAAAACCTGCGACCTGGAAAGAATGAACGAGATGAGCAGGAAGGCAAGCAACGAATAAGAGGAGCAGAGATGTGAGGACACAGGGCGGAAGACCAAGAAGCAGGGTCAGAGGAGCCGAATGGAGATGACAACAATCAAACGAAGGCCAAGCTGGCAGCAGGAGATGAATCAGAAGTGGCAACTCAAGGGAGAAGCTCTATAGACAGGGATGCAACAGCTCTATTCTAGAGTCGTGGCTCTAGGTAAGTGCCCTCTGGGGTTTTGAGAAATGCACAAGAGGGGAGCCATAAGAGGATGGCTGATGCGCTTCTTAAAGGAAGCTTTAAACACATCCATTGTTTTTCTCTTCTCATGGTCAAGCTGTGGTGCTGGTTGCATGAAGACTGTGTGCTTGCAAAAAAAGAAAGTTCTGTACCAATCTCAATAAAGACCAGAAAGAAGCCGACCAATTTGATTTGCTCTAGTGCATGAAAAAGAAAAGAGCACAAACTGGTGTAGGAATCAGGGAAATACTCAGAGGCATGAAGCCAGAGAAGTTAATCCCGTTTTCTCTTCATTCTGAGGGTACTGCGATCCCTAAGGATGAACCAGAAATTATAGAAGACCTCTTGAAATAGGAACCAAGGAGCTAGGGACTGAGAGAGAAGAATCGGGGGACCTATACTTCCCATACATACCCTTCATCCTGTTTACATTTTAGCCAAAAAATACTAAATAAAAACATAACACCTCCTGTGAGCCTATTGCTTTCATCAGAGTGCCACAAGGTCCCAGAGAGAAGGTGAAGATTTAAGATCAGGCAAAGAAATAATTCAGGCCCCAGTGAGGAACAATGGAGTGGTATGGTTAAATTAAAGTTAGAAATAGATGAGATTATATTAGAGAATGTTGATCTTTCCTGATTAGACACCTATCAAGAGAATGAACTTGTATTCATGTGTAAAGAGGTCACTAAACATGGAGAATAAGGCCATAATAAATTGTTTGAATTCACTCAACTAATGATACCGATTTAAATCAAACTAAGGCGGTCATTCTGACCGCGGCGGTCGGCGGTCGCCGCCCGCCAAGCGGTTCCCACCGAAAGACCGCACCGCGGTCAAAAGACCGCGGCGGTCATTCCGGCTTTCCCGCTGGGCCGGCGGGCGACCGCCAGAAGACCGCCGGCCGGCCCGGCGGGAAAGCCCCTTCAACAATGAAGCCGGCTCGGAATGGAGCCGGTGGAGTTGAAGGGGTGCGACGGGTGCAGTGGCACCCGTCGCGATTTTCACTGTCTGCTAAGCAGACAGTGAAAATCTTTGTGGGGCCCTGTTAGGGGGCCCCTGCACTGCCCATGCCAGTGGCATGGGCAGTGCAGGGGCCCCCAGGGGCCCCACGGCACCCGTTCCCGCCATCCTGGTTCCGGCGGTGGACACCGCCAGAAACAGGCTGGCGGTAAGGGGGTTGGAATCCCCATGGCGGTGCTGCAAGCAGCGCCGCCATGGCGGGTTCCCTTGGCCAGCGGGAAAACGGCGGGAAACCGCCAGCTCCCCTTTTCCAACCGCGGCTTTACCGCCGCGGTCAGAATCGCCAAGGAAGCACCGGCAGCCTGTTGGCGGTGCTTCCGCCGCACTCCGCCATGGCGGTCATGGACCGCCAAGGTCAGAATGACCCCCTAAGTCATTTTGATAATGATGACGTGCAGTCTGAGAACAACAGGAATGAAAATGCAAATTGAAGAATACATTAAGAGCATTTAAACATGGACTAAGTTGGACAAATGGAAAAGTAGATGAAAGAAAAAGAAGAACAAAAGAAACTGAAGGGAGAGCACCTCTGTCCTCATGGGATGAAGAGGGCACCTCAGCTTTTCGATTGAGAGAAGTGCCTGGTGGAAGTTACCTTCATGAACCTTGGAGTAGGAATGATCTTGCGTCATTCAGTAAGGATTTCCACAGATTGTGAAGATTTCACTGGTTTTGTGGATGGATTTGAACACTTCATTTGACATTGTGGGCCTGAGTGAAATCAAACAACAAATGCCCCTTTACCACTGGTGATGAAAAAGTATCAACAAGTGATGTACCAATAAAGGACATGGACTGGGTTAAGATTGAAAGGGCAACACAAGAGCCCAAAGAGTCAATGCATGCCTTTTTTTTAGAGATTGTTGCATGTGTTTAAACAGCATAGTGGAATGGACACTCTCAATCCTAAAGATATGGGAAATGTTGTGCCCAGGTTTATGATGGATTTAAGACCTGAGGACCGCTTGATGATTCAGCAGCATTTGTTTTGTTGGCAGAATAAGTTAGTCAATGAAATCTTGAGGTATGCAAAATAATACAGTCGTGAACTAGAAAGGAAGCATAAGAGATTGAAGGAGAAGTTAATGGTGGTACAGATGAAAACAGCAAAAAGAGGAAGTCAGAGCCAACCTTTTGTAGGTGCTGTGCAAGGAGTTTATCAGCAGGGAGCTCCAATGCTGCAAAGTGGAAGCGGATTCCCATTGCAAGGTAGAGCATGTGGTGTTCCGACTGATCCGAGTACTGGAATTGATGTGGCAACTTTGAAAAAGACAAATCCTTGTCATTATTGCAATAATTTGAGGCATTGGAAGTGGGAATGTTGTCTTAACCCTCAAATTCAAGGTTTACAGAACCCCAGACTAATAACCCTGTACAGTCACGGAATATGCAGACAGAAACTGCAAATTTTTAATATGTCGCCGGTTCTAGTCATACAGGTTCCACAAGCTGTGCTTTGGCAGAGTTGGTTTAATCCCAGATTTAGACTGATGGCTGAATGGTTGTGTCATAGATGTGTTGTGTGTCAGCAGATGGACAGAGGGAAAATAACTACAGTGACATTATCAAGCCACATTGGGAGATCAGACAGTCCTTTCAACAGGGTTTGGAATTCATCGAAATGCCTGTGTACTAGAGGCTGAGATATGTCCTGCTGGTTGTATGCATCTTCTTGTGTTGAGTCAAAGCTCACCTGACCAGAAGTAATGACAGTGATGACAGTAGCTAAATTGTTGTTGAGGGATCTCATTCCTAGGTTTGGTTTCCCGACTTCTCCGGGGTCAGACTGAGGAACTCCACTTCAACAATGAGGTCTTAAAACTGTTCTGTGCAGCATTGCAAGTGGAACAGAGACTATACTGCAGCTATGGACCTGAGGCTTCAGGGGTAGTGGAACAAGTGAACAGCACACTGAAATCCAGACATGCTAATGTGTGTGATTCTACATCTTTGAAATGGCCTGATGCTTTGCCCCTTGTGTTGATGATTCTTCACAGTACTTCTGATCAGAGGACAGGTTTTTCCTCCCATGAGATAATCATCAGCAGAGCAATGAGACTGCCAGCTGTGTCTGCGAATGAGCTCATGATGATATGATTTGTGATAAGTGAAAGAATTGTCTGTCACACCAGGTTGGAGCAGCTACAGCCATGCTACATCAGGTGCACTGCTATAACCTCAGTCCCAGAGACTGGGCCCTGGTGAAAAAGCATGAGAGTAAGTCCTGCTTAGAACATCATTGGTGTGGGCCTTTCCAGGTTCTCTTGGTGACAACTACAGCTTTTAAATGTGGAGGTCTCGCCAATTGGATTCATGCTTCCCATACTTGTAGAGATGAATGACTCCTTGATGATGAGACAGCACCTCTCCCAAAAGTGTGAATGATGACAGTGAGACAGAGGGATCAGGTCAGACAAGCTGTGAGGGACCAAGGAGGGCCAGAAAAAGCACATGCTTGGTCTGAGGGAGGGTCTGAATGAGTCAACAGCCAAAACTGAGTGAAGGGTGCCTTGTCCTGTGTCGGTGGATGAGTCAGATACAGACCCTAATGAAGGACCAAGGGCCTCATTCTGACCCTGGCGGACGGCGGACGCCGTCCGCCAGGGTACCGCCGCTGAATGACCGCACCGCGGTCAAAAGACCGCGGCGGCCATTCAGACATTTCCTCTGGGCCGGCGGGCGCTCTCCAAAAGAGCGCCCGCCGGCCCAGAGGAAATGCCCCTGCAACGAGGACGCCGGCTCAGAATTGAGCCGGCGTAGTTGCAGGGGTGCGACGGGTGCAGTTGCACCCGTCGCGTATTTCAGTGTCTGCTTAGCAGACACTGAAATACTTTTCGGGGCCCTCTTACGGGGGCCCCGCGGCACCCCCTACCGCCATCCTGTTCCTGGCGGGCGAACCGCCAGGAACAGGATGGCGGTAGGGGGTGTCAGAATCCCCCATGGCGGCGCTGCAAGCTGCGCCGCCATGGGGGATTCTAAGGGCAGCGGTAAACCGGCGGGAGACCGTCGGTTTGCCTCTTCTGACCGCGGCCGAACCGCCGCGGTCAGAATGCCCTGCGGGGCACCGCCGGCCTGTCGGCGGTGCTCCCGCCGACCCTGGCCCCGGCGGTCTTAGACCGCCGGGGTCAGAATGACCCCCCAAGTGTTCTGACAACGCGAGTGCCCCATTTCTAACAGATGAGTACCTCAAACTATTTCAGTGGATACTGAGGATTTCGGCTTCAGTGTGTCAAGTGATATCACTAACCTTGTGTCAGAAATCCACAGGAGCAGAAGCGCATTCCACAATACCCCTATATAGCCACAAGAGCAAAGGAATAATTATATTTGCAATGCTAGTCAAAATGAGTGGAAAGGGGACTGGGGAAATAAGAGAGACTGCCACAGAGTCAGCTATGTCATTTTCAAAACATCATCGGACACCACCTTCTATTATGTCTTTTGAAGAAATTGATACTCAGTTGAAATAGGGCCTGATTTAGATGCTGGTGGAGGGGAATACTCTGTCACAAATGTGATGGATATCCACTCTCTTGTATTACAATCCCATTGTATCCTATCGGGATCGTTATACGGCAGGGGGGATAACAGTCACATTTGCGATGGAGTGTTCCCTCCACCAAATTCTCAATCTGGCCCATAGTGTCAAGAAATAATAATATACAGTTTTAGCTCTCTTTCCTAAAGACTCAACTATAGTTTACTATTCAATCACTCTCTGAATTATTCACTCAATCATACACCTCTTGTTCTCCCTTTTACCTAAGACTCATGAGGAATTTGCTTCTCTGCATAGGTGTTCTTGTGAATAGTAGTTTCTTCATCATAAGGGAGATAATGAATCTCTCTGCACCTTTCTGAGAGGTATTTTCCTCAAAAGGAATATATGTTCAGAAATCTACTCAATATTCTTTTTTCATCTCATTAATTAATTGTTTATAACTTGAGTTGATTTATTGTCTTGATTAAGATCTTCCCTTTTTTCTCCCTGAAAGATTTTTCTTTTAACCGGTTCTGTGCCCAGGACGTAATGGTTACGTGCTGAGGCACAGTGCTGCTGTGCCCAGGACGTAACCATTACGTCCTGTGCACAGAGCCCAGAGGGAGCGCTAGCGCTCCCTCTGTGGGGTTCTCCCCCACCCCCCCAAGTCAGGGATGGAAGGGGAAGCCCTTCCCCTTCCACCCCGACCCCCCCAACCCCCCTTGTGACGTCAGCACGCGAGCGCGCGCTGATTAGTCACAGGGTCTGAGCTTCCAGCGCGATTGAAAGAGAAATGCAAAGCATTTCTCTTTCAATCCCATGGGGGAGGCCCGGAGGGGCTTCAAAGGGAAGGAAATGTATTTCCTTCCCTTTGAAGTCTCTCTCAGGGTTTCAAAAGCCGGATTGCTTGTAATCCGGCTTTTGAAACCCCACTAGACACCAGGGATTTTATTTTTTTAATCTGAAACTGACAAAAGGGAGCGACCCCTTGGGCAAGGGTCGCTCCCAGGGGGGGCATTTTTTTGGGAAGGCCTTTTCTGTCCCCGGGGGGGCAGAAACCTCTAGGCACCAGGGATCATTTTTTTAATTTTTTTTAATTTTAGTTATGTTTTCTTTTCCTTTTAGGTGGGGAGCGACCCCTTAGGCAAGGGTCGCTCGACTAGGGGGCAAATTATATTTAGGCCATTAGGCCATTTCTGCCCCCCTTGGGGGCAGATTGGCCTATTTTGTTGAAAAAATTATTTTAGGGCATTTCTGCCTCCCCCTGGGGCCTGCTGAGCTAGAGGCCAAAATCCACAGGTAGGCACTTTACAAAAAACACCTCTGTTTTCTGTGAAAAAATATGTTGTGTCCACGTTGTGTTTTAGGCCATTTCCTTTTGTGGGCGCTAGGCCTACCCACACAAGTGAGGTACCATTTTTATCGAGAGACTTAGGGGAACGCTGGGTGGAAGGAAATGTGTGGCTCCTCTCAGATTCCAGAACTGTCTGTCACCGAAATGAGAGGAAAAAGTGTTTTTTGGCCAAATTTTGATGTTTGCAAAGGATTCTGGGTAACATAACCTGGTCAGAGCCCCGCAAGTCACCCCATCTTGGATTCCCCTGGGTTTCTAGTTTTCAAAAATGCGCTGGTTAGCTAGGTTTCTCCAGGTGCCGGCTGAGCTACAGGCCAAAATCCACAGGTAGGCACTGTTTTCTATGAAAAAATGTGATGTGTCCACGTTGTGTTTTGGGCCATTTCCTTCCGTGGGCGCTAGTCCTACCCACACAAGTGAGGTATCATTTTTATTGGGAGACTTGAGGGAACGCTGGGTGGAAGGAAATTTGTGGCTCCTCTCAGATTCCAGAACTTTCTACCACAGAAATGTGAGGAACATGTGTTTTTTTAGCCAAATTGTGAGGTTTGCAAAGAATTCTGGGTAACAGAACCTGGTCAGAGCCCCACAAGTCACCCCATCCTGGATTCCACTAGGTCTCTAGTTTTCAAAAATGCACAGGTTTGGTAGGTTTCCCTAGGTGCCGGCTGACCTAGAGGCCAAAATCTATAGGTAGGCACTTTGCAAAAAACACCTCTGTTTTCTTTCAAAAAATTGGATGTGTCCACGTTGCGCTTTGGGGCATTTCCTGTCACGGGCACTAGGCCTACCCACACAAGTGAGGTATCATTTTCATCGGGAG
Source organism: Pleurodeles waltl (assembly GCF_031143425.1). Classification (NCBI taxonomy): domain Eukaryota; kingdom Metazoa; phylum Chordata; class Amphibia; order Caudata; family Salamandridae; genus Pleurodeles; species Pleurodeles waltl. The sequence continues at coordinate 806,274,956 of NC_090449.1, read as the reverse complement.
ACTTGGGGGAACGCTGGGTGGAAGGAAATTTGTGGCTCCTCTCAGATTCCAGAACTTTCTGCCACAGAAATGTGAGGAACATGTGTTTTTTTAGCCAAATTTTGAGGTTTGCAAAGAATTCTGGGTAACAGAACCTGGTCAGAGCCCCACAAGTCACCCCATCTTGGATTCCCCTAGGTCTCTAGTTTTCAAAAATGCACAGGTTTGGTAGGTTTCCCTAGGTGCCGGCTGAGCTAGAGGCGAAAATCTACAGGTAGGCACTTTGCAAAAAATACCTCTGTTTTCTTTAAAAAAAATGGGATGTGTCCACGTTGCGTTTTGGGGTGTTTCCTGTCGCAGGCGCTAGGCCTACCCACACAAGTGAGGTATCATTTTTATCGGGAGACTTGGGGGAACATAGATTAGCAAAACAAGAGTTATTGCCCCTTGTCTTTCTCTACATTTTTTCCTTCCAAATATAGGAGAGTGTGTAAAAAAGACATCTATTTGAGAAATGCCCTGTAATTCACATGCTAGTATGGTCACCCCGGAATTCAGAGATGTGCAAATAACCACTGCTCCTCAACACCTTATCTTGTGCCCTTTTTGGAAATACAAAGGTTTTCTTGATAGCTATTTTTTACTCTTTATATTTCAGCAAATGAATTGCTGTATACCCGGTATAGAATGAAAACGCACTGCAGGGTGCAGCTCATTTATTGGCTCTTGGTACCTAGGGTTCTTGATGAATCTACAAGCCCTATATATCCCCGCAACCAGAGGAGTCCAGCAGACGTAACAGTATATTGCTTTAGATAATCTGACATTGCAGGGAAAAGTTACAGAGTAAAACGTAGAGAAAAATTTATGTTTTTTTCACCTCAATTTCAATATTATTCTTTTTCAGTTGTTATTTTCTGTAGGAAACCCTTGTAGGATCTACACAAATGACCCTTGCTGAATTCAGAATTTTGTCTACTTCTCAGAAATGTTTAGGTTTCTGGGATCCAACATTGGTTTCATGCCCATTTCTGTCACTGACTGGAAGGAGGCTGAAAGGACAAAAAATTGCAAAAATGGGGTATGTCCCAGTAAAATGCTGAAATTGTGTTGAAATATTGGGTTTTCTGATTCAAGTCTTCCTGTTCCTGAAAGCTGGGAAGCTGCTGAGTTTAGCACCGCAAACCCTTTGTTGATGCTATTTTCAGGGGAAAAACCACAAGCCTTCTTCTGCAGCCACTTTTTCCATTTAAAAAAAAAGAAAACAAAATTGTCACTGTATTTTGGCTAATTTCTTGGCCTCCTTCAGGGGAACCCACAAAGTCTGGGTACCTCTAGAATCCCTAGGATGTTGGAAAAAAAGTGCGCAAATTTGGCTTGGTTAGCTTATGTGGACAAAAAGTTATGAGGGCCTAAGCGCGAACTGCCCCAAATAGCCAAAAAAAGGCTCTGCACAGGAGGGGGAAAAGGCCTGGCAGCGAAGGGGTTAAAAGTTCTTGCTTGTTATTGACTGCTTTGTTGAGTTTATGCAAGTGAAATTCTTTCAAGAACACTGCTCTAAAGAGCATTCCCATGTGTGTACACTAAAAAGAAACTATGCACAGGTACTCAAAATGAGGAAATTTGGGGGTCATTCCAAACCTGGCGGTCGGTGTTAAAGCGGCGGCCAACCCGCCAACAGGCAGGCGGTGCAAAAAATGGAATTCTGACCCTGGCGGGAACCACCAACACAGATTGCCACTTTAACACTCCGACCGCCACGACGGGACAAACAAACAGCGCAGCGGTCACCGCCAACAGACAGGCGGCAGACAATGTACCGCCCACCCTATCACAACTCACCAATCCGCCACCTTTTCCGGGGCGGGAGCCCCACAGATAAAAACACCGCGGAAACAGACTACGAACGGGAAAACGCTCACCCTACACACTCCACGAGGAATCTGGACAGCATGGAACCAGAACTGCACATCCTACCAGCAATTGTCTACCTGCTCCTCTACCAGGAGCACGAACGCCGGCGCAGAAGACAACGGTGAGTACTGCACCTACGACACAGGGGAGGGGGGAGGAGAAAAGAATACGGGCACACACATACGCGACCCCCCCCCACCCAACTACCTACACACCAATGCAGAGCAACAACTCAGAGTGACACCCCTCAAACCCCCCCGAAGAATGCAAAGACAAAATAATATGTTATTGGAATTCAAATATATTGTAAGGCTAAGTAAATAAGTAAGTCGAACATCCCATAATTATATACACATATGTAAATTGTCCCGTCAAAATTGGCTTTCTGTCATTGTACGTGGGCCAATGGTCCTCAACACATGGGCAAAGCCCACACATGAGACCCGAATCCATTGGAGAGAACACTGCAGGGGCATCAGATAGGAAAACTACAGGGACCTCAGGGGGAAGGGAAGGGGGGCACCTCAGCCACATGAGTCCACGACGCCAGATCCACGAGGGGCCTCCATGGCCACTGTTCAATCCTGGGGAGTGCAAAGCCACAGTCTCTCAAGTCCCTACAGTGGGTGGCTTGCCCACTGTTCAATCCTGGGGAGTGCAAAGCCACAGTCTCACAAGTTCCTACAGTGGTTGGCTTGCCCACTGTGCCATCCTGGGGAGTGCAAAGCCACAGTCTCACAAGTCCCTACAGTGGGTGGCTTGCCCACTGTGGCCTCCTGGGGAGTGCAAAGCCACAGTCTCTCAAGTCCCTACAGTGGGTGGCTTGCCCACTGTGCCATCCTGGGGAGTGCAAAGCCACAGTCTTACAAGTCCCTACAGTGGGTGGCTTGCCCACTGTTCAATCCTGGGGAGTGCAAAGCCACAGTCTCACAAGTCTTTTCAGTGGGTGGTTTGCCCACTGTGCCATCCTGGGGAGTGCAAAGCCACAGTCTCACAAGTGGATGACAGACTCTAGCGGTACTGGAGGAGTCTTGGTGCCCAGAGTGTATCGTGCAGCCCTGTCCGAAACAGATCCGGGCCTGCCCCTTCTGCCAATGTGTCAGCGGTGCTTGAGTTGAAGGGCCCAGCGGAGCGGTGCAGAGACGGCGGTGCCCAGCGGAGCGGTGCTTGAGAGGAAGTGCCCAGCGGAGCGGTGCTTGAGAGGAAGGGCCCAGTGGAGCGGTGCTTGTCTTGAAGGGCCCAGCGGAGCGGTGCTTGAGAGGAAGGGCCCAGCGGAGCGGTGCTTGAGTTGAAGGGCCCAGCGGAGCGGTGCTTGAGAGGAAGGGCCCAGCGGAGCGGTGCTTGAGTTGAAGGGCCCAGCGGAGTGGTGCTTGAGAGGAAGGGCCCAGCGGAGCGGTGCTTGAGAGGAAGGGCCCAGCGGAGCGGTGCTTGAGAGGAAGGGCCCAGCGGAGCGGTGCTTGAGTTGAAGGGCCCAGCGGAGTGGTGCTTGAGAGGAAGGGCCCAGCGGAGCGGTGCTTGAGAGGAAGGGCCCACCGGAGCGGTGCTTGAGTTGAAGGGCTCAGCGGAGCGGTGCTTGAGAGGAAGGGCCCAGCGGAGCGGTGCTTGAGAGGAAGGGCCCAGCGGAGCGGTGCTTGAGAGGAAGGGCCCAGCGGAGCGGTGCTTGAGAGGAAGGGCCCAGGGGAGCGGTGCTTGAGAGGAAGGGCCCAGCGGAGCGGTGCTTGAGTTGAAGGGCCCAGCGGAGCGGTGCTTGAGAGGAAGTGCCCAGTGGAGCGGTGCTTGAGTTGAAGTGCCCAGCGGAGCGGTGCTTGAGAGGAAGTGCCCAGCGGAGCGGTGCTTGAGAGGAAGGGCCCAGCGGAGCGGTGCTTGAGGGGAAGGGCCCAGCGGAGCGGTGCTTGAGTTGAAGGGCCCAGCGGAACGGTGCTTGAGAGGAAGTGCCCAGCGGAGCGGTGCTTGAGAGGAAGTGCCCAGCGGAGCGGTGCTTGAGAGGAAGGGCCCAGTGGAGCGGTGCTTGAGAGGAAGGGCCCAGCGGAGCGGTGCTTGTCTTGAAGGGCCCTGTTCAGCGGTTCTTGAGACGGCGGTGCCCTGTTCAGCGGTGCTTGTCTTGAAGGGCCCTGTTCAGCAGTGCTTGCCTTGAAGGGCCCTGTTCAGCGGTGCTTGTCTTGAAGGGCCCTGTTCAGCGGTGCTTGTCTTGAAGGGCCCTGTTCAGAGGTTCTTGAGACGGCGGGGCCCTGTTCAGCAGTGCTTGTCTTGATGGGCCCTGTTCAGCGGTGCTTGTCTTGATGGGCCCTGTTCAGCGGTTCTTGAGACGGCGGTGCCCTGTTCAGCGGTGCTTGTCTTGAAGGGCCCTGTTCAGTGGTTCTTGAGACGGCGGTGCCCTGTTCAGCGGTGCTTGTCTTGAAGGGCCCTGTTCAGCGGTTCTTGAGACGGCGGTGCCCTGTTCAGCGGTGCTTGTCTTGAAGGGCCCTGTTCAGCGGTGCTTGTCTTGAAGGGCCCTGTTCAGCGGTGCTTGTCTTGAAGGGCCCTGTTCAGCGGTTCTTGAGACGGCGGGCCCTGTTCAGCGGTGCTTGTCTTGAAGGGCCATGTTCAGCGGTTCTTCACATGGGTCTCCAGGGCACCAGATCTGGCCAATATATGGTGTTCACTCGCCATCCGACTTCTCGCTTGTGGGGCCCTCCTGTGCTGGTGTCCCGTGCCCGTGGGTGTCCTCCTTCACCCCTGGAATGGGTCTGGTGGGGCCCTCCTGGGCAGCTCACCTGCTGCCGGACTTGTCGGCCGTGCTGCCCTTGCCATCCTTGCCTGATCCTCTGTGTCCCTTGCCTCCCTTTGGAGATGTGCCAGGTGGCACCCCACTTCCTGACGGAGCCAGGGTGGTGCCTGTGGAGGCTGCCGTCTCTGTCCTCTCGCGTCGGCCCTTGCCTTTTTTGGATTTCTTCCCAGGGGGTGGGCTGGCTGTCCCTTTGCTGCTGGCCCATCTAGCTGCCCTCGAAGGTGGTGGACTCCAATATCCCTGGACTATGGTCCTTGTAGGTCCAGGGCTTGTGGTGGCTGAGGTGCTGATTTGACTTTTACGAGATGGAGGGGGTGGGTCAGGTGATGGAAAGAGGTTAAGTTTGGAGAGGAAAAACTTTTTAGGAGCAATGAGAAGGGTAGGTGCAGTGGGTATGGGAGTGGAGGAAGAGGATGTGGTTGTAGGAGAGTCAAGTGTGCTGTCGTTGGGTGCAGGTGCTTGTGACGGAGGCTGTCGTGAGGTGGATGGCTGTTGGTTGGGTGGCTGCCTGCGTTTGTGTGGTTTGGAAGAGGGGGTGACAGACACACTGGGAGAGGACACAGGGGACGTGTAACTGGCAGTGGGGGTGGTGACTGCACGTGTGCGGAGTGTTCTGGTGGGTGTGCTGGTGATGGACGTAGTGGCTGATGAAGTGGTGCATGCAAGTGTAAGTGGAGACGTCACAGGGAGGGAGGAGGGAGACGAGGAGGAGGGGGACACAGAGGAGGCAGTGGCTGTTGGCATGTCTGCATGTGGATGTTGCTTGTGTGAATGCTTGTGGGATGTGTGGTGCTTATGTTTGGATGAGCTGACCTTGGGTGTTGAGGTGTGTGCAGGCTGGTCTGTAGGTGTGTCTGGGATAGGCAGAGGAACAGGGGAGTGGGACTGGGTGGAGGGAGTTGGAGGAGGGAGGCAGGAGACAGGGTCAATGGCTGCCGTCAGTGCTGAGGCCAGAGCGTTGAACGATCGCTGATGGGCAGCCTGACCCGAATGAATGCCCTCCAGGTATGCATTGCTCCGATGCACCTCCCTTTCCACCCCCTGGATGGCATTCAAAAGGGTAGACTGCCCAACAATGAGCGTCCGGAGGAGGTCAATGACCTCCTCACTGAGGGCAGCAGGGGTAACTGGGGCAGGGCCTGAGGTGCCTGGGGCGAAGGAGATGCCCGCCTTGGTGTGCGAGCGGGCACGGGGCGAACGCTGAGGGGCTGCTTGGAGGGCGGAGCTGGTGCGCTGGGTGGCGGCTGTACCTGTTGTTGCGGTGGGCATGGATGTTGCCGCCACCACAAGGGAGCTCACTTCCGAGGACGTGTCGGTGTCGGTGTCGCTGATGTCTCCACGTGTCCCCGTTGTGGAGCCCCCCTCGCCCTCCGTCTCACTGGTGAAATCAGAGTCCATTGCATGGCCCTCCGGGGCCATGTGAGATGCAGCTCCCTCGTGCTCCAATGCCACTTCTCCTCCGCCAGATGATGCTAATGCACACATGAACAGGAAGAGCAGACAAAAAAAGGGGGGGGAGAAATAAAGACATGTTGAGTGCATGCATTGGCAACACAGTTGGCGGAGAGGACAGACACAGAAGCCCCCTGCACTACGCCGCGCACTTGGTGTACACTACTCAATCAGTGAGCCTTGGCCTACAAGCCAATGGACGACATCTGCACACATAGGTGACACAAGGCCATGGATAGCTGTACTTGGCACCCTACAGAGCTGGAGGGCGGGGGCACAGGGCCATGCCTTACGGAGGGGACTAGCCTACAGAAATCGCCCTGGCCTAGGGATACCCACATCCCTCCTCCCCCACCCAGACACCTCCACTGGGCGCTAAGATAGCAGAATGTGCTTGTACTCACCCCCTTGTGTCTGCTGTGATGTCCTCACGCGCCCATCCAAATCTGGGAAGGCCACCGCCAGGATCCGAGACATCAGGGGGGTCAATAGACGAGTGGCACCCCTCCTACGTTGGGAGGCCATCCCCAGCAGAGCCTCTGCGGTCTTTCTGCTCCCGCAGAGGATGTCCTCCCACCTCTTGCGGCAGTGGGTGCCCCATCTGTTGTGGACCCCCAGGGTCTGGACATCCTTAGCGATGGCACGCCAAATGTCGACTTTCTGATGGGCGCTGACCTATGTGACACGTACAGGGAGAGAAAACAAAATATCAACATTTTCTGCATGCTCGATGTGAGTGTCCCCCCATCCCCACCCTTGCCATGTGGCACATGCTCTCATCTGTCATTTGATGCATGCCTCACACGCTCCCCTCCGCACCTTCATTCATTCACCCCACTCAACCCAGGCATTGCCCACAAAGCATGGTCCCAGTGTACTAACCTGTTGGTCTGGAGGACCGTAGAGTAGCGCATACTGGGGGAGGACCCCATCCACGAGTTTCTCCAATTCTTCAGAAGTGAAGGCAGGGGCCCTTTCCCCAGTCGCAGCAGCCATTGTCTCTTCCAGACCGAGGTCACAGCAGCACTTGCAGTGTAGGTCCTCTCCTGTGGACGATCAGGTCTCGAGTGATTAAGCTGAGAGAAAATGTCGGTCACGCCCGCGGCGGTGCGTACCGCGGCGGTACGTACCGCGGCGGTGCGTACCGCGACCGCCGGCGCACTTCGTCATTGGCTCCTGAAACCCATAGTTCTATGTTAACCAATGCGGCTTTGCACCGCGGTCTTCGACCGCCTACCGCCACGGTGTGCCACGCCAGCGCATTGACCTCACATCCCATTGTCAGACTTCACAGGTCAGGCAGCCGCCATTTCAAGGGCCCACATGGCTTAATTTCTACTGCGTCACACAGGCCTAGGCCTTGCATTGCCACTCATACAAGCCATTCAATGCATAGCGAATCGTGTACTGTGCAAGCTGTGGGAATGTACCTGTGGTTTGCTTGACTCTATGCTCCATGTTGTCCTTCCTAGGCACCGTCCGCTGGGACTTGCGAGGAGATGGAGGAATGTTCCCGTGTACAGACCGCTGGTGGACCTGTCGACAATGGAAGAAAGACATGTCATACTGACATACAGACTTGACCGAGCCACTATACAGGAACTGTGTGCCCAGCTGGAGCCAGACCTGATGTCACCCATTCGCCAACCCACAGGGATTCCCCCTCTGGTGCAGGTTCTGTCAGTACTCCATTTTTTGGCAAGTGGATCATTCCAAACAACAGTGGCCATTTCATCAGGGATGTCTCAGCCTATGTTTTCTAAGGTTTTGTCCAGAGTGTTGTCTGCCCTGATGAAATACATGCGGAGCTACATTGTTTTCCCTGAGGTGGGCGATTTGGCTACAGTGAAGGGTGATTTCTATGTCCTTGGACATATTCCCAACATCATTGGTGCCATTGATGGGACCCATGTGGCTTTGGTTCCCCCCAGTGAAAGTGAACAGGTGTACAGGAACAGAAAAAGTTATCATTCTATGAATGTCCAGGTGGTCTGTTTGGCTGACCAGTACATCTCCCATGTAAATGCCAAGTGCCCTGGGTCAGTGCATGACGCGTACATCATGCGAAATAGCAGCATCCCTTATGTGATGGAACAGCTACATAGACACCGTGTGTGGCTAATTGGTGACTCTGGTTACCCCAACCTGTTGTGGCTACTGACCCCAGTGAGGAATCCCCGGACCAGGGCAGAGGAACGGTACAATGAGGCCCATGGGCGGACTAGGAGGGTGATCGAGCGGACCTTCGGCCTCCTGAAGGCCAGGTTTAGGTGCATGCATATGACAGGTGGATCCCTAATGTACTCACCGAAGAAGGTGTGCCATATCATCGTGGCCTGCTGTATGCTTCACAACCTGGCTTTGCGACGCCAGGTGCCTTTCCTGCAGGAGAATGGTCCAGAGGGTGGTGTTGTGGCAGCTGTGGAGCCTGTGGAGAGTGAAGAGGAGGAAGACGACGGGGACGACACAGACAACAGGGACACAGTGATACAACAGTATTTTCAATAACACACAGGTACGAATCAACACCGCCATTTTACATGTACTTACAGTCTCCTGCCTCTCTACTGTCTGAGTTTCCCCCCAGTTTATGTTAACTGAGTTGTGACTTTCCTTTCCGTTTTCAGAGATGTGGGCCCCACTGCGTGACCTCTGCTTTGTTTGCCCATGGACTACAGCTGTGTGACAGTGGTATGTTGTCATCACAATGTAACTGAACATTTTGGCACCGTTATGTCTAATACATTTGTTCAAAATACAAGCAGACTCCAGATACTTTTAGTGCAATAAGTGATTTTATTTAAGTGCTAAATTTAGGGACATGCTTGAAAATTGGTGATGGGTGATGGTGGAGTAATGTCCATGGCAGAGTCCAGATTTTCAGTCTCACAGGTGCATTGTCCATATGCCTGTGGAAGGATGGAGCAGAGGCAGTTCAAGGTTGGACAGGGTGACAATGTGGGACAGTGGGATGACATCAGGGGGTATCCTTTGCTGGCGGGGGTCTTGGCATCCTACTCTGTCTTCTTCCTAGATCTCAGGTACCGCTTGCGGGGTGGTTCTTCTTCTGCAGGAGGTGGGGTTCTGGTGGCCTGTTGTTGTGTGGGGGCCTCCTGTCCACTAGCGCCGGCGGAGGTGGTAGGCTGTTCCTGGTCCATGCTAGTGACAGGGGCCCTTTGTGGTGCCACATGGTACCGCAATGTGGTGACAATCTGGTTAAGAGCCACGACGATGGTCCCCATTGCGGAACTAATGGCTCGGAGTTCTTCCCTGAACCCCCATGTACTGTTCCTCCTGCAGTACCTGGATCTCCTGGAACCTGGCCAGTACCGTAGCCATCGTCTCCTGGGAGCGGTGGTATGCTCCCATGATGGAGGAGAGGGCCTCGTGGAGAGTGGGTTCCCTGGGCCTGTCCCCCCCCTGTCGCACAGCAGCCCTCCCAGTTCCCATGTTTCCCTGGGCCTCTGTCCCCTGGACCGTGTGCCCACTACCACTGCCCCCAGGTCCCTGCTGTTGTTGGGGTGGTGGGTCAACCTGGGTGCCCTGTAGTGGTGGACACACCGCTGATTGACGTGTCCTGGAGACAGAGGCATGGGCCCGCTGGGTGGGAGCTGTGCTGGTGTTCCCAGAGGGGGGTAGGTCTGCTGTGGCCTGTGGCTGTGTGAGGGGAACCGACTGTCCCGAGGTCCCCGATGGGCCGGGCTGGTCATCTGGGTCCAGGGAGACAGAGCTGCTGTCATCACTTGGGGCCTCTTCTGGGGGTGGGATGGACATTTCTGGACCCTCCTGGGCAGTGTGGTGGCGTTCGGGTCCTGCAGGGGTATAAGAGTATGGTTATTGCTTCAGTGTGTGCCATAGTGTGCAATGGGTGGGTTGCCGTGTACCCCAGTGCTGGCATTCCCTTGTGGGGGCTGTTGTGACGGTGGCTTGTGGGGGAGATGGGTATGTGCAGTGGGCATGCTTTGGTGATGGGTGTCCATGCTTTGTGAACGCATGCAGGGCTAGGTGTTGGGATGGGTGGGTTGTGATGGTGAGCCATTTGCAAGGAGTTGGTGTGATGGGGGTGGGGGTGAGGGTGGGGGTATGATTTGGCATGCAGGTGGGGTGGGGGGAATGAAGTAGTGAAGATTTGACTTACCAGAGTCCATTCCTCCAGCTACTCCTGCGAGGCCCTCAGGATGCAGGATGTGCAAGACTTGCTCCTCCCATGCAGTAAATTCTGGGGGAGTAGGTGGGGGTCCGCCGCCAGTCTTCTGCACCGCGATGTTGTGCCTTGATACCATGGAACACACCTTCCCCCGTAGGTCGTTCCACTGCTTCCTGATATCGTCCCGATTTCGTGGATGCTGTCCCACAGCGTTGACCGTGTCCACTATTCTTTGCCATAGCTCCATCTTCCTGGCAATGGTCGTGTGCTGCACCTGTGTCCCGAAGAGCTGGGGCTCTACCCGAACTATTTCATCCACCATGACCCTGAGTTCTGCGTCAGAAAACCTGGGGTGTCTTTGGGTTGCCATGGGGTGGTGTGGATGAGGTGTGGGGTGGTGTATGTGTTGTAGAGTGTGGTGAGTGTGGTGGTGTATGGTGTTTTGTGTGTGGATATTGTGTGGGTGATGTTGTGATTTGCCTCTGTGTGATGGTGTACTCTATTCTGTGCTGTCTCTCTCTGGCCTTCAGTCGCAATTGTGGTCGTAAGGGATTGTGGGTGATGTGGGTGTGTGTTTTATATTGTAATGGGTGTGTGGGAGTGGTGTGTGTATGTGTCTCAGGTGTGTGTATTTTGAATTGTCCAATGTGGCTGTGTTTTGTAAAGGTGTGTGTATTTTGAGCGCGGCGGTGTGTACCGCCAATGGAATACCGCGGTTGAAAGACCGCTGCGGGGATTTGTGGGTCGGAATAGCATGGGCGTATTTCTGTTGGCGTGACGGTGGAGGTTTGGTCATCGCCAGTTTTTCGCTGGCCATTGGTGTGGCGGACTTTTGTTGTTGTCGGGTTTTTGGCGGTTTGCCAGTTGTGGGTCAGAATGAGCGTGGCGGTTTACCGCGACCGCGGCGGTGTTATGGCGGTCTTCTGACTGGCGGTAAGCGCCTTTTACCGCCGAGGTCACAATGACCCCCTTTGTCACTGCAAATTCCTGTCAGAGGGAGTGAGAAGATGAGACAATGCTCTAGCTTAGAAAAAGCAATTGAAGTATGCTGTTTTGATAGCGTGCAAGTGCATTACAGGCTTTGGGGGGTTGACAGTGAAAAAGGCTAGAACGCTAACCTTAATGTCTCTGAACACATGGCAGCTGCCATGCAGGAACAAATACTATCTAAATGCTCTCTTCGTCATGAGCATAGCTGGTTTCTTATGGATCCTGACTTCATTTTTCTTAAAATGAGATAAGTGAGGAGATATTGCAGTTTCTTTTTGTTGCTGAGATGTCTATTGTATGGCCAGTCTGGGATTATTGACAGCACCACACTTCAAAGAGGTGTCTATTGATCTTGGTTTAGATGAGAAAGTCTGATGAAACTACTTGGCTAAGCGGGGAGCATGAACATTCTGAGAGGGTTCCCATGACCTTTCCTCAGCTCCAAAAACCTTCCACTCAATCAGATAAAACATCTTAGAATCTAGTATTCTACTGACTTCAAACTCATTCACAGCATCTATCAAAATTGACGTGAAACATGAGACAACCCACACATTTTGTGGACTTTTCTTAATGAGTGAAAAATGGAAGACCGGTAGACCTTCATCTGTGAAGGCAATTTCAATTTTTACTACCACTGGATTCACCATCCTTATACTTTCAAAAGGACCCAAACAACATGGCTGAAATTCCCTATTACCACTCAAGTGTATGTGTCATGTAGGCATCCAAACCTTCTCACTCGCTGAATAATTTGGATTTGTTTTCCTTTTCTTGCCTGCTTGCATTTTATAGGAATCCTTTGCTTTCTGTAAATTTTCTTGGGCTGAATGATAGGCTAATTTAAGGTCTTTAATTAAGGTGTTAACATTGTGTACTGACTCTTCTTCCTTATCCAGTAAAACATTTGGATGTCTACTGTGATGTAGATAGACCAGTGAGTAACCTGTGGAGGCATTAACAGCATTATTATAAGCAAATTCTGCTGTGCAGAGCAATTATGGCCACTCCTCCTCTTGATCAAGTAGGTATAAAAAAACAAATATTGCTCTAATTGCTGGTTTACCCTTTCTGTTTGGACATCTGTCTCAGGATGATAACTAGTACAGTACCAGGAGTCTATTCCTAATCTTCCCATTAAGGCCTTCCAAAACTGGGAAACAAATTGTGAATCCCTAATTGAAATTACATCTATTGGGATCCCCTGTGCCTTGACCATGTGTTCATTAAACAATTCAGCTAATTGCTGCACCCATGGAACTCCTTTTAGGAGTGAGAAATGGTTAATCTTTGAAAAGGTTTCTACAAACACCAGTATTGTGTTGTACCTATGGCTTGTGGGAAGATCTACTATTAGATCTCTGGTGACAGTATGCCATCCCTCTTCCTCCTGAAGAGGGAAGAGGTTGTAGCAATCCCTAGGGAGCTTGTCTGTTAGCCTTTCCTTTAATGCACTTATTGCAAGTTTGAATGTATTGTTCTGAGAGGTCATGATAGGCCACCAAACTTCCTTTTGACTAACTCGGTAGTCTATTAAACAAGCACATTTATGTCCTGCCAGTTGAACATCATCAAGACTTTGTAAAAACTGGCTCTTGTAATTATGTTGGGTAGATATAGATTTCTTTTAGAATAGGGTAAATTGTTTTGTACTTCTCTTTCTGGAGCCTCTACTGCCCAAGCCTTAACTTTTTCTGGTGATAATACTTCTTTTACTCTTTCTTCAATTTCTTGACCCGTTAACACACCTACAAACCTTTCGGTCAGTAGAATGGGCCCAACATAAAAAATTTCAGGATTGGATTCAGTTTTCTTTCGAGAAAGTGCATCTGCTTTTCCATTTGCGGAACCGGCTCTATATGTAATTCCAAGCTCAAAGTCTACAAAGAATAACGACCATCTTAGTTACCTGGGACTTAGGGGGTCATTACAACATTGGCAGCAAAAGCCGTTTACCGTCGTGCAGAAGACCGCCAACACACTGCTGCGGTAGCAGAATTCCGCCACGGTCATTATGACCCACTGCTTGGAATCCGCCAAAATTCAGACACCCACACAAGTCCGCCACACCAAAGGTCAGTGATAAACTGGCGAAAACAAAACCTCCGCCAACACGCCAACAGAAATACGCCCACACTATCACAAAACATGAATCCATGCGGCGGGCTTGCAACCGCGGTATTCCATTGGCGGTTCACACCGCTGCGCTCAAAATACACACACATTTACAAAACACATCCACATTGGACAAATCGAAATACACACACCTGATACACATACACACACCACTCCCACACACCCATTACAATATAAAACACACACCCACATCACCCACAAACCCATACACCAAAATTACAGAGAGAAGGCCAGAGAGAGACACTACAAACAACTACCAAGCATCCACAGGCACACAATACCATCACCCACATCACTTCCACGCACCTCACACAACATACCACTAAATATCATCCCACTTATCACAACAAACACCACCCCACACACCACCCACAACACCCCATGGCACGGCAAAGACACCCCAGGTTCTCTGAGGAGGAGCTCAGGGTCATGGTGGAGGAAATCGTCCGGGTAGAGCCACAGCTATTCGGATCACAGGTGCAGTACACCTCCATAGCTAGGAAGATGGAGCTATGGCGCAGAATAGTAAACAGGGTCAACGCAGTGGGACAGCACCCAAGAAATAGGGATGACATCAGGAAAAGATGTAACGACTCACGGGGGAAGGTGCGTTCCGTGGTCTCCAGACACCACATAGCGGTACAGAGGACTGGCGACGGACTCCCACCTCCTCCCCCACAACTAACAACATAGGAGGAACAAGTCTTGGCGATTCTGCTTCCTGAGGGCCTCGTAGGAGTAGATGGAGGAATGGACTCTGGTAAGTCAAATCTTAACTATTACATCCCCCACCCTACTTGCATGCTATCACATACCCCCACCCTCACCCCCATCACTCCAACTCCTCACAAATGTCCCAACATCACAACCCACACATCCTAACACCAAGCCCTGCATGCAACAACAAAGCATGGACATCCACCACCAAAGCATGGCCACTGCACATACCCATACACCCCCCTAAAACACCATCACACAAGGACCCACACAGGATGGCAAGCACTGGGGTACACGGTCACCCACCCTTTGCACACCATGGCACACACAGATATAATAAACATCCTTTTATACCCCTGCAGGACCCCTACCCAATGTCACCAGACAGGAGGGTCCACACATGTCCACACCACCAACAGAAGAGGCCCACAGTGATGACAGCAGCTCTGTCCAACTGGATCTAGATGACCAGCCCGGCCCATCGGGGATTTCTGGACAGTCGGTTCCCCTGACACAGTCACAGCCCACCACAGAGCTTCCCCCCTCTGGAAACAACAGCACAGCACCCCCCATACCTCTGTCCCCAGGACACATCAATCAACAGTGTGTCCACCACTACAGGGAACCCAGGCTAACCCACCACCCCAACAACAACAGGGACCTGGGGGCAGTGGCAGTGGGCACACGGTCCAGGGGACGGAGGCCCAGGAACACAGGGGAACTGGAAGGGCTGCTGTGCGACAGAGGGAGGACAGGCCAAGGGAACCCACTCTCCACGAGGCCCTCTCCAACATCATGGGAGCCTACCACCGTTCCCAGGAGACGATGGCAACGGTACTGGCCAAGTTTCAGGAGACCCAGCGCCTGCAGTAGGAACAGTATTTGGGCTTCAGGGAGGAACTCAGATCCATCACTTCCACCCCGGGCACCATCGTAGGGGTGCTGAAGGAAGTCCTCAAAACCAGGAGGGACACTGTGGCAAAACAAGGGGCCCCTGACACTAGCCTGGACGATGAACTACCCACCACCTCTGCCGGCGCTAGTGGACAGGAGGCACCGCCACAGGACCACCACACCAGCACCCCACCCCCTGCAGAGGGAGAACCACACTACAAACGGACCCTGAGATCCAGGACAAAGACAGAGAAAGATGCCAAGACCCCCGCCGAGAAATGAGACCACCCTGAATGTCATCCTTCTGTCCCACCTTATCACCCTGTCCATCCTCAAACTGCCCCAGCTCCACACCCTATGCCCATTTGGGCAATGCACCTGTGAGACTAATAGACTGGACTCTGCCATGGACATTCCTCCACCATCACCCCTCACCATTTTACAAACCCTCCAATATTGAGCACTGAAATAAACACCTTTAAAGGACAAAACAATCTGGAATCTGTCTGTGATTTCGAAATAGTGTATTAGCAATTACATTGACAAAATGCTCTTTCAATTGTAATGTCAACATACCTATGTCACACAGCTCTAGTCCATGAGGAAACAAAGCAGATGTAACACAGTGGAACCCACATCTGTGAAATCGTAAGGGAAAGTGAAAACTCTGTGACCATACACTGGGTGAAAACGACAGACAGTAGAGAGGTAGTGGTGTTAAAGTACATGTAGTAGGCAGGTTTGTATTCTTACCTGTGTCTCACTGGAAGTATTGCAGGATAACCGAGTTCCTGTTGTCAATGTCCTCTTCTTCTGCTTCCTCATCTTCACTGTCCACAGGCTCCACAGCTGCCACAACGCCGCCATCTGGACCATCCTCCTGCAGAAAAGGCACCTGTTGTCGCAAAGCTAAGTTGTGAAGCATACAGCAGGCCATGATGATCTGGCACACCTTCTTTGGGGAGTAGAATAGGGATCCACCTTTCATATGGAGGCACCTGAACCTCGCCTTCAGGAGGCCGAAGGTCCGCTCTGTAATCCTCAGAGTCCGCCCATAGGCCTCATTGTAGCGTTCCTCTGCCCTTGTCCTGGGATTCCTCACTGGGGTCAGTAGCCATGACAGGTTGGGGTAACCAGAGTCACCTGCAAATGACGAGGGCAACTGTTAGACACACACTTACCTGGAGGGATATTCCCAGACCCAGACAACCATTCCCCCAGACCGGCTTCCAGGTGCTCACCTAATTGCCACACACGGTGCCTCTGGAGTTGACCCATCACGTAAGGGATGCTGCTATTCCTGCAGGATGTAAGCGTCATGCACTGAGCCAGGGAATTTGGCATTCACATGGGAGATGTACTGGTCTGCCAAACACACCATCTGCACATTCATGGAATGATAACTCTTCCGGTTTCTGTACACCTATTCACTCCTGCGGGGGGTACCAAAGCCACATGTGTCCCATCAATGGCACCTATGAAGTTGGGGATATGTCCCAGGGCATAGAAGTCACCTTTCACTGCAGGAAAATCCTCCACCTGAGGGAAAACGATGTAGCTCCGTATGTCTTTCAGCAGGGCAGACAACACTCTGGACAACACGTTGGAAAACATAGGCTGGGACATCCCTGATGCTATGGCCACTGTTGTTTGAAATGACCCACTTGCAAGGAAATGGAGTACTGACAGCACCTGCACTAGAGGGGGGGATTCATATGGGATGGCGGATAGCTGACATCAGGTCTGGCTCCAGCTGGGCACACAGTTCCAGGATTGTGGCACGATCAAGCCTGTAGGTGATGATCACATGTCTTTCCTCCATTGTCGATAGGTCCACCAGCGTTCTGTACACCGGAGGATGCCGCAATCTCCTCACATGTCCCAGCGGACGGTGCCTATGAAGGACAACAGCGAGCACAGAGTCAACCAACTCAGAGGTACGTACACACAGCCTACACAGAACACGAATCATAGTCCGAGATTTGGCCTGTATGAGTGTTGAGGCAAGGCCTAGGTATGTGTGACGCAGTTAAAAATTAAGCCATGTGGGCCCCTGAAATGGCGGCTGCCTGACCTGTAAGGTGGGACAATGGGATGTGAGGTATCTTCGCTGGCGTTGTACACCGTTGCGGTAGGCGGTCGAAGACCGCAGCGCAATTCTGCATTGGTTAACATTGAACCCTATGGGTCCCGTGCACGGCTGCAGACGTGACCGCCATTTTCTATCTGTTCAATCACTCGATACCTGATCTTCGACAGGAGAGGACCTACACTGCAAGTGCTGATGCGACCTCGGTCTGGAAGAGACAATGGCTCGTGTGTCTGGGGAAAGGGTCCCTGCCTTCACATCGGAGGAGTTGGAGAAACTCGTGGATGGGGTCCTCCCCCAGTACACTCTACTCGACGGTCCTCCAGACAGACAGGTAAGTACACTGGGAGCATGCTGTATGGGCTATGCCTGTGTGGAGTGGGGTGGATGAAAGATGGGGGGGAGATTGAGGGGTGCATGAAACGACATGGCAATGGTAGGGATGGGGGCCAATGACTGTGACGATGCAGTTGGTAATAACTGTTCTTTTTCCCCTGTACAATTCCTGTAGGTCAGCGCCCACCAAAGAAAAATGTTTGGCGTGCGGACCCTCTACTGCCGTAAGAGATGGGAGGACATTCGCCACTGGAGCAAGAAGACGGCGGAGGCCCAGCTGGGGATGTCCTCCCAACGTGGGAGGGGTGCCCGTCGCATCATGACCCCCCTGATGTTCAGGATCCTGGCGGTGGCGTACCTGGAGTTGGATGGGCGCTTGAGGGCATCACAGCAGCCACAAGGGGGCTGATTCATCACGCAGTCGAGGTGTCTGGGTGGGGGAGGTGGGCTGTGGGTTTCCCTAGGCCAGGGCAAGTGTGCTAGTTAGGTCCCCTTGTTCTGGCAGACCCTGTGGCACCCCACCCCACCTGTGTACAGTGGCAAGTACACCTAGGCAGGCTCCTGTGACATCCATGTGTGCAGATGTCGGCCATAGCCTTGAAGGCCATGTCCCAGGGATTGAAAAGTGGACCCCAAGTGCGCGGCGTATTGCAGGGGGCTTCTGTGTCTGTCGTGTCCGCCAACGGTAGCGGTAATACATGCACTCAACATGTCTTTCTTCTGTCGTTCCCCCCTTTTTGTCATCTCCCTGTTCTTGTGTGCATTAGCATCATCAGGCGGAGGAGCACTGGCACCGGAGCAGGAGGGAGCTGCATCCCACATGGCCCTGGAGGGCGAGACTACGGACTCGGAATTCACCAGTGGGACGGAGGGCGAGGGGAGCTCCACGGCGGGGACAGGAGCTGACACCAGTGATATGGACTCGTCCTCTGATGGGAGCTCCCTTGTGGTGGCTGCCACATCTGTGCCCCCCGCATCTACAGGTACAGCCGCAATCCCCCTACCAGCACCGCCCTCCCAGCAGCCCCTCAGCCTTTGCCCCGTGCCCGCTCACCCAGGTGGGTGGGTATCACCTTTGCCCCAGGCACCTCAGGCCCTGCCCCAGTCACCCCTGCTGCCCTCAGTGAGGAGGCCATTGACCTCCTCAGGTCCCTCACTGTTGGGCAGTCTACCATTTTGAATGCCATCCAGGGTGTAAAAAGGCAGTTGCAACAAACAAATGCATTCCTGGAGGGCATTCATTCTGGTCAGGTGGCCCTTCAGCGAGCTTTTCAGACTCTGGCCTCAGCACTGATGGCAGCTATTGTCCCTGTCTCTAGCCTCCCCCCTCCAACTTCCTCCACCCAGACACAATCCCCTCTACCTCAGCCTATCCCAAGCACACCTTCAGACCAGCATGCACACATATCAACACACAAGGGAAGCTCAGGCAAACATAAGCACCACACATCCCACAGGCACTCATGCAAGCATCATACACATGCAGACACACAAACATCCACTGCCTCCACTGGGTCCCCCTCCTCGCCGTCTCACTCCTCCCTCCCAGTCTTGTCTACACTCACACCTGCATGCACTACATCTACAGCCACTACTTCCATCACCAGCACATACACCACCACACCCCGCTCACGTGCAGTCACCACCCCCACTACCATTCACACATCCCCTGCTTCCTCGCCCAGTGTGTCTGTGACGCCACCTCCCAAGATGAACAAACGCAACCACACACCCACCCAACAGACATCTACCTCACAACAGCATACAGCGCATGCACCTTCACCCAAAGTCACCAAACGAACACCTCCTACAACCACAACCTCTTCCTCCACTCCCAAACCCCCTCCAGTTACCCGTCCCAGTGTTCCCAAGAAACTTTTCCTGTCCACCCTTGATCTCTTTCCCACACCTCCCCAGCCCCGTCAGTCTCCTAGGGCCCGACTCTCCAGGTCCCAACCTAGGACCTCAGCCACAACATCTCCGGGACTAGTGGTGCCTGTAGTCACCGGAATCTGGAGTGCACCGGGCAGCAGGGCAGCCAGTGTAGCACGGAGCCACAGCACGGACAGTCCCCCACCTGTCAAGCATCAAAAGTTGGCCAGTGCCCGGCAGGAGAGGGGGAAGACTCCAGCCACCAAAGCCGCTCCCAGGGGTACAGGTGGGAGTGTGGAGTCAGCTACGACACCTTCCAAGGTGGGGAAGGGGCACAAGAAACTCAGCAAATACCGCCATCATCCCCGCTGCCCAGGAGGCCACCGCCAGCACCAGCCCTGCTTGCCAGGAGGCCACCGCCATCATCCCCGCTTCCCAGGAGGCCACCGCCAGCACCAGCCCTGCCATCATCCCCGCTGCCCAGGAGGCCACCGCCAGCACCAGCCCTGCTGCCCAGGAGGCCAGCACCATCATCCCCGCTGCCCAGGAGGCCACTCCCAGCACCAGCCCTGCTGCCCAGGAGGCCACAGCCAGCACCATCCCAGCTGCCCAGGACAGGAACGCCAGCACCAGCCCAGCTGCCCAGGACAGGACCGCCAGCACCAGCCCCGCTGGGCCATAAAGGACAACCAGCACCAGCCCCGCTGGGCCATAAGGGACCGCCAGCACCAGCCCCGCTGGGCCATAAAGGACCGCCAGCACCAGGCCCGCTGGGCCAGACAGGACCGCCAGCAGCTGAGTCACTGCAAAGGACCCCGCCGCCACAAGCACCGTTGAACAGGACACTGCCGCCACAAGCACCGCTGAACAGGACACTGCCGCCACAAGCACCGCTGAACAGGACACTGCCGCCACAAGGACCGCTAAACAGGACACCGCAGCCACAAGCACCGCTGAATAGGACACCACCGCCACAAGCACCGCTGAACAGGACACTGCCGCCACAAGCACCGCTGAACAGGACACTGCCCCCACAAGCACCGCTGAACAGGACACTGCCGCCACAAGCACCGCTCCGTCACGAGCAGGATGAAGCACTCTGGGCACAAGGCCCCCTCCAGAACCAGTGGAGTAAGGCATCCACTACCTCAGTCTTTGGCAGGATGAAACACTCTGGGCACAAGGCCCCCTCCAGGACCAGTGGAGATTCACATCCACTACCGCGGTCCTTGGCAGGATGAAGCACTCTGGGCACAAGGCCCCCTCCAGAACCAGTGGAGTAAGGCATCCACTACCTCAGTCCTTGGCAGGATGAAACACTCTGGGCACAAGGCCCCCTCCAGGACCAGTGGAGATTCACATCCACTACCTCGGTCCTTGGCAGGATGAAGCACTCTGGGCACAAGGCTCCCTCCAGAACCAGTGGAGAGATAAATCCACTACCTCAGTCCTTGGCAGGATGAAGCACTCTGGGCACAAGGCCCCCTCCAGAACCAGTGGAGATTCACATCCACTACCTCAGTCCTTGGCAGGATGAAGCACCCTGGGCACAAGGCCCCCCCCCAGAACCAGTGGAGATTCACATCCACTACCTCAGTCCTTGGCAGGATGAAGCACTCTGGGCAAAAAGCCCCCTCCAGAACCAGTGGAATAAGGCATCCACTACCTCAGTCCTTGGCAGGATGAAGCACTCTGGGCACAAAACCCCCTCCAGAACCAGTGGAGATTCACATCCACTACCTCAGTCCTTGGCAGGATGAAGCACTCTGGGCACAAGGCCCCCTCCAGAACTAGTGGAGAGATACATCCACTACATCTGTCCTTGGCAGGATGAAGCACTCTGGGCACAAGGCCCCCTCCAGAACCAGAGGAGAGATACATTCACTACCTCAGTCCTTGGCAGGATGAAGCACTCTGGGCACAAGGTCCGCTCCAGAACTAGTGGAGAGATACATCCACTACCTAACTCCTTGGCAGGATGAAGCACTATGGGCGCAAAGCCCACTCCAGAACCAGTGGAGTAAGGCATCCACTACCTCAGTCCTTGGCAGGATGAAGCACTCTGGGCACAAGGCCCCCTCCAGAACCAGTGGAGATTCACATCCACTACCTCAGTCCTTGGCAGGATGAAGCACTCTGGGCACAAGGTCCACTCCAGAACCAGTGGAGAGATACATCCACTACCTCAGTCCTTGGCAGGATGAAGCACTCTGTGCACAAGGCCCCCTCCAGAAACAGTGGAGATTCACATCCACTACCTCGGTCCTTGGCAGGATGAAGCACTCTGGGCACAAGGCCCCCTCCAGAACCAGTGGAGAGATACATCCACTACCTCAGTCCTTGGCAGGATGAAGCACCCTGGGCACAAGGCCCCCTCCAGAACCAGTGGAGAGATACATCCACTACCTCAGTCCTTGGCAGGATGAAGCACTCTGGGCACAAAGCCCCCTCCAGAACCAGTGGAGATTCACATCCACTACCTCAGTCCTTGGCAGGATGAAGCACTCTGGGCACAAGGCCCCCTCCAGAACTAGTGGAGAGATACATCCACTACATCTGTCCTTGGCAGGATGAAGCACTCTGGGCACAAGGCCCCCTCCAGAACCAGAGGAGAGATACATTCACTACCTCAGTCCTTGGCAGGATGAAGCACTCTGGGCACAAGGTCCGCTCCAGAACTAGTGGAGAGATACATCCACTACCTAACTCCTTGGCAGGATGAAGCACTATGGGCGCAAAGCCCACTCCAGAACCAGTGGAGTAAGGCATCCACTACCTCAGTCCTTGGCAGGATGAAGCACTCTGGGCACAAGGCCCCCTCCAGAACCAGTGGAGATTCACATCCACTACCTCAGTCCTTGGCAGGATGAAGCACTCTGGGCACAAGGTCCACTCCAGAACCAGTGGAGAGATACATCCACTACCTCAGTCCTTGGCAGGATGAAGCACCCTGGGCACAAGGCCCCCTCCAGAAACAGTGGAGATTCACATCCACTACCTCGGTCCTTGGCAGGATGAAGCACTCTGGGCACAAGGCCCCCTCCAGAACCAGTGGAGAGATACATCCACTACCTCAGTCCTTGGCAGGATGAAGCACCCTGGGCACAAGGCCCCCTCCAGAACCAGTGGAGAGATACATCCACTACCTCAGTCCTTGGCAGGATGAAGCACTCTGGGCACAAAGCCCCCTCCAGAACCAGTGGAATAAGGCATCCACTACCTCAGTCCTTGGCAGGATGAAGCACTCTGGGCACAAGGCCCCTTCCAGAACTAGTGGAGAGATACATCCATTACCTCAGTCCTTGGCAGGATGACGTACTCTGGGCACAAGGCCCCTACAGAACCAGTGGAGGTTCACATCCACTACATCTGTCCTTGGCAGGATGAAGCACTCTGGGCACAAGGCCTCCTCCAGAACCAGAGGAGAGATACATCCACTACCTCGGTCCTTGGCAGGATGAAGCACTCTGGGCACAAGGTCCCCTCCAGAAACAGTGGCGAGATACATCCACTACCTTAGTCCTTGGCAGGATAAAGCACTCGGGGCACAAGGCCCCCTCCAGAACCAATGGAGATTCACATCCATTACCTCAGTCCTTGGCAGGATGTAGCATTCTGGGCACAAGGCCCCCTCCATTACCAGTGGAGAGATACATCCACTACCTCAGTCCTTGGCAGGATGAAGCACTCGGGGCACAAGGCCCCCTCCAGAACCAGTGGAGATTCACATCCACTACCTCAGTCCTTGGCAGGATGAAGCACTCTGGGCACAAGGCCCCCTCCAGAACCAATGGAGATTCACATCCACTACCTCTGTCCTTGGCAGGATGAAGCACTCTGGGCACAAAGCCCCCTCCAGAACCAGTGGAGTAAGGCACCCACTACCTCAGTCTTTGGCAGGATGAAGCACTCTGGGCACAAGGCCCCCACCAGAACCAGTGGAGATTCACATCCACAACCTCAGTCCTTGGCAGGATGAAGCACTCTGGGCACAAGGCCCACTCCAGAACCAGTGGAGAGATACATCCACTACCTCAGTCCTTGGCAGGATGAAGTACTCTGGGCACAAGGCCCCCTCCAGAACCAGTGGAGATTCACATTCACTACCTCAGTCCTTGGCATGATGAAGCACTCTGGGCACAAGGCCCCCTCCAGAACCAGTGGAGAGATACATCCACTAGCTCAGTCCTTGGCAGGAAGAAGCACTCTGGGCACAAAGCCCCCTCCAGAACCAGTGGAGTAAGGCATCCAATACCTCAGTCCTTGGCAGGATGAAGCACTCTGGGCACAAGGCCCCCTCCAGAACTAGTGGAGATTCACATCCACTACCTCAGTCCTTGGCAGGATGAAGCACTCTGGGCACAAAGCCCCCTCCAGAACCAGTGGAATAAGGCATGCACTACCTCAGTCCTTGGCAGGATGAAGCACTCTGGGCACAAAGCCCCCTCCAGAACCAGTGGAATAAGGCATCCACTACCTCAGTCCTTGGCAGGATGAAGCACTCTGAACACAAAGCCCCCTCCAGAACCAGTGGAATAAGGCATCCACTACCTCAGTCCTTGGCAGGATGAAGCACTCTGGGCACAAAACCTCCTCCAGAACCAGTGGAGATTCACATCCACTACCTCAGTCCTTGGCAGGATGAAGCACTCTAGGCACAAGGCCCCCTCCAGAACTAGTGGAGAGATACATCCACTACCTCAGTCCTTGGCAGGATGACGTACTCTGGGCACAAGGCACCTCCAGAACCAGTGGAGATTCACATCCACTACATCTGTCCTTGGCAGGATGAAGCACTCTGGGCACAAGGCCCCCTCCAGAACCAGAGGAGAGATACATCCACTACCTCAGTCCTTGGCAGGATGAAGCACTCTGGGCACAAGGCCCCCTCCAGAACCAGTGGAGATTCACATCCACTACCTCTGTCCTTGGCAGGATGAAGCACTCTGGGCACAATTCCCCCTCCAGAACCAGTGGAGAGATACATCCACTACCTCAGTCCTTGGCAGGATGACGTACTCTGGGCACAAGGCACCTCCAGAACCAGTGGAGATTCACATCCACTACATCTGTCCTTGGCAGGATGGAGCACTCTGGGCACAAGGTCCCCTCCAGAACTAGTGGAGAGATACATCCACTACCTCAGTCCTTGGCAGGATGAAGCACTCGGGGCACAACGCCCCCTCTAGAACCAGTGGAGATTCACATCCACTACCTCCGTCCTTGGCAGGATGAAGCACTCTGGGCGCAAAGCCCCCTCCAGAACCAGTGGAGTAAGGCATCCACTACCTCAGTCCTTGGCAGGATGAAGCACTCTGGGCACAAGGCCCCCTCCAGAACCAGTGGAGATTCACATCCACTACCTCAGTCCTTGGCAGGATGAAGCACTCTGGGCACAAGGTCCCCTCCAGAACCAGTGGAGAGATACATCCACTACCTCAGTCCTTGGCAGGATGAAGCACTCTGGGAACAAGGCCCCCTCCAGAAACAGTGGAGATTCACATCCACTACCTCAGTCCTTGGCAGGATGAAGCACTCTGGGCACAAGGCCCCCTCCAGAACCAGTGGAGAGATACACCCACTACCTCAGTCCTTGGCAGGATGAAGCACCCTGGGCACAAGGCCCCCTCCAGAACCAGTGGAGAGATACATCCACTACCTCAGTCCTTGGCAGGATGAAGCACTCTGGGCACAAAGCCCCCTCCAGAACCAGTGGAATAAGGCATCCACTACCTCAGTCCTTGGCAGGATGAAGCACTCTGGGCACAAGACCCCTTCCAGAACCAGTGGAGATTCACATCCACTACCTCAGTCCTTGGCAGGATGAAGCACTCTGGGCACAAGGCCCCCTCCAGAACTAGTGGAGAGATACATCCATTACCTAAGTCCTTGGCAGGATGACGTACTCTGGGCACAATGCCCCTCCAGAACCAGTGGAGGTTCACATCCACTACCTCAGTCCTTGGCAGGATGAAGCACTCTGGGCACAAGGCCCCCTCCAGAAATAGTGGAGGGATACATCCATTACCTCAGTCCTTGGCAGGATGACGTACTCTGGGCACAAGGTCCCCTCCAGAAACAATGGCGAGATACATCCACTACCTCAGTCCTTGGCAGGATAAAGCACTCGGGGCAAAAGGCCCCCTCCAGAACCAATGGAGATTCACATCCATTACCTCAGTCCTTGGCAGGATGAAGCATTCTGGGCACAAGGCCCCCTCCAGAACCAGTGGAGAGATACATCCACTACCTCAGTCCTTGGCAGGATGAAGCACTCGGGGCACAAGGCCCCCTCCAGAACCAGTGGAGATTCACATCCACTACCTCAGTCCTTGGCAGGATGAAGCACTCTGGGCACAAGGCCCCCTACAGAACCAGTGGAGATTCACATCCACTACCTCTGTCCTTGGCAGGATGAATCACTCTGGGCACAAAGCCCCCTCCAGAACCAGTGGAATTAGGCATCCACTACCTCAGTCTTTGGCAGGATGAAGCACTCTGGGCTCAAGGCCCCCTCCAGAACCAGTGGAGATTCACATCCACTACCTCAGTCCTTGGCAGGATGAAGCACTCTGGGCACAAGGCCCCCTCCAGAACCAGTGGAGAGATACATCCACTACCTCAGTCCTTGGCAGGATGAAGTACTCTGGGCACAAGGCCCCCTCCAGAACCAGTGGAGATTCACATCCACTACCTCAGTCCTTGGCATGATGAAGCACTCTGGGCAAAGGCCCCCTCCAGAACCAGTGGAGAGATACATCCACTAGCTCAGTCCTTGGCAGGAAGAAGCACTCTGGGTACAAAGCCCCCTCCAGAACCAGTGGAGTAAGGCATCCAATACCTCAGTCCTTGGCAGGATGAAGCACTCTGGGCACAAGGCCCCCTCCAGAACTAGTGGATATTCACATCCACTACCTCAGTCCTTGGCAGGATGAAGCACTCTGGGCACAAGGCCCCCTCCAGAACCAGTGGAGAGATACATCCACTACCTCAGTCCTTGGAAGGATGAAGCGCTCTGGGCACAAGGCCCCCTCCAGAACCAGTGAAGATTCACATCCACTACCTCAGTTCTTGGCAGTATGAAGCACTCTGGGCACAAGGCCCCCTCGAGAACCAGTGGAGAGATACATCCACTACCTCAGTCCTTGGCAGGATGAAGCACTCTGGGCACAAGGCCCCCTCCAGAACCAGTGGAGATTCACATCCACTACCTCTGTCCTTGGCAGGATGAAGCACTCTGGGCACAAGGCCCCCTCCAGAACCAGTGGAGAGATACACCCACTACCTCAGTCCCTGGCAGGATGAAGCATTCTGGGCACAAGGCCCCCTCCAGAACCACTGGAGATTCACATCCACTACCTCAGTCCTTGGCAGGATGAAGCACTCTGGGCACAAGGTCCCCTCCAGAACCAGTGGAGAGATACATCCACTACCTCTGTCCTTGGCAGGATGAAGCACTCTGGGTACAAGGCCCCCTCCAGAACCAGTGGAGAGATACATCCACTACCTCAGTCCTTGGCAGCATGAAGCACTCCAGGTACAAGGTCCCCTCCAGAACCAGTGGAGATTCCCATCCACTACCTCTGTCCTTGGCAGGATGAAGCACTCTGGGCACAAGGCCCCCTCCAGAACCAGTGGAGAGATACACACACTACCTCTGTCCTTGACAGGATGAAGCACTCTGGGCACAAGGCCCCCTCCAGAACCAGTGGAGAGATACACCCACTACCTCAGTCCCTGGCAGGATGAAGCATTCTGGGCACAAGGCCCCCTCCAGAACCAGTGGAGATTCACATCCACTACCTCAGTCCTTGGCAGGATGAAGCACTCTGGGCACAAGGTCCCCTCCAGAACCAGTGGAGAGATACATCCACTACCTCTGTCCTTGGCAGTATGAAGCACTCTGGGCACAAGGCCCCCTCGAGAACCAGTGGAGAGATACATCCACTACCTCAGTCCTTGGCAGGATGAAGCACTCTGGGCACAAGGCCCCCTCCAGAACCAGTGGAGATTCACATCCACTACCTCTGTCCTTGGCAGGATGAAGCTCTCTGGGCACAAGGCCCCCTCCAGAACCAGTGGAGAGATACACCCACTACCTCAGTCCCTGGCAGGATGAAGCATTCTGGGCACAAGGCCCCCTCCAGAACCAGTAGAGATTCACATCCACTACCTCAGTCCTTGGCAGGATGAAGCACTCTGGGCAGAAGGTCCCCTCCAGAACCAGTGGAGAGATACATCCACTACCTCTGTCCTTGGCAGGATGAAGCACTCTGGGCACAAGGCCCCCTCCAGAACCAGTGGAGAGATACATCCACTACCTCAGTCCTTGGCAGGATGAAGCACTACAGGCACAAGGTCCCCTCCAGAACCAGTGGAGATTCCCATCCACTACCTCTGTCCTTGGCTGGATGAAGCACTCTGGGCAGAAGGCCCCCTCTAGAACCAGTGGAGAGATACACCCACTACCTCTGTCCTTGGCAGGAAGAAGCACTCTGGGCACAAGGCCCCCTCCTGAACCAGTGGAGAGACACATCCACTGCCTCAGTCCTTGGCAGGATGAATCACTCTGGGCACAAGGCCTCCTCCAGAACCATTGGAGAGATACATCCACTACCTCAGTCCTTGGCAGGATGAAGCGCTCTGGGCACAAGGTCCCCTCCAGAACCAGTGGAGTAAGGCATCCACTACCTCAGTCCTTGGCTGGATGAAGCACTCTGGGCACAAGGCCCCCTCCAGAACCAGTAGAGATTCACATCCACTACCTCAGTCCTTGGCAGGATGAAGCACTCTGGGCACAAGGCCCCCCAAGAACCAGTGGAGAGATACATCCACTACCTCAGTCTTTGGCAGGATGAAGCACTCTGGGCACAAGGCCCACTCCAGAACCAATGGAAATTCACATCCACTACCTCAGTCCTTGGCATGATGAAGCACTCGGGGCACAAGGCCCCCTCCAGAACCAGTGGAGAGATACATCCACTACCTCAGTCCTTGGCAGGATGAAGCACTCTGGGCACAAGGCCCCCTCCAGAACCAGTGGAGAGATACATCCAGTACCTCAGTCCTTGGCAGGATGAAGTACCCTGGGCACAAGGCCCCCTCCAGAACCAGTGGAGAGATACATCCACTACCTCAGTCCTTGGCAGGATGAAGCACTCTGGGCACAAAGCCCCCTCCAGAACCAGTGGAGTAAGGCATCCAATACCTCAGTACTTGGCAGGATGAAGCACTCTGGACATAAGGCCCCCTCCAGCACTAGTGGAGATTCACATCCACTACCTCAGTCCTTGGCAGGATGAAGCACTCTGTGCACAAGGCCCCCTCCAGAACCAGTGGAGGGATACACCCACTACCTCAGTCTTTGGCAGGATTAAGCACTCTGGGCACAAGGCCCCCTCCAGAACCAGTGGAGATTCACATCCACTACCTCAGTCCTTGGCAGGATGAAGCACTCTGGGCACAAGGCCCCCTCCAGAACCAGTGGAGAGATACATCCACTAGCTCAGTCCTTGGCAGGAAGAAGCACTCTGGGTACAAAGCCCCCTCCAGAACCAGTGGAGTAAGGCATCCAATACCTCAGTCCTTGGCAGGATGAAGCACTCTGGGCACAAGTCCCCCTCCAGAACTAGTGGAGATTCACATCCACTACCTCAGTCCTTGGCAGGATGAAGCACTCTGGGCACAAGGCCCCCTCCAGAACCAGTGCAGAGATACATACACTACCTCAGTCCTTGGAAGGATGAAGCGCTCTGGGCACAAGGCCCCCTCCAGAACCAGTGAAGATTCACATCCACTACCTCAGTTCTTGGCAGTATGAAGCACTCTGGGCACAAGGCCCCCTCGAGAACCAGTGGAGAGATACATCCACTACCTCAGTCCTTGGCAGGATGAAGAACTCTGGGCACAAGGCCCCCTCCAGAACCAGTGGAGATTCACATCCACTACCTCTGTCCTTGGTAGGATGAAGCACTCTGGGCACAAGGCCCCCTCCAGAACAAGTGGAGAGATACACCCACTACCTCAGTCCCTGGCAGGATGAAGCATTCTGGGCACAAGGCCCCCTCCAGAACCAGTGGAGATTCACATCCACTACCTCAGTCCTTGGCAGGATGAAGCACTCTGGGCACAAGGTCCCCTCCAGAACCAGTGGAGAGATACATCCACTACCTCTGTCCTTGGCAGGATGAAACACTCTGGGCACAAGGCCCCCTCCAGAACCAGTGGAGAGATACATCCACTACCTCAGTCCTTGGCAGGATGAAGCACTCCAGGCACAAGGTCCCCTCCAGAACCAGTGGAGATTCCCATCCACTACCTCTGTCCTTGGCAGGATGAAGCACTCTGGGCACAAGGCCCCCTCCAGAACCAGTGGAGAGATACACCCACTACCTCTGTCCTTGGCAGGATGAAGCACTCTGGGCACAAGGCCCCCTCCAGAACCAGTGGAGAGATACACCCACTACCTCAGTCCCTGGCAGGATGAAGCATTCTGGGCACAAGGCCCCCTCCAGAACCAGTGGAGATTCACATCCACTACCTCAGTCCTTGGCAGGATGAAGCACTCTGGGCACAAGGTCCCCTCCAGAACCAGTGGAGAGATACATCCACTACCTCTGTCCTTGGCAGTATGAAGCACTCTGGGCACAAGGCCCCCTCGAGAACCAGTGGAGAGATACATCCACTACCTCAGTCCTTGGCAGGATGAAGCACTCTGGGCACAAGGCCCCCTCCAGAACCAGTGGAGATTCACATCCACTACCTCTGTCCTTGGCAGGATGAAGCACTCTGGGCACAAGGCCCCCTCCAGAACCAGTGGAGAGATACACCCACTACCTCAGTCCCTGGCAGGATGAAGCATTCTGGGCACAAGGCCCCCTCCAGAACCAGTGGAGATTCACATCCACTACCTCAGTCCTTGGCAGGATGAAGCACTCTCGGCAGAAGGTCCCCTCCAGAACCAGTGGAGAGATACATCCACTACCTCTGTCCTTGGCAGGATGAAGCACTCTGGGCACAAGGCCCCCTCCAGAACCAGTGGAGAGATACATCCATTACCTCAGTCCTTGGCAGGATGAAGCACTCCAGGCACAAGGTCCCCTCCAGAACCAGTGGAGATTCCCATCCACTACCTCTGTCCTTGGCTGGATGAAGCACTCTGGGCACAAGGCCCCCTCCAGAACCAGTGGAGAGATATACCCACTACCTCTGTCCTTGGCAGGAAGAAGCACTCTGGGCACAAGGCCCCCTCCTGAACCAGTGGAGAGACAAATCCACTGCCTCAGTCCTTGGCAGGATGAATCACTCTGGGCACAAGGCCTCCTCCAGAACCATTGGAGAGATACATCCACTACCTCAGTCCTTGGCAGGATGAAGCGCTCTGGGCACAAGGCCCCCTCCAGAACCAGTGGAGTAAGGCATCCACTACCTCAGTCCTTGGCTGGATGAAGCACTCTGGGCACAAGGCCCCCTCCAGAACCAGTAGAGATTCACATCCACTACCTCAGTCCTTGGCAGGATGAAGCACTCTGGGCACAAGGCCCCCCAAGAACCAGTGGAGAGATACATCCACTACCTCAGTCTTTGGCAGGATGAAGCACTCTGGGCACAAGGCCCACTCCAGAACCAATGGAAATTCACATCTACTACCTCAGTCCTTGGCATGATCAAGCACTCGGGGCACAAGGCCCCCTCCAGAACTAGTGGAGAGATACATCCACTACCTCAGTCCTTGGCAGGATGAAGCACTCTGGGCACAAGGCCCCCTCCAGAACCAGTGGAGAGATACATCCAGTACCTCAGTCCTTGGCAGGATGAAGCACCCTGGGCACAAGGCCCCCTCCAGAACCAGTGGAGAGATACATCCACTATCTCAGTCCTTGGCAGGATGAAGCACTCTGGGCACAAAGCCCCCTCCAGAACCAGTGGAGTAAGGCATCCAATACCTCAGTACTTGGCAGGATGAAGCACTCTGGACATAAGGCCCCCTCCAGCACTAATCGGGATTCACATCCACTACCTCAGTCCTAGGCAGGATGAAGCACTCTGTGCACAAGGCCCCCTCCAGAACCAGTGGAGAGATACACCCACTACCTCAGTCCTTGGCAGGATTAAGCACTCTGGGCACAAGGCCCCCTCCAGAACCAATGGAGATTCACATCCACTACCTCAGTCCTTGGCAGGATGAAGCACTCTGGGCACAAAGCCCCCTCCAGAACCAGTGGAGTGAGGCAACCAATACCTCAGTCCTTGGCAGGATGAAGCCCTCTGGGCACAAGGCCCCCTCCAGAACTAGTGGAGATTCACATCCACTACCTCAGTCCTTGGCAGGATGAAGCACTCTGGGCACAAGGCCCCCTCCAGAACCAGTGGAGAGATACATCCACTACCTCAGTCCTTGGCAGGATGAAGCACTCTGGGCACAAGGCCCCCTCCAGAACCAGTGGAGATTCACATCCACTACCTCTGTCCTTGGCAGGATGAAGCACTCTGGGAACAAGGCCCCCTCCAGAACCACCAGTGGAGAGATACATCCACCACCTCAGTCCTTGGCAGGATGAAGCACTCTAGGCACAAGGTCCCCTCCAGAACCAGTGGAGATTCCCATCCACTACCTCTGTCCTTGGCAGGATGAAGCACTCTGGGCACAAGGCCCCCTCCAGAACCAGTGGAGATTCACATCCACTACCTCTGTCCTTGGCAGGATGAAGCACTCTGGGCACAAAGCCCCCTCCAGAACCAGTGGAGTAAGGCATCCACTACCTCAGTCCTTGGCAGGATGAAGCACTCTGGGCACAAGCCCCCCTCCAGAACCAGTGGAGATTCACATCCACTACCTCAGTCCTTGGCAGGATAAAGCACTCTGGGCAGAAGGCCCCCTCCAGAACCAGTGGAGCGATACATCCACTACCTCAATTCTTGGCAGGATGAAGCACTCTGGGCACAAGGCCCCCTCCAGAACCAGTGGAGATTCACATCCACTACCTCAGTCCTTGGCAGGATGAAGCACTCTGCGCACAAGGTCCCCTCCAGAACCAGTGGAGAGATACATCCACTACCTCTGTCCTTGGCAGGATGAAACACTCTGGGCACAAGGCCCCCTCCAGAACCAGTGGAGAGATACATCCACTACCTCAGTCCTTGGCAGGATGAAGCACTCCAGGCATAGGGTCCCCTCCAGAACCAGTGGAGATTCCCATCCACTGCCTCTGCCCTTGGCAGGATGAAGCACTCTGGGCACAAGGCCCCCTCCAGAACCAGTGGAGAGATACACCCACTACCTCTGTCCTTGGCAGGATGAAGCACTCTGGGCACAAGGCCCCCTCCAGAACCAGTGGAGAGATACACCCACTACCTCAGTCCCTGGCAGGATGAAGCATTCTGGGCACAAGGCCCCCTCCAGAACCAGTGGAGATTCACATCCACTACCTCAGTCCTTGGCAGGATGAAGCACTCTGGGCACAAGGTCCCCTCCAGAACCAGTGGAGAGATACATCCACTACCTCTGTCCTTGGCAGTATGAAGCACTCTGGGCACAAGGCCCCCTCGAGAACCAGTGGAGAGATACATCCACTACCTCAGTCCTTGGCAGGATGAAGCACTCTGGGCACAAGGCCCCCTCCAGAACCAGTGGAGATTCACATCCACTACCTCTGTCCTTGGCAGGATGAAGCACTCTGGGCACAAGGCCCCCTCCAGAACCAGTGGAGAGATACACCCACTACCTCAGTCCCTGGCAGGATGAAGCATTCTGGGCACAAGGCCCCCTCCAGAACCAGTGGAGATTCACATCCACTACCTCAGTCCTTGGCAGGATGAAGCACTCTGGGCACAAGGCCCCCTCCAGAACCAGTGGAGAGATACATCCATTACCTCAGTCCTTGGCAGGATGAAGCACTCCAGGCACAAGGTCCCCTCCAGAACCAGTGGAGATTCCCATCCACTACCTCTGTCCTTGGCTGGATGAAGCACTCTGGGCACAAGGCCCCCTCCAGAACCAGTGGAGAGATATACCCACTACCTCTGTCCTTGGCAGGAAGAAGCACTCTGGGCACAAGGCCCCCTCCTGAACCAGTGGAGAGACAAATCCACTGCCTCAGTCCTTGGCAGGATGAATCACTCTGGGCACAAGGCCTCCTCCAGAACCATTGGAGAGATACATCCACTACCTCAGTCCTTGGCAGGATGAAGCGCTCTGGGCACAAGGCCCCCTCCAGAACCAGTGGAGTAAGGCATCCACTACCTCAGTCCTTGGCTGGATGAAGCACTCTGGGCACAAGGCCCCCTCCAGAACCAGTAGAGATTCACATCCACTACCTCAGTCCTTGGCAGGATGAAGCACTCTGGGCACAAGGCCCCCCAAGAACCAGTGGAGAGATACATCCACTACCTCAGTCTTTGGCAGGATGAAGCACTCTGGGCACAAGGCCCACTCCAGAACCAATGGAAATTCACATCTACTACCTCAGTCCTTGGCATGATCAAGCACTCGGGCACAAGGCCCCCTCCAGAACTAGTGGAGAGATACATCCACTACCTCAGTCCTTGGCAGGATGAAGCACTCTGGGCACAAGGCCCCCTCCAGAACCAGTGGAGAGATACATCCAGTACCTCAGTCCTTGGCAGGATGAAGCACCCTGGGCACAAGGCCCCCTCCAGAACCAGTGGAGAGATACATCCACTACCTCAGTCCTTGGCAGGATGAAGCACTCTGGGCACAAAGCCCCCTCCAGAACCAGTGGAGTAAGGCATCCAATACCTCAGTACTTGGCAGGATGAAGCACTCTGGACATAAGGCCCCCTCCAGCACTAATGGAGATTCACATCCACTACCTCAGTCCTAGGCAGGATGAAGCACTCTGTGCACAAGGCCCCCTCCAGAACCAGTGGAGAGATACACCCACTACCTCAGTCATTGGCAGGATTAAGCACTCTGGGCACAAGGCCCCCTCCAGAACCAATGGAGATTCACATCCACTACCTCAGTCCTTGGCAGGATGAAGCACTCTGGGCACAAAGCCCCATCCAGAACCAGTGGAGTGAGGCAACCAATACCTCAGTCCTTGTCAGGATGAAGCCCTCTGGGCACAAGGCCCCCTCCAGAACTAGTGGAGATTCACATCCACTACCTCAGTCCTTGGCAGGATGAAGCACTCTGGGCACAAGGCCCCCTCCAGAACCAGTGGAGAGATACATCCACTACCTCAGTCCTTGGCAGGATGAAGCACTCTGGGCACAAGGCCCCCTCCAGAACCAGTGGAGATTCACATCCACTACCTCTGTCCTTGGCAGGATGAAGCACTCTGGGAACAAGGCCCCCTCCAGAACCACCAGTGGAGAGATACATCCACCACCTCAGTCCTTGGCAGGATGAAGCACTCTAGGCACAAGGTCCCCTCCAGAACCAGTGTAGATTCCCATCCACTACCTCTGTCCTTGGCAGGATGAAGCACTCTGGGCACAAGGCCCCCTCCAGAACCAGTGGAAATTCACATCCACTACCTCTGTCCTTGGCAGGATGAAGCACTCTGGGCACAAAGCCCCCTCCAGAACCAGTGGAGTAAGGCATCCACTACCTCAGTCCTTGGCAGGATGAAGCACTCTGGGCACAAGCCCCCCTCCAGAACCAGTGGAGATTCACATCCACTACCTCAGTCCTTGGCAGGATAAAGCACTCTGGGCAGAAGGCCCCCTCCAGAACCAGTGGAGCGATACATCCACTACCTCAATTCTTGGCAGGATGAAGCACTCTGGGCACAAGGCCCCCTCCAGAACCAGTGGAGATTCACATCCACTACCTCAGTCCTTGGCAGGATGAAGCACTCTGCGCACAATGTCCCCTCCAGAACCAGTGGAGAGATACATCCACTACCTCTGTCCTTGGCAGGATGAAACACTCTGGGCACAAGGCCCCCTCCAGAACCAGTGGAGAGATACATCCACTACCTCAGTCCTTGGCAGGATGAAGCACTCCAGGCACAAGGTCCCCTCTAGAACCAGTGGAGATTCCCATCCACTACCTCTGTCCTTGGCAGGATGAAGCACTCTGGGCACAAGGCCCCCTCCAGAACCAGTGGAGAGATACACCCACTACCTCTGTCCTTGGCAGGATGAAGCACTCTGGGCACAAGGCCCCCTCCAGAACCAGTGGAGAGATACACCCACTACCTCAGTCCCTGGCAGGATGAAGCATTCTGGGCACAAGGCCCCCTCCAGAACCAGTGGAGATTCACATCCACTACCTCAGTCCTTGGCAGGATGAAGCACTCTGGGCACAAGGTCCCCTCCAGAACCAGTGGAGAGATACATCCACTACCTCTGTCCTTGGCAGTATGAAGCACTCTGGGCACAAGGCCCCCTCGAGAACCAGTGGAGAGATACATCCACTACCTCAGTCCTTGGCAGGATGAAGCACTCTGGGCACAAGGCCCCCTCCAGAACCAGTGGAGATTCACATCCACTACCTCTGTCCTTGGCAGGATGAAGCACTCTGGGCACAAGGCCCCCTCCAGAACCAGTGGAGAGATACACCCACTACCTCAGTCCCTGGCAGGATGAAGCATTCTGGGCACAAGGCCCCCTCCAGAACCAGTGGAGATTCACATCCACTACCTCAGTCCTTGGCAGGATGAAGCACTCTGGGCAGAAGGTCCCCTCCAGAACCAGTGGAGAGATACATCCACTACCTCTGTCCTTGGCAGGATGAAGCCTTCCAGGCACAAGGTCCCCTCCAGAACCAGTGGAGATTCCCATCCACTACCTCTGTCCTTGGCTGGATGAAGCACTCTGGGCACAAGGCCCCCTCCAGAACCAGTGGAGAGATATACCCACTACCTCTGTCCTTGGCAGGAAGAAGCACTCTGGGCACAAGGCCCCCTCCTGAACCAGTGGAGAGACAAATCCACTGCCTCAGTCCTTGGCAGGAAGAATCACTCTGGGCACAAGGCCTCCTCCAGAACCATTGGAGAGATACATCCACTACCTCAGTCCTTGGCAGGATGAAGCGCTCTGGGCACAAGGCCCCCTCCAGAACCAGTGGAGTAAGGCATCCACTACCTCAGTCCTTGGCTGGATGAAGCACTCTGGGCACAAGGCCCCCTCCAGAACCAGTAGAGATTCACATCCACTACCTCAGTCCTTGGCAGGATGAAGCACTCTGGGCACAAGGCCCCCCAAGAACCAGTGGAGAGATACATCCACTACCTCAGTCTTTGGCAGGATGAAGCACTCTGGGC
This sequence comes from Pleurodeles waltl, assembly GCF_031143425.1. Lineage (NCBI taxonomy): Eukaryota > Metazoa > Chordata > Amphibia > Caudata > Salamandridae > Pleurodeles > Pleurodeles waltl. The sequence continues at coordinate 806,238,429 of NC_090449.1, read as the reverse complement.
ACAAGGCCCACTCCAGAACCAATGGAAATTCACATCCACTACCTCAGTCCTTGGCATGATGAAGCACTCGGGGCACAAGGCCCCCTCCAGAACTAGTGGAGAGATACATCCACTACCTCAGTCCTTGGCAGGATGAAGCACTCTGGGCACAAGGCCCCCTCCAGAACCAGTGGAGAGATACATCCAGTACCTCAGTCCTTGGCAGGATGAAGCACCCTGGGCACAAGGCCCCCTCCAGAACCAGTGGAGAGATACATCCACTACCTAAGTCCTTGGCAGGATGAAGCACTCTGGGCACAAAGCCCCCTCCAGAACCAGTGGAGTAAGGCATCCAATACCTCAGTACTTGGCAGGATGAAGCACTCTGGACATAAGGCCCCCTCCAGCACTAGTGGAGATTCACATCCACTACCTCAGTCCTTGGCAGGATGAAGCACTCTGTGCACAAGTCCCCCTCCAGAACCAGTGGAGAGATACACCCACTACCTCAGTCCTTGGCAGGATTAAGCACTCTGGGCACAAGGCCCCCTCCAGAACCAATGGAGATTCACTTCCACTACCTCAGTCCTTGGCAGGATGAAGCACTCTGGGCACAAAGCCCCCTCCAGAACCAGTGGAGTGAGGCAACCAATACCTCAGTCCTTGGCAGGATGAAGCCCTCTGGGCACAAGGCCCCCTCCAGAACTAGTGGAGATTCACATCCACTACCTCAGTCCTTGGCAGGATGAAGCACTCTGGGCACAAGGCCCCCTCCAGAACCAGTGGAGAGATACATCCACTACCTCAGTCCTTGGCAGGATGAAGCACTCTGGGCACAAGGCCCCCTCCAGAACCAGTGGAGATTCACATCCACTACCTCTGTCCTTGGCAGGATGAAGCACTCTGGGAACAAGGCCCCCTCCAGAACCAGTGGAGAGATACATCCACCACCTCAGTCCTTGGCAGGATGAAGCACTCTAGGCACAAGGTCCCCTCCAGAACCAGTGGAGATTCCCATCCACTACCTCTGTCCTTGGCAGGATGAAGCACTCTGGGCACAAGGCCCCCTCCAGAACCAGTGGAGATTCACATCCACTACCTCTGTCCTTGGCAGGATGAAGCACTCTGGGCACAAAGCCCCCTCCAGAACCAGTGGAGTAAGGCATCCACTACCTCAGTCCTTGGCAGGATGAAGCACTCTGGGCACAAGCCCCCCTCCAGAACCAGTGGAGATTCACATCCACTACCTCAGTCCTTGGCAGGATAAAGCACTCTGGGCAGAAGGCCCCCTCCAGAACCAGTGGAGCGATACATCCACTACCTCAATTCTTGGCAGGATGAAGCACTCTGGGCACAAGGCCCCCTCCAGAACCAGTGGAGATTCACATCCACTACCTCAGTCCTTGGCATGATGAAGCACTCTGGGCACAAGCCCCCCTCCAGAACCAGTGGAGAGATCCATCCACTACCACAGTCCTTGGCAGGATGAAGCACTCTGTGCACAAAGCCCCCTACAGAACCAGTGGAGTAAGGAATCCAATACCTCAGTCCTTGGCAGTATGAAGCACTCTGGGCACAAGTCCCCCTCCAGAACCAGTGGAGATTCACATCCACTACCTCAGTCCTTGGCAGGATGAAGTACTCTGGGCACAAGGCTCCCTCCAGAACCAGTGGAGAGATACATCCACTACTACAGTCATTGGCAGGATGAAGCACTCTGGGCACAAGGCCCCCTCTAGAACCAGTGAAGATTCACATCCACTACCTCAGTTCTTGGCAGGATGAAGCACTCTGAGCACAAGGCCCCCTCCAGAACCAGTGGAGAGATACATCCACTACCTCAGTACTTGGCAGGATGAAGCACTCTGGGCACAAGGCCCCCTCCAGAACCAGTGGAGATTCACATCCACTACCTCTGTCCTTGGCAGGATGAAGCACTCTGGGCACAAGGCCCGCTCCAGAACCAGTGGAGAGATACACCCACTACCTCTGTCCTTGGCAGGATGAAGCACTCTGGGCACAAGGCCCCCTCCAGAACCAGTGGAGAGACACATCCACTACCTCAGTCCTTGGCAGGATGAAGCACTTTAGGCACAAGGCCCCCTCCAGAACCAGTGGAGATTCCCATCCACTACCTCTGTCCTTGGCAGGATGAAGCACTCTGGGCACAAGGCCCCCTCCAGAACCAGTGGAGAGATACATCCACTACCTCAGACCTTGGCAGGATGAAGCACTCTGAGCACAAGGCCACCTCCAGAACCAGTGGAGATTCACATCCACTACCTTAGTCCTTGGCAGGATGAAGCACTCTGGGCACAAGGCCCCCTCCAGAACCAGTGGAGATTCACATCCACAACCTCTGTCCTTGGCAGGATGAAGCACTCTGGGCACAAGGCCCCCTCCAGAACCAGTAGAGAGACACATCCACTACCTCAGTCCTTGGCAGGATGAAGCACTCTAGGCCCAAGGCCCCCTCCAGAACCAGTGGAGATTCCCATCCACTATCTCCGTCCTTGGCAGGATGAAGCACTCTGGGCACAAAGCCCCCTCCAGAACCAGTGGAGAGATACATCCACTACCTCAGACCTTGGCAGGATGAAGCACTCTGAGCACAAGGCCATCTCCAGAACCAGTGGAGATTCACATCCACTACCTTAGTCCTTGGCAGGATGAAGCACTCTGGGCACAAGGCCCCCTCCAGAACCAGTGGAGAGATACATCCACTTCCTCAGTCCTTGGCAGGATGAAGCACTCTGGGCACAAGGCCCCCTCCAGAACCAGTGGAGATTCACATCCACAACCTCTGTCCTTGGCAGGATGAAGCACTCTGGGCACAAGGCCCCCTCCAGAACCAGTAGAGAGACACATCCACTACCTCAGTCCTTGGCAGGATGAAGCACTCTAGGCACAAGGCCCCCTCCAGAACCAGTGGAGATTCCCATCCACTATCTCCGTCCTTGGCAGGATGAAGCACTCTGGGCACAAGGCCCCCTCCAGAACCAGTGGAGAGATACATCCACTACCTCAGACCTTGGCAGGATGAAGCACTCTGGGCACAAGGCCCCCTCCAGAACCAGTGGAGATTCACATCCACTACCTTAGTCAATGGCAGGATGAAGCACTCTGGGAACAAGGCCCCCTCCAGAACCAGTGGAGAGATACATCCACCACCTCAGTCCTTGGCAGGATGAAGCACTCTAGGCACAAGGTCCCCTCCAGAACCAGTGGAGATTCCCATCCACTACCTCTGTCCTTGGCAGGATGAAGCACTCTGGGCACAAGGCCCCCTCCAGAACCAGTGGAGATTCACATCCACTACCTTTGTCCTTGGCAGGATGAAGCACTCTGGGCACAAAGCCCCCTCCAGAACCAGTGGAGTAAGGCATCCACTACCTCAGTCCTTGGCAGGATGAAGCACTCTGGGCACAAGGCCCCCTCCAGAACCAGTGGAGATTCACATCCACTGCCTCAGTCCTTGGCAGGATAAAGCACTCTGGGCAGAAGGCTCCCTCCAGAACCAGTGGAGCGATACATCCACTACCTCAGTCCTTGGCAGGATGAAGCACTCTGGGCACAAGGCCCCCTCCAGAACCAGTGGAGATTTACATCCACTACCTCAGTCCTTGGCATGACGAAGCACTCTGGGCACAAGGCCCCCTCCAGAACCAGTGGAGAGATCCATCCAGTACCACAGTCCTTGGCAGGATGAAGCACTCTGTGCACAAAGCCCCCTCCAGAACCAGTGGAGTAAGGCATCCAATACCTCAGTCCTTGGCAGGATGAAGCACTCTGGGCACAAGTCCCCCTCCAGAACTAGTGGAGATTCACATCCACTACCTCAGTCCTTGGCAGGATGAAGTACTCTGGGCACAAGGCCCCCTCCAGAACCAGTGGAGAGATACATCCACTACTACAGTACTTGGCAGGATGAAGCGCTCTGGGCACAAGGCCCCCTCCAGAACCAGTGAAGATTCACATCCACTACCTCAGTTCTTGGCAGGATGAAGCACTCTGGGCACAAGGCCCCCTCCAGAACCAGTGGAGAGATACATCCACTATCTCAGTACTTGGCAGGATGAAGCACTCTGGGCACAAGGCCCCCTCCAGAACCAGTGGAGATTCACATCCACTACCTCTGTCCTTGGCAGGATGAAGCACTCTGGGCACAAGGCCCACTCCAGAACCAGTGGAGAGATACACCCACTACCTCTGTCCTTGGCAGGATGAAGCACTCTGGGCACAAGGCCCCCTCCAGAACCAGTGGAGAGACACATCCACTAACTCAGTCCTTGGCAGGATGAAGCACTTTAGGCACAAGGCCCCCTCCAGAACCAGTGGAGATTTCCATCCACTACCTCCGTCCTTGGCAGGATGAAGCACTCTGGGCACAAGGCCCCCTCCAGAACCAGTGGAGAGATACATCCACTACCTCAGTCCTTGGCAGGATGAAGCACTCTGAGCACAAGGCCCCCTCCAGAACCAGTGGAGATTCACATCCACTACCTTAGTCCTTGGCAGGATGAAGCACTCTGGGCACAAGGCCCCCTCCAGAACCAGTGGAGAGATACATCCACTTCCTCAGTCCTTGGCAGGATAAAGCACTCTGGGCACAAGGCCCCCTCCAGAACCAGTGGAGATTCACATCCACAACCTCTGTCCTTGGCAGGATGAAGCACTCTGGGCACAAGGCCCCCTCCAGAACCAGTAGAGAGACACATCCACTACCTCAGTCCTTGGCAGGATGAAGCACTCTAGGCACAAGGCCCCCTCCAGAACCAGTGGAGATTCCCATCCACTATCTCCGTCCTTGGCAGGATGAAGCACTCTGGGCACAAAGCCCCCTCCAGAACCAGTGGAGAGATACATCCACTACCTCAGACCTTGGCAGGATGAAGCACTCTGGGCACAAGGCCCCCTCCAGAACCAGTGGAGATTCACATCCACTACCTTAGTCAATGGCAGGATGAAGCACTCTGGGAACAAGGCCCCCTCCAGAACCAGTGGAGAGATACATCCACCACCTCAGTCCTTGGCAGGATGAAGCACTCTAGGCACAAGGTCCCCTCCAGAACCAGTGGAGATTCCCATCCACTACCTCTGTCCTTGGCAGGATGAAGCACTCTGGGCACAGGGCCCCCTCCAGAACCTGTGGAGATTCACATCCACTACCTCTGTCCTTGGCAGGATGAAGCACTCTGGGCACAAAGCCCCCTCCAGAACCAGTGGAGTAAGGCATCCACTACCTCAGTCCTTGGCAGGATGAAGCACTCTGGGCACAAGGCCCCCTCCAGAACCAGTGGAGATTCAAATCCACTGCCTCAGTCCTTGGCAGGATGAAGCACTCTAGGCACAAGGCCCCCTCCAGAACCAGTGGAGATTCCCATCCAGTATCTCCGTCCTTGGCAGGATGAAGCACTCTGGGCACAAGGCCCCCTCCAGAACCAGTGGAGCGATACATCCACTACCTCAGTCCTTGGCAGGATGAAGCACTCTGGGCACAAGGCCCCCTCCAGAACCAGTGGAGATTCACATCCACTACCTTAGTCCTTGGCAGGATGAAGCACTCTGGGCACAAGGCCCCCTCCAGAACCAGTGGAGAGATACATCCACTTCCTCAGTCCTTGGCAGGATGAAGCACTCTGGGCACAAGGCCCCCTCCAGAACCAGTGGAGATTCACATCCACAACCTCTGTCCTTGGCAGGATGAAGCACTCTGGGCACAAGGCCCCCTCCAGAACCAGTAGAGAGACACATCCACTACCTCAGTCCTTGGCAGGATGAAGCACTCTAGGCACAAGGCCCCCTCCAGAACCAGTGGAGATTCCCATCCACTATCTCCGTCCTTGGCAGGATGAAGCACTCTGGGCACAAGGCCCCCTCCAGAACCAGTGGAGAGATACATCCACTACCTCAGACCTTGGCAGGATGAAGCACTCTGGGCACAAGGCCCCCTCCAGAACCAGTGGAGATTCACATCCACTACCTTAGTCAATGGCAGGATGAAGCACTCTGGGAACAAGGCCCCCTCCAGAACCAGTGGAGAGATACATCCACCACCTCAGTCCTTGGCAGGATGAAGCACTCTAGGCACAAGGCCCCCTCCAGAACCAGTGGAGATTCACATCCACTACCTCTGTCCTTGGCAGGATGAAGCACTCTGGGCACAAAGCCCCCTCCAGAACCAGTGGAGTAAGGCATCCACTACCTCAGTCCTTGGCAGGATGAAGCACTCTGGGCACAAGGCCCCCTCCAGAACCAGTGGAGATTCACATCCACTGCCTCAGTCCTTGGCAGGATAAAGCACTCTGGGCAGAAGGCCCCCTCCAGAACCAGTGGAGCGATACATCCACTACCTCAGTCCTTGGCAGGATGAAGCACTCTGGGCACAAGGCCCCCTCCAGAACCAGTGGAGATTCACATCCACTACCTTAGTCCTTGGCAGGATGAAGCACTCTGGGCACAAGGCCCCCTCCAGAACCAGTGGAGAGATACATCCACTTCCTCAGTCCTTGGCAGGATGAAGCACTCTGGGCACAAGGCCCCCTCCAGAACCAGTGGAGATTCACATCCACAACCTCTGTCCTTGGCAGGATGAAGCACTCTAGGCACAAGGCCCCCTCCAGAACCAGTGGAGATTCCCATCCACTATCTCCGTCCTTGGCAGGATGAAGCACTCTGGGCACAAGGCCCCCTCCAGAACCACTGGAGAGATACATCCACTACCTCAGACCTTGGCTGGATGAAGCACTCTGGGCACAAGGCCCCCTCCAGAACCAGTGGAGATTCACATCCACTACCTTAGTCAATGGCAGGATGAAGCACTCTGGGAACAAGGCCCCCTCCAGAACCAGTGGAGAGATACATCCACCACCTCAGTCCTTGGCAGGATGAAGCACTCTAGGCACAAGGTCCCCTCCAGAACCAGTGGAGATTCCCATCCACTACCTCTGTCCTTGGCAGGATGAAGCACTCTGGGCACAAGGCCCCCTCCAGAACCAGTGGAGATTCACATCCACTACCTCTGTCCTTGGCAGGATGAAGCACTCTGGGCACAAAGCCCCCTCCAGAACCAGTGGAGTAAGGCATCCACTACCTCAGTACTTGGCAGGATGAAGCACTCTGGGCACAAGGCCCCCTCCAGAACCAGTGGAGATTCACATCCACTGCCTCAGTCCTTGGCAGTATAAAGCACTCTGGGCAGAAGGCTCCCTCCAGAACCAGTGGAGCGATACATCCACTACCTCAGTCCTTGGCAGGATGAAGCACTCTGGGCACAAGGCCCCCTCCAGAACCAGTGGAGATTTACATCCACTACCTCAGTCCTTGGCATGACGAAGCACTCTGGGCACAAGGCCCCCTCCAGAACCAGTGGAGAGATCCATCCAGTACCACAGTCCTTGGCAGGATGAAGCACTCTGTGCACAAAGCCCCCTCCAGAACCAGTGGAGTAAGGCATCCAATACCTCAGTCCTTGGCAGGATGAAGCACTCTGGGCACAATTCCCCCTCCAGAACTAGTGGAGATTCACATCCACTACCTCAGTCCTTGGCAGGATGAAGTACTCTGGGCACAAGGCCCCCTCCAGAACCAGTGGAGAGATACATCCAGTACCACAGTCCTTGGCAGGATGAAGCACTCTGTGCACAAAGCCCCCTCCAGAACCAGTGGAGTAAGGCATCCAATACCTCAGTCCTTGGCAGGATGAAGCACTCTGGGCACAATTCCCCCTCCAGAACTAGTGGAGATTCACATCCACTACCTCAGTCCTTGGCAGGATGAAGTACTCTGAGCACAAGGCCCCCTCCAGAACCAGTGGAGATTCACATCCACTACCTTAGTCCTTGGCAGGATGAAGCACTCTGGGCACAAGGCCCCCTCCAGAACCAGTGGAGAGATACATCCACTTCCTCAGTCCTTGGCAGGATGAAGCACTCTGGGCACAAGGCCCCCTCCAGAACCAGTGGAGATTCACATCCACTACCTCTGTCCTTGGCAGGATGAAGCACTCTGGGCACAAGGCCCCCTCCAGAACCAGTGGAGATTCACATCCACTACCTCTGTCCTTGGCAGGATGAAGCACTCTGGGCACAAGGCCCCCTCCAGAACCAGTAGAGAGACACATCCACTACCTCAGTCCTTGGCAGGATGAAGCACTCTAGGCACAAGGCCCCCTCCAGAACCAGTGGAGATTCCCATCCACTATCTCCGTCCTTGGCAGGAAGAAGCACTCTGGGCACAAAGCCCCCTCCAGAACCAGTGGAGAGATACATCCACTACCTCAGACCTTGGCAGGATGAAGCACTCTGGGCACAAGGCCCCCTCCAGAACCAGTGGAGATTCACATCCACTACCTTAGTCAATGGCAGGATGAAGCACTCTGGGAACAAGGTCCCCTCCAGAACCAGTGGAGAGATACATCCACCACCTCAGTCCTTGGCAGGATGAAGCACTCTAGGCACAAGGTCCCCTCCAGAACCAGTGGAGATTCCCATCCACTACCTCTGTCCTTGGCAGGATGAAGCACTCTGGGCACAAGGCCCCCTCCAGAACCAGTGGAGATTCACATCCACTACCTCTGTCCTTGGCAGGATGAAGCACTCTGGGCACAAAGCCCCCTCCAGAACCAGTGGAGTAAGGCATCCACTACCTCAGTCCTTGGCAGGATGAAGCACTCTGGGCACAAGGCCCCTCCAGAACCAGTGGAGATTCACATCCACTGCCTCAGTCCTTGGCAGGATGAAGCACTCTAGGCACAAGGCCCCCTCCAGAACCAGTGGAGATTCCCATCCACTATCTCCGTCCTTGGCAGGATGAAGCACTCTGGGCACAAGGCCCCCTCCAGAACCAGTGGAGCGATACATCCACTACCTCAGTCCTTGGCAGGATGAAGCACTCTGGGCACAAGGCCCCCTCCAGAACCAGTGGAGATTCACATCCACTACCTTAGTCCTTGGCAGGATGAAGCACTCTGGGCACAAGGCCCCCTCCAGAACCAGTGGAGAGATACATTCACTTCCTCAGTCCTTGGCAGGATGAAGCACTCTGGGCACAAGGCCCCCTCCAGAACCAGTGGAGATTCACATCCACAACCTCTGTCCTTGGCAGGATGAAGCACTCTGGGCACAAGGCCCCCTCCAGAACCAGTAGAGAGACACATCCACTACCTCAGTCCTTGGCAGGATGAAGCACTCTAGGCACAAGGCCCCCTCCAGAACCAGTGGAGATTCCCATCCACTATCTCCGTCCTTGGCAGGATGAAGCACTCTGGGCACAAGGCCCCCTCCAGAACCAGTGGAGAGATACATCCACTACCTCAGACCTTGGCAGGATGAAGCACTCTGGGCACAAGGCCCCCTCCAGAACCAGTGGAGATTCACATCCACTACCTTAGTCAATGGCAGGATGAAGCACTCTGGGAACAAGGCCCCCTCCAGAACCAGTGGAGAGATACATCCACCACCTCAGTCCTTGGCAGGATGAAGCACTCTAGGCACAAGGCCCCCTCCAGAACCAGTGGAGATTCACATCCACTACCTCTGTCCTTGGCAGGATGAAGCACTCTGGGCACAAAGCCCCCTCCAGAACCAGTGGAGTAAGGCATCCACTACCTCAGTCCTTGGCAGGATGAAGCACTCTGGGCACAAGGCCCCCTCCAGAACCAGTGGAGATTCACATCCACTGCCTCAGTCCTTGGCAGGATAAAGCACTCTGGGCAGAAGGCCCCCTCCAGGACCAGTGGAGCGATACATCCACTACCTCAGTCCTTGGCAGGATGAAGCACTCTGGGCACAAGGCCCCCTCCAGAACCAGTGGAGATTCACATCCACTACCTTAGTCCTTGGCAGGATGAAGCACTCTGGGGACAAGGCCCCCTCCAGAACCAGTGGAGAGATACATCCACTTCCTCAGTCCTTGGCAGGATGAAGCACTCTGGGCACAAGGCCCCCTCCAGAACCAGTGGAGATTCACATCCACAACCTCTGTCCTTGGCAGGATGAAGCACTCTGGGCACAAGGCCCCCTCCAGAACCAGTAGAGAGACACATCCACTACCTCAGTCCTTGGCAGGATGAAGCACTCTAGGCACAAGGCCCCCTCCAGAACCAGTGGAGATTCCCATCCACTATCTCCGTCCTTGGCAGGATGAAGCACTCTGGGCACAAGGCCCCCTCCAGAACCACTGGAGAGATACATCCACTACCTCAGACCTTGGCAGGATGAAGCACTCTGGGCACAAGGCCCCCTCCAGAACCAGTGGAGATTCACATCCACTACCTTAGTCAATGGCAGGATGAAGCACTCTGGGAACAAGGCCCCCTCCAGAACCAGTGGAGAGATACATCCACCACCTCAGTCCTTGGCAGGATGAAGCACTCTAGGCACAAGGTCCCCTCCAGATCCAGTGGAGATTCCCATCCACTACCTCTGTCCTTGGCAGGATGAAGCACTCTGGGCACAAGGCCCCCTCCAGAACCAGTGGAGATTCACATCCACTACCTCTGTCCTTGGCAGGATGAAGCACTCTGGGCACAAAGCCCCCTCCAGAACCAGTGGAGTAAGGCATCCACTACCTCAGTACTTGGCAGGATGAAGCACTCTGGGCACAAGGCCCCCTCCAGAACCAGTGGAGATTCACATCCACTGCCTCAGTCCTTGGCAGGATAAAGCACTCTGGGCAGAAGGCTCCCTCCAGAACCAGTGGAGCGATACATCCACTACCTCAGTCCTTGGCAGGATGAAGCACTCTGGGCACAAGGCCCCCTCCAGAACCAGTGGAGATTTACATCCACTACCTCAGTCCTTGGCATGACGAAGCACTCTGGGCACAAGGCCCCCTCCAGAACCAGTGGAGAGATCCATCCAGTACCACAGTCCTTGGCAGGATGAAGCACTCTGTGCACAAAGCCCCCTCCAGAACCAGTGGAGTAAGGCATCCAATACCTCAGTCCTTGGCAGGATGAAGCACTCTGGGCACAATTCCCCCTCCAGAACTAGTGGAGATTCACATCCACTACCTCAGTCCTTGGCAGGATGAAGTACTCTGGGCACAAGGCCCCCTCCAGAACCAGTGGAGAGATACATCCACTACTACAGTCCTTGGCAGGATGAAGCGCTCTGGGCACAAGGCACCTCCAGAACCAGTGAAGATTCACATCCACTACCTCAGTTCTTGGCAGGATGAAGCACTCTGGGCACAAGGCCCCCTCCAGAACCAGTGGAGAGATACATCCACTATCTCAGTACTTGGCAGGATGAAGCACTCTGGGCACAAGGCCCCCTCCAGAACCAGTGGAGATTCACATCCACTACCTCTGTCCATTGCAGGATGAAGCACTCTGGGCACAAGGCCCACTCCAGAACCAGTGGAGAGATACACCCACTACCTCTGTCCTTGGCAGGATGAAGCACTCTGGGCACAAGGCCCCCTCCAGAACCAGTGGAGAGACACATCCACTAACTCAGTCCTTGGCAGGATGAAGCACTTTAGGCACAAGGCCCCCTCCAGAACCAGTGGAGATTTCCATCCACTACCTCCGTCCTTGGCAGGATGAAGCACTCTGGGCACAAGGCCCCCTCCAGAACCAGTGGAGAGATACATCCACTACCTCAGTCCTTGGCAGGATGAAGCACTCTGAGCACAAGGCCCCCTCCAGAACCAGTGGAGATTCACATCCACTACCTTAGTCCTTGGCAGGATGAAGCACTCTGGGCACAAGGCCCCCTCCAGAACCAGTGGAGAGATACATCCACTTCCTCAGTCCTTGGCAGGATGAAGCACTCTGGGCACAAGGCCCCCTCCAGAACCAGTGGAGATTCACATCCACAACCTCTGTCCTTGGCAGGATGAAGCACTCTGGGCACAAGGCCCCCTCCAGAACCAGTAGAGAGATACATCCACTACCTCAGTCCTTGGCAGGATGAAGCACTCTAGGCACAAGGCCCCCCCCAGAACCAGTGGAGATTCCCATCCACTATCTCCGTCCTTGGCAGGATGAAGCACTCTGGGCACAAAGCCCCCTCCAGAACCAGTGGAGAGATACATCCACTACCTCAGACCTTGGCAGGATGAAGCACTCTGGGCACAAGGCCCCCTCCAGAACCAGTGGAGATTCACATCCACTACCTTAGTCAATGGCAGGATGAAGCACTCTGGGAACAAGGCCCCCTCCAGAACCAGTGGAGAGATACATCCACCACCTCAGTCCTTGGCAGGATGAAGCACTCTAGGCACAAGGTCCCCTCCAGAACCAGTGGAGATTCCCATCCACTACCTCTGTCCTTGGCAGGATGAAGCACTCTGGGCACAAGGCCCCCTCCAGAACCAGTGGAGATTCACATCCACTACCTCTGTCCTTGGCAGGATGAAGCACTCTGGGCACAAAGCCCCCTCCAGAACCAGTGGAGTAAGGCATCCACTACCTCAGTCCTTGGCAGGATGAAGCACTCTGGGCACAAGGCCCCCTCCAGAACCAGTGGAGATTCACATCCACTGCCTCAGTCCTTGGCAGGATGAAGCACTCTAGGCACAAGGCCCCCTCCAGAACCAGTGGAGATTCCCATCCACTATCTCCGTCCTTGGCAGGATGAAGCACTCTGGGCACAAGGCCCCCTCCAGAACCAGTGGAGCGATACATCCACTACCTCAGTCCTTGGCAGGATGAAGCACTCTGGGCACAAGGCCCCCTCCAGAACCAGTGGAGATTCACATCCACTACCTTAGTCCTTGGCAGGATGAAGCACTCTGGGCACAAGGCCCCCTCCAGAACCAGTGGAGAGATACATCCACTTCCTCAGTCCTTGGCAGGATGAAGCACTCTGGGCACAAGGCCCCCTCCAGAACCAGTGGAGATTCACATCCACAACCTCTGTCCTTGGCAGGATGAAGCACTCTGGGCACAAGGCCCCCTCCAGAACCAGTAGAGAGACACATCCACTACCTCAGTCATTGGCAGGATGAAGCACTCTAGGCACAAGGCCCCCTCCAGAACCAGTGGAGATTCCCATCCACTATCTCCGTCCTTGGCAGGATGAAGCACTCTGGGCACAAGGCCCCCTCCAGAACCAGTGGAGAGATACATCCACTACCTCAGACCTTGGCAGGATGAAGCACTCTGGGCACAAGGCCCCCTCCAGAACCAGTGGAGATTCACATCCACTACCTTAGTCAATGGCGGGATGAAGCACTCTGGGAACAAGGCCCCCTCCAGAACCAGTGGAGAGATACATCCACCACCTCAGTCCTTGGCAGGATGAAGCACTCTAGGCACAAGGTCCCCTCCAGAACCAGTGGAGATTCCCATCCACTACCTCTGTCCTTGGCAGGATGAAGCACTCTGGGCACAAGGCCCCCTCCAGAACCAGTGGAGATTCACATCCACTACCTCTGTCCTTGGCAGGGTGAAGCACTCTGGGCACAAAGCCCCCTCCAGAACCAGTGGAGTAAGGCATCCACTACCTCAGTCCTTGGCAGGATGAAGCACTCTGGGCACAAGGCCCCCTCCAGAACCAGTGGAGATTCACATCCACTGCCTCAGTCCTTGGCAGGATAAAGCACTCTGGGCAGAAGGCCCCCTCCAGAACCAGTGGAGCTATACATCCACTACCTCAGTCCTCGGCAGGATGAAGCACTCTGGGCACAAGGCCCCCTCCAGAACCAGTGGAGATTTACATCCACTACCTCAGTCCTTGGCATGACGAAGCACTCTGGGCACAAGGCCCCCTCCAGAACCAGTGGAGAGATCCATCCAGTACCACAGTCCTTGGCAGGATGAAGCACTCTGTGCACAAAGCCCCCTCCAGAACCAGTGGAGTAAGGAATCCAATACCTCAGTCCTTGGCAGGATGAAGCACTCTGGGCACAAGTCCCCCTCCAGAACTAGTGGAGATTCACATCCACTACCTCAGTCCTTGGCAGGATGAAGTACTCTGGGCACAAGGCCCCCTCCAGATCCAGTGGAGAGATACATCCACTACTACAGTCCTTGGCAGGATGAAGCGCTCTGGGCACAAGGCCCCCTCCAGAACCAGTGAAGATTCACATCCACTACCTCAGTTCTTGGCAGGATGAAGCACTCTGGGCACAAGGCCCCCTCCAGAACCAGTGGAGAGATACATCCACTATCTCAGTACTTGGCAGGATGAAGCACTCTGGGCACAAGGCCCCCTCCAGAACCAGTGGAGATTCACATCCACTACCTCTGTCCTTGGCAGGATGAAGCACTCTGGGCACAAGGCCCACTCCAGAACCAGTGGAGAGATACACCCACTACCTCTGTCCTTGGCAGGATGAAGCACTCTGGGCACAAGGCCCCCTCCAGAACCAGTGGAGAGACACATCCACTAACTCAGTCCTTGGCAGGATGAAGCACTTTAGGCACAAGGCCCCCTCCAGAACCAGTGGAGATTCCCATCCACTACCTCCGTCCTTGGCATGATGAAGCACTCTGGGCACAAGGCCCCCTCCAGAACCAGTGGAGAGATACATCCACTACCTCAGACCTTGGCAGGATGAAGCACTCTGAGCACAAGGCCCCCTCCAGAACCAGTGGAGATTCACATCCACTACCTTAGTCCTTGGCAGGATGAAGCACTCTGGGCACAAGGCCCCCTCCAGAACCAGTGGAGAGATACATCCACTACCTCATTCCTTGGCAGGATGAAGCGCTCTGGGCACAAGGACCCCTCCAGAACCAATGAAGATTCACATCCACTACCTCAGTTCTTGGCAGTATGAAGCACTCTGGGCACAAGGCCCCCTCCAGAACCAGTGGAGAGATACACCCACTATCTCAGTCCTTGGCAGGATGAAGCATTCTGGGCACAAGGACCCCTCCAGAACCAGTGGAGATTCACATCCAATACCTCAGTCCTTGGCAGGATGAAGCACTCTGGGCACAAGGCCCCCTCCAGAACCAGTGGAGAGATACATCCACTACCTCAGTCCTTGGCAGGATGAAGCACTCTGGGCACAAGGCCCCCTCCAGAACCAGTGGAGATTCACATCCACAACCTCTGTCCTTGGCAGGATGAAGCACTCTGTGCACAAAGCCCCCTCCAGAACCAGTGGAGTAAGGCATCCAATACCTCAGTCCTTGGCAGGATGAAGCACTCTGGGCACAATTCCCCCTCCAGAACTAGTGGAGATTCACATCCACTACCTCAGTCCTTGGCAGGATGAAGTACTCTGGGCACAAGGCCCCCTCCAGAACCAGTGGAGAGATACATCCACTACTACAGTCCTTGGCAGGATGAAGCGCTCTGGGCACAAGGCACCTCCAGAACCAGTGAAGATTCACATCCACTACCTCAGTTCTTGGCAGGATGAAGCACTCTGGGCACAAGGCCCCCTCCAGAACCAGTGGAGAGATACATCCACTATCTCAGTACTTGGCAGGATGAAGCACTCTGGGCACAAGGCCCCCTCCAGAACCAGTGGAGATTCACATCCACTACCTCTGTCCATTGCAGGATGAAGCACTCTGGGCACAAGGCCCACTCCAGAACCAGTGGAGAGATACACCCACTACCTCTGTCCTTGGCAGGATGAAGCACTCTGGGCACAAGGCCCCCTCCAGAACCAGTGGAGAGACACATCCACTAACTCAGTCCTTGGCAGGATGAAGCACTTTAGGCACAAGGCCCCCTCCAGAACCAGTGGAGATTTCCATCCACTACCTCCGTCCTTGGCAGGATGAAGCACTCTGGGCACAAGGCCCCCTCCAGAACCAGTGGAGAGATACATCCACTACCTCAGTCCTTGGCAGGATGAAGCACTCTGAGCACAAGGCCCCCTCCAGAACCAGTGGAGATTCACATCCACTACCTTAGTCCTTGGCAGGATGAAGCACTCTGGGCACAAGGCCCCCTCCAGAACCAGTGGAGAGATACATCCACTTCCTCAGTCCTTGGCAGGATGAAGCACTCTGGGCACAAGGCCCCCTCCAGAACCAGTGGAGATTCACATCCACAACCTCTGTCCTTGGCAGGATGAAGCACTCTGGGCACAAGGCCCCCTCCAGAACCAGTAGAGAGATACATCCACTACCTCAGTCCTTGGCAGGATGAAGCACTCTAGGCACAAGGCCCCCTCCAGAACCAGTGGAGATTCCCATCCACTATCTCCGTCCTTGGCAGGATGAAGCACTCTGGGCACAAAGCCCCCTCCAGAACCAGTGGAGAGATACATCCACTACCTCAGACCTTGGCAGGATGAAGCACTCTGGGCACAAGGCCCCCTCCAGAACCAGTGGAGATTCACATCCACTACCTTAGTCAATGGCAGGATGAAGCACTCTGGGAACAAGGCCCCCTCCAGAACCAGTGGAGAGATACATCCACCACCTCAGTCCTTGGCAGGATGAAGCACTCTAGGCACAAGGTCCCCTCCAGAACCAGTGGAGATTCCCATCCACTACCTCTGTCCTTGGCAGGATGAAGCACTCTGGGCACAAGGCCCCCTCCAGAACCAGTGGAGATTCACATCCACTACCTCTGTCCTTGGCAGGATGAAGCACTCTGGGCACAAAGCCCCCTCCAGAACCAGTGGAGTAAGGCATCCACTACCTCAGTCCTTGGCAGGATGAAGCACTCTGGGCACAAGGCCCCCTCCAGAACCAGTGGAGATTCACATCCACTGCCTCTGTTCTTGGCAGGATGAAGCACTCTTGGCACAATTCCCCCTCCCGAACCAGTGGAGAGATACATCCACTACCTCAGTCCTTGGCAGGATGAAGCACTCCAGGCACAAGGTCCCCTCCAGAACCAGTGGAGATTCCCATCCACTACCTCTGTCCTTTGCAGGATGAAGCACTCTGAGCACAAGGCCCCCTCCAGAACCAGTGTAGATTCACATCCACTACCTCTGTCCTTGGCAGGATGAAGCACTCTGGGCACAAGGCCCCCTCCAAAACCAGTGGAGAGATACATCCACTACCTCAGTCCTTGGCAGGATGAAGCACTCTGGGCACAAGGCCTCCTCCAGAACCAGTGGAGAGATACATCCACTACCTCAGTCCTTGGCAGGATGAAGCACTCCAGGCACAAGGTCCCCTCCAGAACCAGTGGAGATTCCCATCCACTACCTCTGTCCTTGGCAGGATGAAGCACTCTGAGCACAAGGCACCCTCCAGAACCAGAGGAGATTCACATCCACTATCTCTGTCCTTGGCAGGATGAAGCACTCTGGGCACAAGGCCCCCTCCAGAACCAGTGGAGAGATACATTCACTACCTCAGTCCTTGGCAGGATGAAGCACTCAGGGCACAAGGCCTCCTCCAGAACCAGTGGAGAGATACATCCACTACCTCAGTCCTTCGCAGGATGAAGCGCTCTGGGCACAAGGCCCCCTCCAGAACCAGTGGAGTAAGGCATCCACTGCCTCAGTCCTTGTCAGGATGAAGCACTCTGGGCACAAGGCCCCCTCCAGAACCAGTAGAGATTCACATCCACTACCTCAGTCCTTGGCAGGATGAAGCACTCTGGGCACAAGGGCCCCTCCAGAACCAGTGGAGAGATACATCTACTACCTCAGTCCTTGGCAGGATGAAGCACTCTGGGCACAAGACCCCCTCCAGAAGCAGTGGAGATTCACATCCTCTACCTCAGTCCTTGGCATGATGAAGCACTCTGGGCACAAGGCCCCCTCCAGAACCAGTGGAGAGATACATCCACTACCTCAGTCCTTGGCAGGATGAACCACTCTGGGCACAAAGCCCCCTCCAGAACCAGTGGAGTAAGGCATCCAATACCTCAGTCCTTGGCAGGATGAAGCACTCTGGATAGAAGGCCCCCTCCAGCACTAGTGGAGATTCACATCCACTACCTCAGTCCTTGGCAGGATGAAGCACTCTGGGCACAAGGCCCCCAAAGAACCAGTGGAGAGATACATCCACTACCTCAGTCTTTGGCAGGATGAAGCACTCTGGGCACAAGGCCCACTCCAGAACCAATGGAAATTCACATCCACTACCTCAGTCCTTGGCATGATGAAGCACTCGGGGCACAAGGCCCCCTCCAGAACCAGTGGAGAGATACATCCACTACCTCAGTCCTTGGCAGGATGAAGCACTCTGGGCACAAGGCCCCCTCCAGAACCAGTGGAGAGATACATCCAGTACCTCAGTCCTTGGCAGGATGAAGTACCCTGGGCACAAGGCCCCATCCAGAACCAGTGGAGAGATACATCCACTACCTCAGTCCTTGGCAGGATGAAGCACTCTGGGCACAAAGCCCCCTCCAGAACCAGTGGAGTAAGGCATCCAATACCTCAGTCCTTGGCAGGATGAAGCACTCTGGACACAAGGCCCCCTCCAGCACTAGTGGAGATTCACATCCACTACCTCAGTCCTTGGCAGGATGAAGCACTCTGTGCACAAGGCCCCCTCCAGAACCAGTGGAGAGATACACCCACTACCTCAGTCCTTGGCAGGATGAAGCACTCTGGGCACAAGGCCATTTCCAGAACCAGTGGAGTAAGGCATCCACTGCCTCAGTCCTTGTCAGGATGAAGCACTCTGGGCACAAGGCCCCCTCCAGAACCAGTGGAGAGATACATCCACTACCTCAGTCCTTGCCAGATTGAACCACTCTGGGCACAAAGCCCCCTCCAGAACCAGTGGAGTAAGGCATCCAATACCTCAGTCCTTGGCAGGATGAAGCACTCTGGATAGAAGGCCCCCTCCAGCACTAGTGGAGATTCACATCCACTACCTCAGTCCTTCGCAGGATGAAGCGCTCTGGGCACAAGGCCCCCTCCAGAACCAGTGGAGTAAGGCATCCACTGCCTCAGTCCTTGTAAGGATGAAGCACTCTGGGCACAAGGCCCCCTCCAGAACCAGTGGAGAGATGCATCCACTACCTCAGTCCTTGGCAGGATGAACCACTCTGGGCACAAAGCCCCCTCCAGAACCAGTGGAGTAAGGCATCCAATACCTCAGTCCTTGGCAGGATGAAGCACTCTGGATAGAAGGCCCCCTCCAGCACTAGTGGAGATTCACATCCACTACCTCAGTCCTTGGCAGGATGAAGCACTCTGGGCACAAGGCCCCCCAAGAACCAGTGGAGAGATACATCCACTACCTCAGTCTTTGGCAGGATGAAGCACTCTGGGCACAAGGCCCACTCCAGAACCAATGGAAATTCACATCCACTACCTCAGTCCTTGGCATGATGAAGCACTCGGGGCACAAGGCCCCCTCCAGAACCAGTGGAGAGATACATCCACTACCTCAGTCCTTGGCAGGATGAAGCACTCTGGGCACAAGGCCCCCTCCAGAACCAGTGGAGAGATACATCCAGTACCTCAGTCCTTGGCAGGATGAAGCACCCTGGGCACAAGGCCCCATCCAGAACCAGTGGAGAGATACATCCACTACCTCAGTCCTTGGCAGGATGAAGCACTCTGGGCACAAAGCCCCCTCCACAACCAGTGGAGTAAGGCATCCAATCCCTCAGTCCTTGGCAGGATGAAGCACTCTGGACACAAGGCCCCCTCCAGCACTAGTGGAGATTCACATCCACTACCTCAGTCCTTGGCAGGATAAAGCACTCTGTGCACAAGGCCCCCTCCAGAACCAGTGGAGAGATACACCCACTACCTCAGTCCTTGGCAGGATGAAGCACTCTGGGCACAAGGCCCCCTCCAGAACCAGTGGAGATTCACATCCACTACCTCAGTCCTTGGCAGGATGAAGCACTCTGGGCACAAAGCCCCCTCCAGAACCAGTGGAGTGAGGCATCCAATACCTCAGTCCTTGGCAGGATGAAGCTCTCTGGGCACAAGGCCCCCTCCAGAACTAGTGGAGATTCACATCCACTACCTCAGTCCTTGGCAGGATGAAGCACTCTGGGCACAAGGCCCCCTCCAGAACCAGTGGAGATTCACATCCACTACCTCTGTCTCTGGCAGGATGAAGCACTCTGGGAACAAGGGCCCCCTCCAGAACCAGTGGAGAGATACATCCACCACCTCAGTCCTTGGCAGGATGAAGCCTAGGCACAAGGTCCCCTCCAGAACCAGTGGAGATTCCCATCCACTACCTCTGTCCTTGGCAGGATGAAGCACTCTGGGCACAAGGCCCCCTCCAGAACCAGTGGAGATTCACATCCACTACCTCTGTCCTTGGCAGGATGAAGCACTCTGGGCACAAAGCCCCCTCCAGAACCAGTGGAGTAAGGCATCCACTACCTCAGTCCTTGGCAGGATGAAGCACTCTGGCCACAAGGCCCCCTCCAGAACCAGTGGAGATTCACATCCACTACCTCAGTCCTTGGCATGACGAAGCACTCTGGGCACAAGGCCCCCTCCAGAACCAGTGGAGAGATCCATCCACTACCACAGTCCTTGGTAGGATGAAGCACTCTGTGCACAAAGCCCCCTACAGAACCAGTGGAGTAAGGAATCCAATACCTCAGTCCTTGGCAGGATGAAGCACTCTGGGCACAAGTCCCCCTCCAGAACTAGTGGAGATTCACATCCACTACCTCAGTCCTTGGCAGGATGAAGTACTCTGGGCACAAGGCCACCTCCAGAACCAGTGGAGAGATACATCCACTACTACAGTCCTTGGCAGGATGAAGCACTCTGGGCACAAGGCCCCCTCCAGAACCAGTGAAGATTCTCATCCACTACCTCAGTTCTTGGCAGGATGAAGCACTCTGGGCACAAGGCCCCCTCCAGAACCAGTGGAGAGATACATCCACTACCTCAGTACTTGGCAGGATGAAGCACTCTGGGCACAAGGCCCCCTCCAGAACCAGTGGAGATTCACATCCACTACCTCTGTCCTTGGCAGGATGAAGCACTCTGGGCACAAGGCCTCCTCCAGAACCAGTGGAGAGATACACCCACTACCTCTGTCCTTGGCAGGATGAAGCACTCTGGGCACAAGGCCCCCTCCAGAACCAGTGGAGAGACACATCCACTACCTCAGTCCTTGGCAGGATGAAGCACTTTAGGCACAAGGCCCCCTCCAGAACCAGTGGAGATTCCCATCCACTACCTCTGTCCTTGGCAGGATGAAGCACTCTGGGCACAAGGCCCCCTCCAGATCCAGTGGAGAGATACATCCACTACCTCAGACCTTGGCAGGATGAAGCACTCTGAGCATAAGGCCCCCTCCAGAACCAGTGGAGATTCACATCCACTACCTTAGTCCTTGGCAGGATGAAGCACTCTGGGCACAAGGCCCCCTCCAGAACCAGTGGAGAGATACATCCACTTCTTCAGTCCTTGGCAGGATGAAGCACTCTGGGCACAAGGCGCCCTCCAGAACCAGTGGAGATTCACATCCACAACCTCTGTCCTTGGCAGGATGAAGCACTCTGGGCACAAGGCCCCCTACAGAACCAGTGGAGAGACACATCCACTACCTCAGTCCTTGGCAGGATGAAGCACTCTAGGCACAAGGCCCCCTCCAGAACCAGTGGAGATTCCCATCCACTACCTCCGTCCTTGGCAGGATGAAGCACTCTGGGCACAAGGCCCCCTCCAGAACCAGTGGAGATTCACATCCACTACATCTGTCCTTGCAGGATGAAGCACTCTGGGCACAAGGCCCCCTCCAGAACCAGTGGAGAGATACACCCACTACCTCAGTCCTTGGCAGGATGAAGAATTCTGGGCACAAGGCCCCCTCCAGAACCAGTGGAGATTCACATCCAATACCTCAGTCCTTGGCAGGATGAAGCACTCTGGGCACAAGGTCCCCTCCAGAACCAGTGGAGAGATACATCCACTACCTCAGTCCTTGGCAGGATGAAGCACTCTGGGCACAAGGCCCCCTCCAGAACCAGTGGAGATTCACATCCACTACCTCTGTCCTTGGCAGGATGAAGCACTCTGGGCACAATTCCCCCTCCAGAACCAGTGGAGAGATACATCCACTACCTCAGTCCTTGGCAGGATGAAGCACTCCAGGCACAAGGTCCCCTCCAGAACCAGTGGAGATTCCCATCCACTACCTCTGTCCTTTGCAGGATGAAGCACTCTGAGCACAAGGCCCCCTCCAGAACCAGTGTAGATTCACATCCACTACCTCTGTCCTTGGCAGGATGAAGCACTCTGGGCACAAGGCCCCCTCCAAAACCAGTGGAGAGATACATCCACTACCTCAGTCCTTGGCAGGATGAAGCACTCTGGGCACAAAGCCCCCTCCAGAACCAGTGGAGTAAGGCATCCAATACCTCAGTCCTTGGCAGGATGAAGCACACTGGACACAAGGCCCCCTCCAGCACTAGTGGAGATTCACATCCACTACCTCAGTCCTTGGCAGGATGAAGCACTCTGTGCACAAGGCACCCTCCAGAACCAGTGGAGAGATACACCCACTACCTCAGTCCTTGGCAGGATGAAGCACTCTGGGCACAAGGCCCCCTCCAGAACCAGTGGAGTAAGGCATCCACTGCCTCAGTCCTTGTCAGGATGAAGCACTCTGGGCACAAGGCCCCCTCCAGAACCAGTGGAGAGATACATCCACTTCCTCAGTCCTTGGCAGATTGAACCACTCTGGGCACAAAGCCCCCTCCAGAACCAGTGGAGTAAGGCATCCAATACATCAGTCCTTGGCAGGATGAAGCACTCTGGATAGAAGGCCCCCTCCAGCACTAGTGGAGATTCACATCCACTACCTCAGTCCTTCGCAGGATGAAGCGCTCTGGGCACAAGGCCCCCTCCAGAACCAGTGGAGTAAGGCATCCACTGCCTCAGTCCTTGTAAGGATGAAGCACTCTGGGCACAAGGCCCCCTCCAGAACCAGTGGAGAGATACATCCACTACCTCAGTCCTTGGCAGGATGAACCACTCTGGGCACAAAGCCCCCTCCAGAACCAGTGGAGTAAGGCATCCAATACCTCAGTCCTTGGCAGGATGAAGCACTCTGGATAGAAGGCCCCCTCCAGCACTAGTGGAGATTCACATCCACTACCTCAGTCCTTGGCAGGATGAAGCACTCTGGGCACAAGGCCCCCCAAGAACCAGTGGAGAGATACATCCACTACCTCAGTCTTTGGCAGGATGAAGCACTCTGGGCACAAGGCCCACTCCAGAACCAATGGAAATTCACATCCACTACCTCAGTCCTTGGCATGATGAAGCACTCGGGGCACAAGGCCCCCTCCAGAACCAGTGGAGAGATACATCCACTACCTCAGTCCTTGGCAGGATGAAGCACTCTGGGCACAAGGCCCCCTCCAGAACCAGTGGAGAGATACATCCAGTACCTCAGTCCTTGGCAGGATGAAGCACCCTGGGCACAAGGCCCCATCCAGAACCAGTGGAGAGATACATCCACTAACTCAGTCCTTGGCAGGATGAAGCACTCATGGCACAAAGCCCCCTCCACAACCAGTGGAGTAAGGCATCCAATACCTCAGTCCTTGGCAGGATGAAGCACTCTGGACACAAGGCCCCCTCCAGCACTAGTGGAGATTCACATCCACTACCTCAGTCCTTGGCAGGATGAAGCACTCTGTGCACAAGGCCCCCTCCAGAACCAGTGGAGAGATACACCCACTACCTCAGTCCTTGGCAGGATGAAGCACTCTGGGCACAAGGCCCCCTCCAGAACCAGTGGAGATTCACATCCACTACCTCAGTCCTTGGCAGGATGAAGCACTCTGGGCACAAAGCCCCCTCCAGAACCAGTGGAGTGAGGCATCCAATACCTCAGTCCTTGGCAGGATGAAGCTCTCTGGGCACAAGGCCCCCTCCAGAACTAGTGGAGATTCACATCCACTACCTCAGTCCTTGGCAGGATGAAGCACTCTGGGCACAAGGCCCCCTCCAGAACCAGTGGAGAGATACATCCACTACCTCAGTCCTTGGCAGGATGAAGCACTCTGGGCACAAGGCCCCCTCCAGAACCAGTGGAGATTCACATCCACTACCTCTGTCTCTGGCAGGATGAAGAACTCTGGGAACAAGGGCCCCCTCCAGAACGAGTGGAGAGATACATCCACCACCTCAGTCCTTGGCAGGATGAAGCCTAGGCACAAGGTCCCCTCCAGAACCAGTGGAGATTCCCATCCACTACCTCTGTCCTTGGCAGGATGAAGCACTCTGGGCACAAGGCCCCCTCCAGAACCAGTGGAGATTCACATCCACTACCTCTGTCCTTGGCAGGATGAAGCACTCTGGGCACAAAGCCCCCTCCAGAACCAGTGGAGTAAGGCATCCACTACCTCAGTCCTTGGCAGGATGAAGCACTCTGGCCACAAGGCCCCCTCCAGAACCAGTGGAGATTCACATCCACTACCTCAGTCCTTGGCATGACGAAGCACTCTGGGCACAAGGCCCCCTCCAGAACCAGTGGAGAGATCCATCCACTACCACAGTCCTTGGTAGGATGAAGCACTCTGTGCACAAAGCCCCCTACAGAACCAGTGGAGTAAGGAATCCAATACCTCAGTCCTTGGCAGGATGAAGCACTCTGGGCACAAGTCCCCCTCCAGAACTAGTGGAGATTCACATCCACTACCTCAGTCCTTGGCAGGATGAAGTACTCTGGGCACAAGGCCCCCTCCAGAACCAGTGGAGAGATACATCCACTACTACAGTCCTTGGCAGGATGAAGCACTCTGGGCACAAGGCCCCCTCCAGAACCAGTGAAGATTCACATCCACTACCTCAGTTCTTGGCAGGATGAAGCACTCTGGGCACAAGGCCCCCTCCAGAACCAGTGGAGAGATACATCCACTACCTCAGTACTTGGCAGGATGAAGCACTCTGGGCACAAGGCCCCCTCCAGAACCAGTGGAGATTCACATCCACTACCTCTGTCCTTGGCAGGATGAAGCATTCTGGGCACAAGGCCTCCTCCAGAACCAGTGGAGAGATACACCCACTACCTCTGTCCTTGGCAGGATGAAGCACTCTGGGCACAAGGCCCCCTCCAGAACCAGTGGAGAGACACATCCACTACCTCAGTCCTTGGCAGGATGAAGCACTTTAGGCACAAGGCCCCCTCCAGAACCAGTGGAGATTCCCATCCACTACCTCTGTCCTTGGCAGGATGAAGCACTCTGGGCACAAGGCCCCCTCCAGAACCAGTGGAGAGATACATCCACTACCTCAGACCTTGGCAGGATGAAGCACTCTGAGCACAAGGCCCCCTCCAGAACCAGTGGAGAGACACATCCACTACCTCAGTCCTTGGCAGGATGAAGCACTTTAGGCACAAGGCCCCCTCCAGAACCAGTGGAGATTCCCATCCACTACCTCTGTCCTTGGCAGGATGAAGCACTCTGGGCACAAGGCCCCCTCCAGAACCAGTGGAGAGATACATCCACTACCTCAGACCTTGGCAGGATGAAGCACTCTGAGCACAAGGCCCCCTCCAGAACCAGTGGAGATTCACATCCACTACCTTAGTCCTTGGCAGGATGAAGCACTCTGGGCACAAGGCCCCCTCCAGAACCAGTGGAGAGATACATCCACTTCTTCAGTCCTTGGCAGGATGAAGCACTCTGGGCACAAGGCGCCCTCCAGAACCAGTGGAGATTCACATCCACAACCTCTGTCCTTGGCAGGATGAAGCACTCTGGGCACAAGGCCCCCTACAGAACCAGTGGAGAGACACATCCACTACCTCAGTCCTTGGCAGGATGAAGCACTCTAGGCACAAGGCCCCCTCCAGAACCAGTGGAGATTCCCATCCACTACCTCCGTCCTTGGCAGGATGAAGCACTCTGGGCACAAGGCCCCCTCCAGAACCAGTGGAGATTCACATCCACTACATCTGTCCTTGCAGGATGAAGCACTCTGGGCACAAGGCCCCCTCCAGAACCAGTGGAGAGATACACCCACTACCTCAGTCCTTGGCAGGATGAAGCATTCTGGGCACAAGGCCCCCTCCAGAACCAGTGGAGATTCACATCCAATACCTCAGTCCTTGGCAGGATGAAGCACTCTGGGCACAAGGTCCCCTCCAGAACCAGTGGAGAGATACATCCACTACCTCAGTCCTTGGCAGGATGAAGCACTCTGGGCACAAGGCCCCCTCCAGAACCAGTGGAGATTCACATCCACTACCTCAGTCCTTGGCAGGATGAAGCACTCTGGGAACAAGGCCCCCTCCAGAACCAATGGAGAATTACATCCACCTCCTCAGTCCTTGGCAGGATGAAGCACTCTAGGCACAAGGCCCCCTCCAGAACCAGTAGAGATTCACATCCACTACCTGAGTCCTTGGCAGGATGAAGCACTCTCGGCACAAGGCCCCCTCCAGAACCAGTGGAGTAAGGCATCCACTACCTCAGTCCTTGGCAGGATGAAGCACTCTGGTCACAAGGCCCCCTCCAGAACCAGTAGAGATTCAAATCCACTTCCTCAGTCCTTGGCAGGATGAAGCACTCTGGGCACAAGGCCCCCTCCAGAACCAGTGGAGAGATACACCCACTACCTCAGTCCTTGGCAGGATGAAGCACTCTGGGCACAAGGCCCCCTCCAGAACCAGTGGAGATTCACATCCACTACCTCAGTCCTTGGCATGATGAAGCCCTCTGGGCACAAGGCCCCCTCCAGAACCAGTGGGGAGATACATCCACTACCTCAGTCCTTGGCAGGATGAAGCACTCTGGGCACAAAGCCCCCTCCAGAACCAGTGGAGTGAGGCATCCAATACCTCAGTCCTTGGCAGGATGAAGCACTCTGGGCACAAGGCCCCCTCCAGAACTAGTGGAGATTCACATCCACTACCTCAGTCCTTGGCAGGATGAAGCACTCTGGGCACAAGGCCCCCTCCAGAACCAGTGGAGAGATACATCCACTACCTCAGTCCTTGGCAGGATGAAGCACTCTGGGCACAAGGCCACCTCCAGAACCAGTGGAGATTCACATCCACTACCTCTGTTCTTGGCAGGATGAAGTACTCTGGGCACAAGGCCCCCTCCAGAACTAGTGGAGAGATACACCCACTACCTCAGTCCTTTGCAGGATGAAGCATTCTGGGCACAAGCCCCCCCCCAGAACCAGTGGAGATCACATCCACTACCTCAGTCCTTGGCAGGATGAAGCACTCTGGGCAAAAGGCCCCCTCCAGAACCAGTGAAGAGATACATCCACTACCTCAGTCTTTGGCAGGATGAAGCACTCTGGGAACAAGGCCCCCTCCAGAACCAGTGGAGAGATACATCCACCACCTCAGTCCTTGGCAGGATGAAGCACTCTAGTCACAGGGCCCCCTCCAGAACCAGTAGAGATTCACATCCACTACCTGAGTCCTTGGCAGGATTAAGCACTCTGGGCACAAGGCCCCCTCCAGAACCAGTGGAGTAAGGCATCCACTACCTCAGTCCTTGGCAGGATGAAGCACTCTGGGCACAAGGCCCCCTCCAGAACCAGTAGAGATTCACATCCACTTCCTCAGTCCTTGGCAGCATGAAGCACTCTGGGCACAAGGCCCCCTCCAGAATCAGTGAAGATTCACATCCACTACCTCAGTTCTTGGCAGGATGAAGCACTCTGGGCACAAGGCCCCCTCCAGAACCAGTGGAGAGATACATCCACTACCTCAGTCCTTGGCAGGATGAAGCACTCTGGGCACAAGGCCCCCTCCAGAACCAGTGGAGATTCATATCCACTACCTCTGTCCTTGGCAGGATGAAGCACTCTGGGCACAAGGCCCCCTCCAGAACCAGTGGAGAGATACACCCACTACCTCAGTCCTTGGCAGGATGAAGCATTCTGGGCACAAGGCCCCCCCAGAACCAGTGGAGATTCACATCCACTACCTCAGTCCTTTGCAGGATGAAGCACTCTGGGCACAAGGTCCCCTCAAGAACCAGTGGAGAGATACATCCACTACCTCAGTCCTTGGCAGGATGAAGCACTCTGGGAACAAGGCCCCCTCCAGAACCAATGGAGAATTACATCCACCTCCTCAGTCCTTGGCAGGATGAAGCACTCTAGGCACAAGGCCCCCTCCAGAACCAGTAGAGATTCACATCCACTACCTGAGTCCTTGGCAGGATGAAGCACTCTCGGCACAAGGCCCCCTCCAGAACCAGTGGAGTAAGGCATCCACTACCTCAGTCCTTGGCAGGATGAAGCACTCTGGTCACAAGGCCCCCTCCAGAACCAGTAGAGATTCACATCCACTTCCTCAGTCCTTGGCAGGATGAAGCACTCTGGGCACAAGGCCCCCTCCAGAACCAGTGGAGAGATACACCCACTACCTCAGTCCTTGGCAGGATGAAGCACTCTGGGCACAAGGCCCCCTCCAGAACCAGTGGAGATTCACATCCACTACCTCAGTCCTTGGCATGATGAAGCCCTCTGGGCACAAGGCCCCCTCCAGAACCAGTGGAGAGATACATCCACTACCTCAGTCCTTGGCAGGATGAAGCACTCTGGGAACAAGGCCCCCTCCAGAACCAATGGAGAATTACATCCACCTCCTCAGTCCTTGGCAGGATGAAGCACTCTAGGCACAAGGCCCCCTCCAGAACCAGTAGAGATTCACATCCACTACCTGAGTCCTTGGCAGGATGAAGCACTCTCGGCACAAGGCCCCCTCCAGAACCAGTGGAGTAAGGCATCCACTACCTCAGTCCTTGGCAGGATGAAGCACTCTGGTCACAAGGCCCCCTCCAGAACCAGTAGAGATTCACATCCACTTCCTCAGTCCTTGGCAGGATAAAGCACTCTGGGCACAAGGCCCCCTCCAGAACCAGTGGAGAGATACACCCACTACCTCAGTCCTTGGCAGGATGAAGCACTCTGGGCCCAAGGCCCCCTCCAGAACCAGTGGAGATTCACATCCACTACCTCAGTCCTTGGCATGATGAAGCCCTCTGGGCACAAGGCCCCCTCCAGAACCAGTGGAGAGATACATCCACTACCTCAGTCCTTGGCAGGATGAAGCACTCTGGGCACAAAGCCACCTCCAGAACCAGTGGAGTGAGGCATCCAATACCTCAGTCCTTGGCAGGATGAAGCACTCTGGGCACAAGGCCCCCTCCAGAACTAGTGGAGATTCACATCCACTACCTCAGTCCTTGGCAGGATGAAGCACTCTGGGCACAAGGCCCCCTCCAGAACCAGTGGAGAGATACATCCACTACCTCAGTCCTTGGCAGGATGAAGCACTCTGGGCACAAGGCCCCCTCCAGAACCAGTGGAGATTCACATCCACTACCTCTGTTCTTGGCAGGATGAAGCACTCTGGGCACAAGGCCCCCTCCAGAACTAGTGGAGAGATACACCCACTACCTCAGTCCTTTGCAGGATGAAGCATTCTGGGCACAAGCCCCCCCCCAGAACCAGTGGAGATCACATCCACTACCTCAGTCCTTGGCAGGATGAAGCCCTCTGGGCACAAGGCCCCCTCCAGAACCAGTAGAGATTCACATCCACTACCTGAGTCCTTGGCAGGATGAAGCACTCTCGGCACAAGGCCCCCTCCAGAACCAGTGGAGTAAGGCATCCACTACCTCAGTCCTTGGCAGGATGAAGCACTCTGGTCACAAGGCCCCCTCCAGAACCAGTAGAGATTCACATCCACTTCCTCAGTCCTTGGCAGGATAAAGCACTCTGGGCACAAGGCCCCCTCCAGAACCAGTGGAGAGATACACCCACTACCTCAGTCCTTGGCAGGATGAAGCACTCTGGGCACAAGGTCCCCTCCAGAACCAGTGGAGATTCACATCCACTACCTCAGTCCTTGGCATGATGAAGCCCTCTGGGCACAAGGCCCCCTCCAGAACCAGTGGAGAGATACATCCACTACCTCAGTCCTTGGCAGGATGAAGCACTCTGGGCACAAAGCCACCTCCAGAACCAGTGGAGTGAGGCATCCAATACCTCAGTCCTTGGCAGGATGAAGCACTCTGGGCACAAGGCCCCCTCCAGAACTAGTGGAGATTCACATCCACTACCTCAGTCCTTGGCAGGATGAAGCACTCTGGGCACAAGGCCCCCTCCAGAACCAGTGGAGAGATACATCCACTACCTCAGTCCTTGGCAGGATGAAGCACTCTGGGCACAAGGCCCCCTCCAGAACCAGTGGAGATTCACATCCACTACCTCTGTTCTTGGCAGGATGAAGCACTCTGGGCACAAGGCCCCCTCCAGAACTAGTGGAGAGATACACCCACTACCTCAGTCCTTTGCAGGATGAAGCATTCTGGGCACAAGCCCCCCCCCCAGAACCAGTGGAGATCACATCCACTACCTCAGTCCTTGGCAGGATGAAGCACTCTGGGCAAAAGGCCCCCTCCAGAACCAGTGAAGAGATACATCCACTACCTTAGTCTTTGGCAGGATGAAGCACTCTGGGAACAAGGCCCCCTCCAGAACCAGTGGAGAGATACATCCACCACCTCAGTCCTTGGCAGGATGAGGCACTCTAGGCACAGGGCCCCCTCCAGAACCAGTAGAGATTCACATCCACTACCTGAGTCCTTGGCAGGATGAAGCACTCTGGGCACAAGGCCCCCTCCAGAACCAGTGGAGTAAGGCATCCACTACCTCAGTCTTTGGCAGGATGAAGCACTCTGGGCACAAGGCCCCCTCCAGAACCAGTAGAGATTCACATCCACTTCCTCAGTCCTTGGCAGGATGAAGCACTCTGGGCACAAGGCCCCCTCCAGAATCAGTGAAGATTCACATCCACTACCTCAGTTCTTGGCAGGATGAAGCACTCTGGGCACAAGGCCCCCTCCAGAACCAGTGGAGAGATACATCCACTACCTCAGTCCTTGGCAGGATGAAGCACTCTGGGCACAAGGCCCCCTCCAGAACCAGTGGAGATTCACATCCACTACCTCTGTCCTTGGCAGGATGAAGCACTCTGGGCACAAGGCCCCCTCCAGAACCAGTGTAGAGATACACCCACTTCCTCAGTCCTTGGCAGGATGAAGCATTCTGGGCACAAGGCCCCCCCAGAACCAGTGGAGATTCACATCCACTACCTCAGTCCTTGGCAGGATGAAGCACTCTGGGCACAAGGTCCCCTCAAGAACCAGTGGAGAGATACATCCACTACCTCAGTCCTTGGCAGGATGAAGCACTCTGGGAACAAAGCCCCCTCCAGAACCAGTGGAAAGATACATCCACCACCTCAGTCCTTGGCAGGATGAAGCACTCTAGGCACAAGGCCCCCTCCAGAACCAGTAGAGATTCACATCCACTACCTGAGTCCTTGGCAGGATGAAGCACTCTGGGCACAAGGCCCCCTCCAGAATCAGTGGAGTAAGGCATCCACTATCTCAGTCCTTGGCAGGATGAACACTCTGGGCACAAGGCCCCTTCCAGAACCAGTAGATATTCACATCCACTTCCTCAGTCCTTGGCAGGATGAAGCACTCTGGGCACAAGGCCCCCTCCAGAACCAGTGGAGAGATACACCCACTACCTCAGTCCTTGGCAGGATGAAGCACTCTGGGCACAAGGCCCCCTCCAGACCCAGTGGAGATTCACATCCACTACCTCAGTCCTTGGCATGATGAAGCACTCTGGGCACAAGGCCCCCTCCAGAACCAGTGGAGAGATACATCCACTACCTCAGTCCTTGGCAGGATGAAGCACTCTGGGCACAAGGCCCCCTCCAGAACCAGTGGAGATTCACATCCACTACCTCTGTCCTTGGCAGGATGAAGCACTCTGGGCACAAGGCCCCCTCCAGAACCAGTGGAGAGATACACCCACTACCTCAGTCCTTGGCAGGATGAAGCATTCTGGGCACAAGGCCCCCCCAGAACCAGTGGAGATTCACATCCACTACCTCAGTCCTTTGCAGGATGAAGCACTCTGGGCACAAGGTCCCCTCAAGAACCAGTGGAGAGATACATCCACTACCTCAGTCCTTGGCAGGATGAAGCACTCTGGGAACAAGGCCCCCTCCAGAACCAATGGAGAATTACATCCACCTCCTCAGTCCCTGGCAGGATGAAGCACTCTAGGCACAAGGCCCCCTCCAGAACCAGTAGAGATTCACATCCACTACCTGAGTCCTTGGCAGGATGAAGCACTCTCGGCACAAGGCCCCCTCCAGAACCAGTGGAGTAAGGCATCCACTACCTCAGTCCTTGGCAGGATGAAGCACTCTGGTCACAAGGCCCCCTCCAGAACCAGTAGAGATTCACATCCACTTCCTCAGTCCTTGGCAGGATGAAGCACTCTGGGCACAAGGCCCCCTCCAGAACCAGTGGAGAGATACACCCACTACCTCAGTCCTTGGCAGGATGAAGCACTCTGGGCACAAGGCCCCCTCCAGAACACGTGGAGATTCACATCCACTACCTCAGTCCTTGGCATGATGAAGCCCTCTGGGCACAAGGCCCCCTCCAGAACCAGTGGAGAGATACATCCACTACCTCAGTCCTTGGCAGGATGAAGCACTCTGGGCACAAAGCCCCCTCCAGAACCAGTGGAGTGAGGCATCCAATACCTCAGTCCTTGGCAGGATGAAGCACTCTGGGCACAAGGCCCCCTCCAGAACTAGTGGAGATTCACATCCACTACCTCAGTCCTTGGCAGGATGAAGCACTCTGGGCACAAGGCCCCCTCCAGAACCAGTGGAGAGATACATCCACTACCTCAGTCCTTGGCAGGATGAAGCACTCTGGGCACAAGGCCCCCTCCAGAACCAGTGGAGATTCACATCCACTACCTCTGTTCTTGGCAGGATGAAGCACTCTGGGCACAAGGCCCCCTCCAGAACTAGTGGAGAGATACACCCACTACCTCAGTCCTTTGCAGGATGAAGCATTCTGGGCACAAGCCCCTGCCCAGAACCAGTGGAGATCACATCACTACCTCAGTCCTTGGCAGGATGAAGCACTCTGGGCAAAAGGCCCCCTCCAGAACCAGTGAAGAGATACATCCACTACCTCAGTCTTTGGCAGGATGAAGCACTCTGGGAACAAGGCCCCCTCCAGAACCAGTGGAGAGATACATCCACCACCTCAGTCCTTGGCAGGATGAAGCACTCTAGGCACAGGGCCCCCTCCAGAACCAGTAGAGATTCACATCCACTACCTGAGTCCTTGGCAGGATTAAGCACTCTGGGCACAAGGCCCCCTCCAGAACCAGTGGAGTAAGGCATCCACTACCTCAGTCCTTGGCAGGATGAAGCACTCTGGGCACAAGGCCCCCTCCAGAACCAGTAGAGATTCACATCCACTTCCTCAGTCCTTGGCAGGATGAAGCACTCTGGGCACAAGGCCCCCTCCAGAATCAGTGAAGATTCACATCCACTACCTCAGTTCTTGGCAGGATGAAGCACTCTGGGCACAAGGCCCCCTCCAGAACCAGTGGAGAGATACATCCACTACCTCAGTCCTTGGCAGGATGAAGCACTCTGGGCACAAGGCCCCCTCCAGAACCAGTGGAGATTCACATCCACTACCTCTGTCCTTGGCAGGATGAAGCACTCTGGGCACAAGGCCCCCTCCAGAACCAGTGTAGAGATACACCCACTTCCTCAGTCCTTGGCAGGATGAAGCATTCTGGGCACAAGGCCCCCCCAGAACCAGTGGAGATTCACATCCACTACCTCAGTCCTTTGCAGGATGAAGCACTCTGGGCACAAGGTCCCCTCAAGAACCAGTGGAGAGATACATCCACTACCTCAGTCCTTGGCAGGATGAAGCACTCTGGGAACAAGGCCCCCTCCAGAACCAATGGAGAATTACATCCACCTCCTCAGTCCTTGGCAGGATGAAGCACTCTAGGCACAAGGCCCCCTCCAGAACCAGTAGAGATTCACATCCACTACCTGAGTCCTTGGCAGGATGAAGCACTCTCGGCACAAGGCCCCCTGCAGAACCAGTGGAGTAAGGCATCCACTACCTCAGTCCTTGGCAGGATGAAGCACTCTGGTCACAAGGCCCCCTCCAGAACCAGTAGAGATTCACATCCACTTCCTCAGTCCTTGGCAGGATAAAGCACTCTGGGCACAAGGCCCCCTCCAGAACCAGTGGAGAGATACACCCACTACCTCAGTCCTTGGCAGGATGAAGCACTCTGGGCACAAGGCCCCCTCCAGAACCAGTGGAGATTCACATCCACTACCTCAGTCCTTGGCATGATGAAGCCCTCTGGGCACAAGGCCCCCTCCAGAACCAGTGGAGAGATACATCCACTACCTCAGTCCTTGGCAGGATGAAGCACTCTGGGCACAAAGCCCCCTCCAGAACCAGTGGAGTGAGGCATCCAATACCTCAGTCCTTGGCAGGATGAAGCACTCTGGGCACAAGGCCCCCTCCAGAACCAGTTTAGAGATACATCCACTACTACAGTCCTTGGCAGGATGAAGCGCTCTGGGCACAAGGCCCCCTCCAGAACCAGTGAAGATTCACATCCACTACCTCAGTTCTTGGCAGGATGAAGCACTCTGGGCACAAGGCCCCCTCCAGAACTTGGCAGGAAGAAGCACTCTGGGCACAAGGCCCCCTCCAGAACCAGTGGAGAGATACATCCACTACCTCAGTACTTGGCAGGATGAAGCACTCTGGGCACAAGGCCCCCTCCAGAACCAGTGGAGATTCACATCCACTACCTCTGTCCTTGGCAGGATGAAGCACTCTGGGCACAAGGCCCCCTCCAGAACCAGTGGAGAGATACACCCACTACCTCTGTCCTTGGCAGGATGAAGCACTCTGGGCACAAGGCCCCCTCCAGAACCAGTGGAGAGACACATCCACTACCTCAGTCCTTGGCAGGATGAAGCACTTTAGGCACAAGGCCCCCTCCTGAACCAGTGGAGATTCCCATCCACTACCTCCGTCCTTGGCAGGATGAAGCACTCTGGGCACAAGGCCCCCTCCAGAACCAGTGGAGAGATACATCCACTACCTCAGACCTTGGAGGATGAAGCACTCTGGGCACAAGGCCCCCTCCAGAACCAATGGAGATTCACATCCACTACCTTAGTCCTTGGCAGGATGAAGCACTCTGGGCACAAGGCCCCCTCCAGAACCAGTGGAGAGATACATCCACTACCTCAGTCCTTGGCAGGATGAAGCACTCTGGGCAAAAGGCCCCCTCCAGAACCAGTGTAGATTCACATCCACAAATCTGTCCTTGGCAGGATGAAGCACTCTGGGCACAAGGCCCCCTCCAGAACCAGTGGAGAGACACATCCACTACCTCAGTCCTTGGCAGGATGAAGCACTCTAGGCACAAGGCCCCCTCCAGAACCAGTGGAGATTCCCATCCACTACCTCCGTCCTTGGCAGGATGAAGCACTCTGGGCACAAGGCCCCCTCTAGAACCAGTGGAGAGATACATCCACTACCTCAGACCTTGGCAGGATGAAGCACTCTGGGCACAAGGCCCCCTCCAGAACCAGTGGAGATTCACATCCACTACCTTAGTCAATGGCAGGATGAAGCACTCTGGGCACAAGGCCCCCTCCAGAACCAGTTTAGAGATACATCCACTACCTCATTCCTTGGCAGGATGAAGCGCTCTGGGCACAAGGCCCCCTCCAGAACCAGCGAAGATTCACATCCACTACCTCAGTTCTTGGCAGTATGAAGCACTCTGGGCACAAAGCCCCCTCCAGAACACCAGTGGAGATTCACATCCAATACCTCAGTCCTTGGCAGGATGAAGCACTCTGGGCACAAGGCCCCCTCCAGAACCAGTGGAGATTCCCATTCACTACCTCTGTCATTGGCAGGATGAAGCACTCTGAGCACAAGGCCCCCTCCAGAACCAGTGGAGATTCACATCCACTACCTCAGTCCTTGGCAGGATAAAGCACTCTGGGCAGAAGGCCCCCTCCAGAACCAGTGGAGCGATACATCCACGACCTCAGTCCTTGGCAGGATAAAGCACTCTGGGCACAAGGCCCCCTCCAGAACCAGTGGAGATTCACATCCACTACCTCAGTTCTTGGCAGTATGAAGCACTCTGGGCACAAAGCCCCCTCCAGAACACCAGTGGAGATTCACATCCAATACCTCAGTCCTTGGCAGGATGAAGCACTCTGGGCACAAGGCCCCCTCCAGAACCAGTGGAGATTCCCATCCACTACCTCTGTCATTGGCAGGATGAAGCACTCTGGGCACAAGGCCCCCTCCAGAACCAGTGGAGATTCACATCCACTACCTCAGTCCTTGGCAGGATAAAGCACTCTGGGCAGAAGGCCCCCTCCAGAACCAGTGGAGCGATACATCCACGACCTCAGTCCTTGGCAGGATAAAGCACTCTGGGCACAAGGCCCCCTCCAGAACCAGTGGAGATTCACATCCACTACCTCAGTCCTTGGCATGACGAAGCACTCTGGGCACAAGGCCCCCTCCAGAACCAGTGGAGAGATCCATCCACTACCACAGTCCTTGGCAGGATGAAGCACTCTGTGCACAAAGCCCCCTCCTGAACCAGTGGAGTAAGGCATCCAATACCTCAGTCCTTGGCAGGATGAAGCACTCTGGGCACAAGTCCCCCTCCAGAACTAGTAGAGATTCACATCCACTACCTCAGTCCTTGGCAGGATGAAGTACTCTGGGCACAAGGCCCCCTCCAGAACCAGTTTAGAGATACATCCACTACTACAGTCCTTGGCAGGATGAAGCGCTCTGGGCACAAGGCCCCCTCCAGAACCAGTGAAGATTCACATCCACTACCTCAGTTCTTGGCAGGATGAAGCACTCTGGGCACAAGGCCCCCTCCAGAACTTGGCAGGAAGAAGCACTCTGGGCACAAGGCCCCCTCCAGAACCAGTGGAGAGATACATCCACTACCTCAGTACTTGGCAGGATGAAGCACTCTGGGCACAAGGCCCCCTCCAGAACCAGTGGAGATTCACATCCACTACCTCTGTCCTTGGCAGGATGAAGCACTCTGGGCACAAGGCCCCCTCCAGAACCAGTGGAGAGATACACCCACTACCTCTGTCCTTGGCATTATGAAGCACTCTGGGCACAAGGCCCCCTCCAGAACCAGTGGAGAGACACATCCACTACCTCAGTCCTTGGCAGGATGAAGCACTTTAGGCACAAGGCCCCCTCCTGAACCAGTGGAGATTCCCATCCACTACCTCCGTCCTTGGCAGGATGAAGCACTCTGGGCACAAGGCCCCCTCCAGAACCAGTGGAGAGATACATCCACTACCTCAGACCTTGGAGGATGAAGCACTCTGGGCACAAGGCCCCCTCCAGAACCAATGAAGATTCACATCCACTACCTTAGTCCTTGGCAGGATGAAGCACTCTGGGCACAAGGCCCCCTCCAGAACCAGTGGAGAGATACATCCACTACCTCAGTCCTTGGCAGGATGAAGCACTCTGGGCAAAAGGCCCCCTCCAGAACCAGTGGAGATTCACATCCACAACGTCTGTCCTTGGCAGGATGAAGCACTCTGGGCACAAGGCCCCCTCCAGAACCAGTGGAGAGACACATCCACTACCTCAGTCCTTGGCAGGATGAAGCACTCTAGGCACAAGGCCCCCTCCAGAACCAGTGGAGATTCCCATCCACTACCTCCGTCCTTGGCAGGATGAAGCACTCTGGGCACAAGGCCCCCTCCAGAACCAGTGGAGAGATACATCCACTACCTCAGACCTTGGCAGGATGAAGCACTCTGGGCACAAGGCCCCCTCCAGAACCAGTGGAGATTCACATCCACTACCTTAGTCAATGGCAGGATGAAGCACTCTGGGCACAAGGCCCCCTCCAGAACCAGTGGAGAGATACATCCACTACCTCATTCCTTGGCAGGATGAAGCGCTCTGGGCACAAGGCCCCCTCCAGAACCAGCGAAGATTCACATCCACTACCTCAGTTCTTGGCAGTATGAAGCACTCTGGGCACAAAGCCCCCTCCAGAACACCAGTGGAGATTCACATCCAATACCTCAGTCCTTGGCAGGATGAAGCACTCTGGGCACAAGGCCCCCTCCAAAACCAGTGGAGATTCCCATCCACTACCTCTGTCATTGGCAGGATGAAGCACTCTGAGCACAAGGCCCCCTCCAGAACCAGTGGAGATTCACATCCCCTACCTCTGTCCTTGGCAGGATGAAGCACTCTGGGCACAAGGCCCCCTCCAGAACCTGTGGAGAGATACATCCACTACCTCAGTCCTTGGCAGGATGAAGCACTCTGTGCACAAAGCCCCCTCCAGAACCAGTGGAGTAAGGAATCCAATACCTCAGTCCTTGGCAGGATGAAGCACTCTGGGCACAAGTCCCCCTCCAGAAGTAGTAGAGATTCACATCCACTACCTCAGTCCTTGGCAGGATGAAGTACTCTGGGCACAAGGCCCCCTCCAGAACCAGTGGAGACTCACATCCACTACCTCAGTCCTTGGCAGGATAAAGCACTCTGGGCAGAAGGCCCCCTCCAGAACTAGTGGAGCGATACATCCACGACCTCAGTCCTTGGCAGGATAAAGCACTCTGGGCACAACGCCCCCTCCAGAACCAGTGGAGATTCACATCCACTACCTCCGTCCTTGGCATGACGAAGCACTCTGGGCACAAGGCCCCCTCCAGAACCAGTGGGGAGATCCATCCACTACCACAGTCCTTGGCAGGATGAAGCACTCTGTGCACAAAGCCCCCTCCAGAACCAGTGGAGTAAGGCATCCAATACCTCAGTCCTTGGTAGGATGAAGCACTCTGGGCACAAGTCCCCCTCCAGAACTAGTAGAGATTCACATCCACTACCTCAGTCCTTGGCAGGATGAAGTACTCTGGGCACAAGGCCCCCTCCAGAACCAGTGGAGAGATACATCCACTACTACAGTCCTTGGCAGGATGAAGCACTCTGGGCACAAGGCCCCCTCCAGAACCAGTGGAGAGATACATCCACTACCTCAGTGCTTGGCAGGATGAAGCACTCAGGGCACAAGGCCTTCTCCAGAACCAGTGGAGATTCACATCCACTACCTCTGTCCTTGGCAGGATGAAGCACTCTGGGCACAAGGCCCCCTCCAGAACCAGTGGAGAGATACATCCACTACCTCAGTCCTTGGCAGGATGAAGCACTCAGGGCAGAAGGCCTCCTCCAGAACCAGTGGAGAGATACATCCACTACCTCAGTCCTTGGCAGGATGAAGCGCTCTGAGCACAAGGCCCCCTCCAGAACCAGTGGAGTAAGGCATCCACTACCTCAGTCCTTGTCAGGATGAAGCACTCGGGGCACAAGGCCCCCTCCAGAACCAGTAGAGATTCACATCCACTACCTCAGTCCTTGGTAGGATGAAGCACTCTGGGCACAAGGGCCCCTCCAGAACCAGTAGAGAGATACATCCACTACCTCAGTCCTTGGCAGGATGAAGCACTCTGGGCACAAGGCCCCCACCAGAACCAGTGGAGATTCACATCCTATACCTCAGTCCTTGGCATGATGAAGCACTTTGGGCACAAGGCTCCCTCCAGAACCAGTGGAGAGATACATCCACTACCTTAGTCCTTGGCAGGATGAAGCACTCTGGGCACAAAGCCCCCTCCAGAACCAGTGGAGTAAGGCATCCAATACCTCAGTCCTTGGCAGGATGAAGCACTCTGGGCACAAGGCCACCTCCAGCACTAGTGGAGATTCATATCCACTACCTCAGTCCTTGGCAGGATGAAGCACTCTGTGCACAAGGCCCCCTCCAGAACCAGTGGAGAGATACATCCACTACCTCAGTCCTTGGCAGGATGAAGCGCTCAGGGTACAAGGCCCCCTCCAGAACCAGTGAAGATTCACATCCACTACCTCAGTTCTTGGCAGGATGAAGCACTCTGGCACAAGGCCCCCTCCAGAACCAGTTGAGAGATACATCCACTACCTCAGTCCTTGGCAGGATAAAGCACTCTGGGCACAAGCCCCCCTCCAGAACCAGTGGAGATTCACATCCACTACCTCTGTCCTTGGCAGGATGAAGCACTCTGGGCACAAGGCCCCCTCCAGAAGCAGGGGAGAGATACACCCACTACCTCAGTCCTTGGCAGGATGAAGCATTCTGGGCACAAGGCCCCCTCCAGAACCAGTGGAGATTCACATCCACTACCTCAGTCCTTGGCAGGATGAAGCACCCTGGGCACAAGGTCCCCTCCAGAACCAGTGGAGAGATACATCCACTACCTCAGTCCTTGGCAGGATGAAGCACTCTGGGAACAAGGCCCCCTCCAGAACCAGTGGAGAGATACATCCACCACCTCAGTCCTTGGCAGGATGAAGCACTCTGGGCACAAGGCCCCCTCCAGAACCAGTGGAGAGATACATCCACTACCTCAGTCCTTGGCAGGATGAAGCACTCTGGGCACAAGGCCCCCTCCAGAACCAGTGGAGATTCACATCCACTACCTCTGTCCTTGGCAGGATGAAGCACTCTGGGCACAAGGCCCACTCCCGAACCAGTGGAGAGATACACCCACTACCTCAGTCCTTGGCAGGATGAAGCATTCTGGGCAAAAGGCCCCCCCCAGAAGCAGTGGAAATTCACATCCACTACCTCAGTCCTTGGCAGGATGAAGCACTCTGGGCACAAGGTCCCCTCCAGAACCAGTGGAGAGATACATCCACTACCTCAGTCCTTGGCAGGATGAAGCACTCTGGGAACAAGGCCCCCTCCAGAACCAGTGTAGAGATACATCCACCACCTCAGTCCTTGGCAGGAGGAAGCACTCTAGACACAAGGCCCCCTCCAGAACCAGTAGAGATTCACATCCACTTCCTCAGTCCTTGGCAGGATGAAGCACTCTGGGCACAAGGCCCCCTATAGAACCAGTAGAGAGATACATCCACTACCTCAGTCCTTGGCAGGATGAAGCACTCTGGGCACAAGGCCCCCTCCAGAACCAGTGGAGATTCACATCCACTACCTCAGTCCTTGGCATGATGAAGCACTCTGGGCACAAGGCCCCCTCCAGAACCAGTGGAGAGATACATCCACTACCTCAGTCTTTGGCAGGATGAAGCACTCTGGGCACAAAGCCCCCTCCAGAACCAGTGGAGTGAGGCATCCAATACCTCAGTCCTTGGCAGGATGAAGCACTCTGGGCACAAGGCCCCCTCCAGAACTAGCGGAGATTCACATCCACTACCTCAGTCCTTGGCAGGATGAAGCACTCTGGGCACAAGGCCCCCTCCAGAACCAGTGGAGAGATACATCCACTACCTCAGTACTTGGCAGGATGAAGCGCTCTGGGCACAAGGCCCCCTCCAGAACCAGTGGAGATTCACATCCACTACCTCTGTCCTTGGCAGGATGAAGCACTCTGGGCACAAGGCCCCCTCCAGAACCAGTGGACAGATACACCCACTACCTCAGTCCTTGGCAGGATGAAGCATTCTGGGCACAAGGCTCCCTCCAGAACCAGTGGAGATTCACATCCACTACCTCAGTCCTTGGCAGGATGAAGCACTCTGGGCACAAGGTCCCCTCCAGAACCAGTGGAGAGATACATCCACTACCTCAGTCCTTGGCAGGATGAAGCACTCTGGGCACAAGGCCCCCTCCAGAACCAGTGGAGATTCACATCCACTACCTCTGTCCTTGGCAGGATGAAACACTCTGGGAACAAGGCCCCCCTCCAGAACCAGTGGAGAGATACATCCACCACCTCAGTCCTTGGCAGGATGAAGCACTCTAGGCACAAGGTCCCCTCCAGAACCAGTGGAGATTCCCATCCACTACCTCTGTCCTTGGCAGGATGAAGCACTCTGGGCACAAGCCCCCCTCCAGAACCAGTGAAGATTCACATCCTCTACCTCTGTCCTTGGCAGGATGAAGCACTCTGGGCACAAAGCCCCCTCCAGAACCAGTGGAGTAAGGCATCCACTACCTCAGTCCTTGGCAGGATGAAGCACTCTGGGCACAAGGCCCCCTTCAGAACCAGTGGAGATTCACATCCACTACCTCAGTCCTTGGCAGGATAAAGCACTCTGGGCACAAGGCCCCCTCAAGAACCAGTGGAGAGATACATCCACTACCTCAGTCCTTGGCAGGATGAAGCACTCTTGGCACAAGTCCCCCTCCAGAACCAGTGGAGATTCACATCCACTACCTCAGTCCATGGCATGATGAAGCACTCTGGGCACAAGGCCCCCTCCAGAACCAGTGGAGAGATCCATCCACTACCTCAGTCCTTGGCAGGATGAAGCACTCTGTGCACAAAGCCCCCTCCAGAACCAGTGGAGTAAGGCATCCAATACCTCAGTCCTTGGCAGGATAAAGCACTCTGGGCACAAGTCCCCCTCCAGAACTAGTGGAGATTCATATCCACTACCTCAGTCCTTGGCAGGATGAAGCACTCTGGGCACAAGGCCCCCTCCAGAACCAGGGGAGAGATACATCCACTACCTTAGTCCTTGGCAGGATGAAGCGCTATGGGCACAAGGCCCCCTCCAGAACCACTGGAGACTGTTATCCACTTGAGAGACTGTGGCTTTCCACTCCCCAGGATTGAACAGTGGGCAAAGCACCAACTGTAGAGACTTGAGAGACTGTGGCTTTGCACTCCCCAGGATGGAACAGTGTGCAACCCACCCACTGTAGAGACTTGAGAGACTGTGACTTTGCACTCCCCCTCGTGGATTTGGCATTGTGCACTCAACCGGCTGAGGTGCCCCCCCTTTCACTTCCCCCTGAGGTGCCTGTTTTATTGTTATCTGATGCCCCTGCAGTGTTCTCTCCGTCATGTTCTCGGATTGAGTGTAGGCCTCGCCCATGCCGTGTGGGCCCAGTGTTCCACGGACTTCAATGGAGCTCTACTTGGACTACTATTCTTGGTGTATATATTTGTTTAGAGTGTATATATATTTTTGCATACTGGATTTTAATATATTACAATGGTTACATTCATTTCCTTTTGTCTTTGCATTCTTCTGGGGGGATTGGGGGGTGTAACTGTAATGTATCATGCTGTATTAGTGTGTGTGTTGTAGTGGGTGAGGGTGGGGGTGTTGCATGTGTGTGTCCCTGTTTTTTCCCTCCCCCCTCCCCTGTGTCGTAGGTGCAGTACTCAACGTGGTCTTCGCCGTCGGCGTTCGTGCTCCTGGTAGAGGAGCAAGAAGATAAGGGCTGGCAGGATCTGGAGCTCGGGTTCCATGGCGTCCGGATTCCTTGTGGGGTGTGTAGAGGTGAGTGTTTTCCCTTCGAACTCCTGTTTCCGCCGTGTTTTTGTTTGCAGTGAATCTGCCCCTGAAAAGGTGGCGGATTGGTAGGTTGTGATACTGTGGGCGGTACATTGTCCTCTGCCTGTCTGTTGGCAGTGACCGCCATGCTGTTTTTTTGTACCGCCATGGCGGTCGGACTGTTAAAGTGGCTGTCTATGTTGGCGGTTTCCGCCACGGTCTTGATTCCATTTTTTTTTCCGCCTGTCTTACCGCTGCTTAAACACCGACCGCCA
The DNA here is from genome assembly GCF_031143425.1 of Pleurodeles waltl. NCBI lineage: Eukaryota > Metazoa > Chordata > Amphibia > Caudata > Salamandridae > Pleurodeles > Pleurodeles waltl. The sequence continues at coordinate 806,195,165 of NC_090449.1, read as the reverse complement.
GGGTAGTAATGAGGGCCTTAATGTCTTAGCACATTTAAAAAAATTTACATTTTGGAGATGGTTACTGTCTCTCATCCATTTGGTTACTTTTATCATTGCGCTGTAAAAGTTGATTTTGGCATTGGTTGGGTCCCTACTGAGTGAGAGGATGAGTTTAGTGTTGTCGGCTTAGGATATTATGTTGAGGCTATGGCATCTGATGACGTTTGTGAGAAGGGGTCATGTAAACATTGATCAGGGTTAGCGGAGGGAGGATCCTTGGGGTACACCTCAGTTGATGTCCTTGGGTGCGGAGAAGAAGGGAGGCAGTCGGATGCTCTGTGTGCATCCTGAGAGAAATGAGGTGATCTATTTGAGGGCGTTTTGTTGTATGCCGATAGTGTGGAGTCGGTCGATGAGGATGTGGTGTTAGACAGTGCCAAACACAGCAGAGGGGTTAAGGAAGAACATGACACTGTTTCGCTACAGTTAAGGAGCGCTCTGACATGAACAGTGAAGGCAATTAGAAAGGCCTCTGTGCTGTGGTTGCCATGAAGTCCAGATTGTAATGTGTTGAGAAGTTGGTTGAGTTCCAGGTATTTAGTGAGTTGTTTCTTGAGAGCTTTCTCGAGTACTTTGGCCATGAAAGGAAGTTGGGAGATCAGTCAGCAGTTTTTGAGGTCACTGGGGTCAGCAGAGGCCTTTTTCAGGAGAGGTCTGACCTCCGCATTTGTCTATTCATCTGGGAAGGCTGCTGTGGAGATGGAGATGTTGAGGATGTTGGTGAGTTCTGTGCTGATAGGGTTGGCACGGAGATTGAAGAGGTGCTGGGGGCAGGTGTGGGTGGGTGCCCCAGAGTCAATAGATGACATGATGATCAAGGTGGTCTGCACAGTGAGTAGGGATCAGGTGGTGAACATTCGGTCAGTGCTTTCTGGTTGCTTGTGTTTGACAAGACTGGGAGTGAAGGGCTGAGGGTCAAAGTTGTTGTAGCTAGTGATTATCTTGTTGTGGAAGTAGTCTGAGAGGTAGTCACAGAGTTCTTTGGCAGGGTGGATGCAGTTCTCTGTGGCAGAAGGGTTGAAGAAACCCTTGTCAATCTTGAATAGTTCCTTCATGTGGTTGGCAGCGGTGTCAATGCCATCACTGATGGCTGCTCTCTTGGCTTCTTTGATGTGCCAATGGTAGTCGCTGAGGGCTTCTTTGTAGGTGACTCTGTCAGAGGGGTCCTTGGAGGCTTGCCATGGCTTCTCAAGTTGGTTGCAGCTGTAGTTGGTGGTTCTGAACTCTGGGTGTACCAGCTGGCTAGTTTTGAGCTTTTTTTGGTTTTGACTGGTTTCAGCAGGGCAACTTCCTTAGCACAGTTGGTGATCCAGATGGTGAAGTTCCGGATAGCCTGGTTGAGGTCTGCTGAGGTTTTGGGTTGTGAAGTGCTGATGGATTGGGTCCATTGAATCTTGGTAATTTCCCCCCAGCTGTGGTTGGTGGCCCTGTGGGGCATGGTGAATGTGTGTTGGTCTCTGCCTGAGATGGTAAAGTGGACATTGGCATGGTTGGTTAAGGTGAGCTCTGTGGTGTGGGTAAATTTGAGTCTGTTGCTGGAAGTGAAAATTGCATTGAGTGTGTGTCTGGCTTTGTGCATGAGTGTGCTGACTAGTTGGGTGAGGCTAACGTTATTGAGGGTTCTCTAGGAGGCAGGCAGTGTTGGTGTCGTTGCGGTCGTGGGTGTGGATGTTGAGATGGCCAAGCAGGATGTAGGGCTGGGAGTCTATGGCCGGGGGGGTGATGATGTTGGGGATGACATCACAGAAGACTCTTCTCACTTTAGGCCTGTGATTCATCGGTCGTCAATTCAAACTGGTGAAAGAAAGACTGACCCTTAGTCTCAGTGATTGCTGCTTACTTGTTAGCATCTTTAGCAATCTCTGACACTGAAGATGACAGCTTACAGCTTACAGTAGCCAGATCAGGTTATGTGATCAATGTGCCAAGAAGATTGATTGAAGAGATATGGGGGGTCATTCAGACCGTCCGCCAAGGTACCGCCGACAAATGACCGCACCGCGGTCAAAAGACCGCGGCGGCCATTCAAACATTTCCGCTGGGCCGGCGGGCCCTCTCCAAAAGAGCGCCCGCCGGCCCAGCGGAAATGCCCCTGCAACGAGGACGCCGGCTCAGAATTGAGCCGGCGTAGTTGCAGGGGTGCGACGGGTGCAGTTGCACCCGTCGCGTATAAATACTTTGTGGGGCCCTCTTACGGGGGCCCCTGCAGTGCCCATGCCATTGGCATGGGCACTGCATGGGCCCCCAGGGGCCCCGCGGCACCCCCTACCGCCATCCTGTTCATGGCGGGTTTCCCGCCATGAACAGGATGGCGGTAGGGGGTGTCTGAATCCCCATGCTCCGCCGCCATGGAGGATTCAATGGGGCAGCGGTAAACCGGCGGGAGACCGCCGGTTTACCCTTTCTGACCGTGGCTGAATCGCCGCGGTCAGAATGCCCTTGGGAGCACCGCCAGCCTGTTGGCGGTGCTCCCGTGGTCTGTGACCCTGGCGGTCACCGGCCGCCAGGGTCAGAATGACCCCCATAGTTGTTTACATATATATATATATATATATATATATATATATATATATATATATATATGAGATGCCCAAGGTATTCAAATAAGTTGAGACGGACTAACATTAATAAAAGTAAGCATTCAATAAGAAGAGTACAAAACATTACTAATATTATTTGTGATACAAAAATAATGCGCTGCTCAGGCTTAACAAGCAACAGTCAATCTCAAAATCATCATAGTTATAATATAGCTGAGCACAGGGAAAAGCCTACCATTGCCAAATTAAGGTTTAACATGTGTGGAGCAGAACGCATGCAGGCAAAAGACAAAAAGGGCAAAAAGAATTTGGGAAAAGGGCAACAGAGGTACTAAGGTGGGTGGGCAAAAGATAGGTAAAAAGGGAAAGCGTCAGCATGTCAGAAGCTCGATCAAGAGTTTTCTACAGGGGTCAGGGAGAAAAAATCTCTAACTCTTAGCAAGGCAGAGCAGAGAAGAAGATACCTCTCTAAGGGGCTCAGCATTCAGGGTTCTTCATCAGCAAGGTATCTGTCTGTATTCGAACTAGGAATCTGCCCAACTGGTCAATGACATTTTAAAGTTCATACAGCAATCTGGTTCACTTTGAAAGACAGCCCACATTACGTTGACAGGGCATCATCATTCAATAGCAATCAATCACATGACTCCAAGATGAAACATCAGTACACATTCCCAGGTCTGTCATGGGATCCTCATCAATCCATGTAGCTCCACAAAGGTGTCAGGAATAAGGCTGTGTGCGGTCCAGGACCCGCCCTGACCTCTGCTTCGCGTCTTTGCACCGCGTCATGCACGCCGCTTGTCATCCCCGCTTGCTCCAGAAGTGGTCATCAGCGTTGCCTGCCCTGTGGTAATGCTCATGTAGCTGCAGGGTCAGGACATTGGTGGACAAGATGCACTTATCAATGCCATTCTATGAATGGACTATGGGCCAGATGTAGCAAACGATTGCGACTCGCAAACGGGCCGAATCGCAATTTGCGACAGTGCAAAATCGGAAATGGGATGCAAAAAGCCCATTTCCGACTCGCAAAAAGCAATGGGACCCGTTTGTGAGTCGCATCCGGTGCGTCCCCATTTTGCGACCCGCAAATTGCAAGTCGCAATTTGCGAGTCGCAACCCATATGCAATTGCAACTCGCAAATTGCGACTAGTCGCAAAAAGCCCAGTTTGCATGTCCCATTTACCACTAACTCAGAGCAGGTGGTAACCATTACCAAAGTATAAAAGGGGACCCATAAGGCATCTGGGTTACTCAAGATGGCGGAGATATACCTGATAGCAGTGAGGAGGAGAGTCTACGCAGCCCAGCAGAGAAGGAGGAGGGGCCACAGACAGGAGAAGATATATAGAACCAGGCAGACTCTTTTTCAGCAAACTGAAGAGGAGAACTATGACAAATACCGCCTTAGCAGCGCAGCCATTCTAGAATTAATAGATTTACTGAAACCACAGCTAGAACACAAGACTCTGCGTGGCTGCGCCATCCCTACACATGTGCAAGTACTATGCGCACTGCACCTCTTGGCCTCAGGGAGCTATCAGGGGGTCATTGCCGTGGCAGGTGGGGTATCCCAAAGTGCAGTGTCAAGGTTCCTCAGGGCATTCCTAGATGCCTTAGTCACGCACATGTCTCACTTCATATACTTACCAAGGAATGAGGCAGAAATTAACAGCACCAAGCTGGACTTTTACCGCATTGCCCACTTTCCTCATGTCATAGGGTGTGTACATGGGACACACATTCAAATATGCCCCCCTGCTAATCTGGAACACATTTTTCGCAACAGGAAGTGTACCCACTCACTCAACATACAGGTTGTTTGTGATGCCCATTATGTCATCACGGACATCGTAGCTAAGTTTCCTGGCAGTACCCATGACTCATACATTTTTAGGCATAGTGGGATACATCAACGCCTGGAACGTGGGGAATTTGGAGACGGTTACCTCCTAGGTAGAGCCACAGACACTTGCAGACATACACACAGGTCACTGTGCACGACTATCTGGACTTCCTAACAGTGTACTTTTGTGCCCAACAGGTGACAGTGCATATGCTCTCAGGCCTTGGATCATGACTCTGTTTTTAACACCCAGAACTGAATCAGAGAGGCAATACAACAGTGCGCATAAGAGGACCAGGAACCTGATCGAGCGCACCTTCGGACTGCTGAAGGCAAGATTCAGATGCCTCCACCGCAGTGGAGGCGCCCTCCAATAAACCCCCATTACCGCTTTCAAAATTGTGGTCGCATGCGCCATCCTCCACAACATAGCCACCCGACGTGGGCTACCTCTCACCCCTGCAGACCCAGATCCTGATGATGAAGAGCAAGAACAACCACATCGCCATCATGGGGATAGGAGTCTAGCTAATCAAGGCAGACTGAGACGGGACCACATTGCAACGCAATATTTTGGACGGTACGTGTCAACTCCCATCATACTCATCTATTAACCAAAAACTCCATTTGTTAAGTGGAACAAAAATAACGATTTTATTAATGTCATGAAGAAACTATATACAAGTTGAAATTGTCCATGGGCAGGAAAATGCCAACCAGTTATGTGGCACATTAACGCCATGTGCCACATTAATCTGTCCTGGCTGTTATCTATGATCTCCTGCCCCTCCTGCCAGCCTGGCTGGTCCCTGCTGCGTCCATGGTGCTGTGCCTACCACTCCTCAGCACCCTACTGTCAGTGGCAGAGACACTGCTCACTGTTGAGCCCTCCTCACTGTCTTGGGGTGTTTCCCCGGTGGCCCTCGACATCTCCCGTGTCTCCATAAGTTCAACTATGTGGGTGAGACGTCCCAGGCCCCTGGCAACATCCCCAGCAAAATGGCCCATCTCTATTTGCAGGCCAACTGTCCTCCTCGACAGGCCTGTTGTATTGATGGCTAGCCTGCCGATCGATGTGGCCATCCTGTCCAGTCTTAGCATTATCTGGCGATCTCTGCGCTGCCCAGCCTCTGCCTGGCCCAGCAGTCCGGCCGCCAGTTCCCTGATGGCAAGGGCAATGTCCCCAGTGTTCTGGCACATCTGGTCCATGCGTCTGTTGAGGTGCTGCATGCTTGCATGGTTGTGTCTAACAAAGCGGTGCAGCACACCACTAATCCTGCCCAATGTTCTGTTCTGCAGGCGCTGACCCCGCAGCAGATGTGCCTCACTGCTGGTTGGAGGAAGTATCCCGGATCCAGATGGTCTTGCCCTGCTCCACCTGCGCAGCGGTGGCTGCCCTGTGCTCACACCTGTATCCTCCCTGCCTGTTGCTGGGGCAGCTCCTGGCGTGATTGTTGCAGCAGGCGTTACCACTGCAGGAATGCTGCTGACTGTGCAGGTGGGGGTGCTGGCGGGTCCTGGGGTGTCCTCCTGGGCCTGGGTGGTTGGGGTGTTGGGGGTGTCTTGCTGGAGACCTGTGGGACATGGGGAACACACTGTCAGTGTCTAGTATCTATTGCACAATTCCTATTAAACATTTGCCTTTGAACTGCCTCTTTGACTACATTTCCCATAATGCATCATTCTGGCTTTTTCTACCCTGAAATGGAGCTAATTTGGTTGTGAATGCACCTGTGTACATGGTGGGTGGGGTATGACATTGATAGGGGTACAGGCTTATCACATGGTACTCACCGGTTGATGTGCTGGGCTCTGAGGTGTCCAGGTCCCCAAATCCACACACTGCCTCCTGCTCAAATGTTTCCTCAACCCTTTCTTCCAGGGGTGTGGGTGGTGGCACAGATGATGGTCCCCCTCCAGTGCCTCTCATCTCCCGGAGCCTTTCTGCCACCCTCTCCTTGGTCCGGGAGCGGAGGTCATACCACCTCCTCTTTATGTCCTCAATTGTCCTGTGGCTCACACCCAGGGAATTAATTTTTTCTTGCATGTCCTGCCAGAGTTTCTTTTTGGTTGCCTCAGGAACAGTGAGGGCTGCTCTCCCAAAGAGCTCATCATGGTGCTGACAGCATTCCTCAGTCAGCACCTCCAGCTCCCTCTCAGAAAATTTGATTTTTCTTTTTCGTGGGGTTCCCTCCATGGCTGCTGCTGCTTGTTCAGTGTGAAGACTGGCAGTTATAAAAGGGTGTGGTCCTGCCTCCTCCCAGGTGTATTTGTTAACTTCCTGGCTGTGATGTCATCATCATGTGCCAGGAAGTGTTTCCAGAGTGTTCTGGTATGCTTTCTGGAGTGTTCTGCTGCACCTGCAAGCAATTTTGAAGGTAATCGCAATTTGCGACACCAACTCGCTAATTGCGAGTTCGTTTTTTGCACACTCGCAAACAGCGACCTCGCAAACTGTGGACTCGCACACAGCGTTGCGAGTCCGGCTGCGAGTCGCAAAATCGGATCGCTTTTTTTTCTGACATTCCAATTTGCGACTCGCATTTTGCGACTCGCATCAACTCGCAAAATGCGAGTCGCAATTTTTATTTTTGCTATATCTGGCCCCATAACTCCCAAGTTTTTAGAGGCAGCGGCCATCTTGGGGTGTGGCAGGCCTATGAAGTCCAGCCACACCCAAGCACATTGCTCACTATTTTGAAGACTTCGGTGCAGTCAAACCTCGTGGGGAGTTCCTCTGAAGAAAGCGGATTTCCTGCACGGCAGAGTGGCAGCATGTCACAGTATCCTTGTTTCCATGGTGAATTCAAAAACGAGTAGGTCGTACTCGTATCGGTAAGGTCTTGATGAGACAAATCTTGAAAGGGGTTGTTTACTCCCAAAAGTAAAGCGCCCCTTAGCAAAATGAGAAAAACGTTTTAGACCAAAAGTAAAGCGCTCCTGGCACGACGGTCAAAGCGTTTCAGGCCAAATGAGTAAAGTGCCCTTGGAACGACAATCAAAGCGCTTCAGGCTAAAGGAGTAAAGCGCCCTTGGCACGTTAATCAAAACGCTTCAGGCCACACGAGGAAAGCATCCTTGGCACGACAATCAAAGCGCTTCAGGCCACACGAGTGAAGCACCCTTGGCACAACAATCAAAGTGCTTCAGGACACATGAGGAAAGTGCCCTTGGCACAACAATCAAAGCACTTCAGGCCACAAGAGTAAAGCGCCCTTGGCACAACAATCAAAGCGCTTCAGGCCTCATGAGTAAAGCGCCCTTGGTACGACGATCAAAGCGCTTCAGACAAAACGAGTAAAGCGCCCCTTGACACAACAAGCAAAACGCTTCAGGCAAAACAAGTAGAAGCGCCCCTGGCATAATGAGTACAGCGCTTCATGCATGACGATCAAAGCACTTCAAGTTCAATTAGTAAAACCTTTCAGGCCTCAGTTGCAAATGTGAAAGCACTTGAGAAAAGCAAGCTGTAGTTTCATTGTTTTTTGGGAGGTACAATATGTGAGATACATATTTAAATCTTTGTACATTTCTAGGCTGAGATCAAATGTTTATGTTATGAAAGCATAATTGTTCCATGGTTAATATTCAGAGTATGATCATAGTCCAAAGCTCTTGCTATCTTTAGGTACAGAGATTGCAGTTCGTTCTTGTTCCATGATTCAAAGAAGGGGCTACGTCCAGTTCACAAATGGTCTCAATCCGATATCACGGAGACGCCTTTGTTCCAGAGTCTATTGGTGAGTTTATACTGTTATGAAAGAGTATATGCATATTTGTCCTAATCATTTTATTTTCAGATCTCTCTCCCTGCAGATCCCTACCCTAATTCCCTTCCCCCCGCCTGACTTCATCAATACTCTGTGCTCTGATAGCTTTGTGAGTTGGTAACACCAGGAGGTGGGCCTTTTGGTCAGCAGCATGCAGATCCCGATGAAAGGGCACTGTGACAGAATAGTGAGCCGACAAGGTTATACTTTCCTCTTGGTCTGTACGTGAGCTGCGCAAAATGGCCACCTTAGACACCCTTATGCCAGTAGTCACTCAAATGCAAAGGGATTTAACAGACTCAAAAAATGTTACAGCCGATTTAGTTAACAAAGTAACCCAGCTACAGAGTAAGGTGGATGGGTCAGAACCTGAGTCTCGCCCTACGCATTCCACACCTACTAACATAGCAGTGAACGTGCCGACACAAATTCCTCTGGCTGCACCAGAAAGGTTTTCTGGGGATCCCAATAAGGTTCAAGATTTTCTCACACAGGTGGAACTACACTTGACGTGCCGTCCCAGTGCCTTTCCTGATCCACAATCTATAATTGCATTCCTTATATCCTATCTGAATGGTGATGCAGCTACTTGGGCAGTGCCATTAGTCCAATTAGATAGTCCCCTTTTGTATAATTGGCATAGTTTTGTGGAGAAATTTGAAAAGGTATTTGACAGGTGCTCAATTACCATGTCTGCAGACAAACAGTTACTAGAGTTACGCCAAGGAAACAAAGATTTGATAACATATTTGTCACAATTCAACCGGTTAGTAGTGGAAACCGCTTGGCCAGAGGAAAAAAGGTCAGCAGTGTTTTATCAAGGACTAAAAGACGAACTGAAAGACGTTTTGGCCCAAATTGAACTGCAACCGAAAACTTGTACTGATTTAATTAATCTAACCCTGCGGCTAGACCATAGACTCATAGAAAGAAAAGGAGTGAGGAAAAAATAGGAAAGGCCCAACTGGCGAATGGAAAGGTTTAAACACCCTCAGTTGCCCTCAGACCCTAATATAGAACCAATGGATATCAGAACTATTCGTCCACCTTTGACCAAAGAGGAGAAAGACAAACGACGAAGAAATGGACAGTGTCTATACTGTGGAAAAAAGGGTCATTTCATAAAGGAATGTCAAGTGAAATCCAAAGGTAAACTTGATCCAACACTTGTGGCAAAGAAAAAGATAGCAGTTGCTTTAGAAAATACACAGGAAAACTAAAGTGCCCAAGAAAAAGCGAAGGGGACCTCTTGGGCAAATTGACGATCCCTTCAGTGTGTTCTTGTACAAATCGTTATGTCAAACATTTCCGAATTCTAGCACAACTAAGTTGTATAGGGAAAAACGTCATACTGTACAAGTTCTAATTGATTCAGGGGCAACAGGAAATTTTGTGGATCAACAAAC